>NC_053492.1:229557539-229873764 GCF_905171775.1 Rana temporaria
GTATTGGTTTCGACGTGGACGTAAATTACGTCCAGCCCTATTCACGGACGACTTACGCAAACGACGTAATATTTTCAAATTTCGACGCGGGAAAGACGGCCATACTTAACATCGGCTACGCCATCTAGGGGGCATGTTTTTCTTTAGGCGGCCTATCTCTTACGGAAACAGCATATCTTTACTGCGACGGGCGGACGTACGTTCGTGAATAGGTGTATCTAGTGATTTACATATTCTACGCCGAACGCAATGGGAGCGCCTCCTAGCGGCCAGCCTAAATATTGCACCCTAAGATAGGACGGCGCAAGCCGTCATATCTTAGATAGGTTTAAGTGTATCTCTGTTTGAGAATACACTTAAACTTAGGACAGCGCAAATTCCGAGTTACGCCGGCCTAACTCTTACTGAATCCAGCTAATACTGTGTTTACGGGGCTTAAGAGAAAGTCTATCTTAATATGGATTAGCCGTGTGTTGAAAATGAAACTAAAATACGAGATTACGAATGACCGCGCCACAATGTATTTACGAAAGTACAAAATTACGAATCCATTAAAGGAAAATTATTATCTAACAAAATTACGAATTTCGAATCAACAAAAATAAATTAGACAGAATTACGAATCATACAGTATCAACGAAAATAAAACTGTTACGAAAATACTAACGGGTCCAAATAAGAAAACTTGCGTCTTACGAAATTACGAATCTTTACGAATCTATGGAACGAGACGAAACGAAGCAAAAAATGAAATTTTTTGTTGCGCACATGTCCAGAAAGTATATGATCCTACTTTTTATGGGCACTACAGTTGTTACCATACTTATTTATGTCTATTTAATGTTTGATCATAGATACAGTAGATAGCAATAGTGAATGGAACCAATCACACTGAAAAAAAGGATTTAATACCCAATTACAGTTATACTTACCTGCTCCGTGCAATTTTTTTTTTCTTATCATAGAGATGCAATATTGGTGTACTCACTGATGCCATCCTTGAAACGGAAGATGCATATGATGTATGTAAGTAGATTTGTTCAAATAATACCGACAGTTGAAAATGTAGTTCTAAATTTTCCTTAGAAACTGACAATTTGCTGATTATTTATTTATTTTAAGACTATAAAATAACAATTATACAAATTAATATCTTTGACATTGCTGCTTCATCTGACTTATTGATTTATTTTTCCTTCTTCCGTAAACTTGAGAAGGAGTCCCTTGGGTTCCCTGCATCTGATGAGTGAGGAAAGTAATGGGGATGATGCATTTACTATAAC
Source organism: Rana temporaria (assembly GCF_905171775.1). Taxonomy (NCBI): domain Eukaryota; kingdom Metazoa; phylum Chordata; class Amphibia; order Anura; family Ranidae; genus Rana; species Rana temporaria. Next base: position 229,558,823 of record NC_053492.1, read on the forward strand.
CATTACTTAACCCTAAAAATATTACCTGGTAGTTGTAAAAAAAAAAAAATGATCTCAACCTAGCACACACGATCAGAAAATTCAGACGAAAAATAGTGCATTGTCCCATAATCTGATAGTACACAGTTTTCGGAAGCCGATCATGACAGTTCATGCAAAATTATCTGAAGGGACAAACACAAATATTTTTTTCCTACAATACCAGATCGTACGATTTTCATTTAATCAGTACAGTATTCATCTGAAAACAATTTGGAAGCGCACGACCACGCATGCTCATAAACTACAGAATACATTACAGTACAATACAACACATTACATCACATCCAAAGTTGTGTTCTGTTGCACGAGAATTTTCATAACTTAAAGTGGTTGTAAACCCCTAGATTAAGGCTTACCTGTCGGTGCAAGAAATATCTCCCAAGCCTAAAAGGTTTAGGAGATATTTGCAAAAAATTGCAGCACCGATGTCTTAGGTGCACTAAGCGTGCCGCTACTAACGGCATCATGCCGTTAGTGACGGCTTCCCGCACGCATGTGCGGGAGTGACATCATAGCTGCTCCGGCCAGTCACAGCGCCGGAGCAGCGATACCCGGAAGTCACTCCTGGTATCATGGCGCCGCAACACATACGCTACGCCGCTCTAACTAAGGGCGCAAGTTCTTTCTGAATAAAGAACTTGTGCCCAAAGTTAGAGCGGCGTAACGTATCTGAGATACGTTACGCCGGGCGCACAGATACGCCTATGTATCTGAATCCAGCCCACTGTGTATACAAGGCTTTACAGATTCATGAGAAATAGCTTTTAGTAATTAAATATACATTACAAATGATCACATGTAATAAAATAAGAAACACAGATAACAAAAAAACTTGTATATCTTAGTTTCATTGTATTTTTTAAACTGTTAGCATGATCAATTGTTTTAGAAGAATTGTGGTCAGTTTGTATGGTTTTATTTGAGTGTTCCTTTATTGCATAAAAATTGAAAATATTTGCAATACATCTTCAGGTGTAGTAAACACAATACCATTCCCTATAACACTAGAATTTTAAAGTGGTTTGCTTATCTGTAAAAGGCATTCATTTCTTGTTACAGTGGTTAAAGAAAATTATGTTTCAGAGGACTTTCTGCCAACATGGCATTCTGAGTTTGGTGGACCACGTGTCAGATCTTATTTTCCTGAGGCATGGATCTGGAAGAATATTAATATGGGGTAATATAATGTGGCACTGATCTTGCTATATTACACATTATCAAACTGATATGTATTAAACCCACAACCTGTTCACACAATGACAAGTATACATGCAAAATAATTTTTGTCTTTCAACAATTTCCATGCATATGACAAATCATTGGTAAATGCTACAGTTATGTTGGGGGAAAACGTGAATTTCCAATAACCTTGATAGAATTTGATGTGTGTTACCAGTACATGAAGGAGAAACAGTACAAGAAATCTGCATACGATGAAAACTGGACATTTTCAGGACATTTTAGAATGCATTGTTGCTAAATTGCACTTCAGGTAAACAGATAAATACAGAGAAAGGAGAAGTAACAGACTGAGCTCATGTCACATATATTGTTCTGCTGTCTACTTATCAGTGACAGCTGCTGGTAATTTTTTTGTTGGGGGGGTGGTTGCTGTAATTCATGCGCCCAGTGTCCTGAAAGGGGCTGGACACATGAATAGTGTGGTGCGCCCTTAATGGACGGGCCACCCCTGCTTCTTATATCAGCATGTTTCTTGTGAGCACATGAGTACTACAGCCCAACTGATTGGGTCTGTATGCTGCTTCTTCCTATACCAGTATGAGCTCTTCTTCATTGTGCTTAAATTACCAGAGTAAGTAGAAATCACAGGAGACCAAAACAAGAAAACAAAAAAAAAACTTTTGTACAAGCCCCTAATTGCTATGGCAGGTGACGAAGGATTGAAAAATATATGACTGGGTACAGCACAGCATACAGAATAAGACGTTGTAAAACAGGGAATGTATAGTATGCCACACATATAAAATGTACAACTAATCTTAAAGTGGTTCTAAAGGCAGACGTTTTTTTTATCTTAATGCATGCTATGCATTAAGATAAAAAACCTTATGTGTGCAGCAGCCCCCTAATATTTACCTGAGCCCCATCTCTTTCCAGCGCTTTGCACGAGTGCCTTGGCTGTCCAGGACTCTCCCCCTGATTGGCTGAGACACAGTAGTGTCACCATTGACTCCAGCTGCTGTCAATCCAAGTCAGTTAGCCAATCAGGAGAGTGAGGGGCGAGGCTCAACCGCAGCTCCTTGTCTGAATGGACACATGGAGCTGCAGCTCAGGTCGGATGCCCCTATAGCAAGCTGCCTGCTGTGAGGGTACTCAACAGGAGGGAGGAGCCAGGGGCATCGAAAAGGGACCAAGAAGAGGAGGATCTGGGCTGCTCTGTGCAAAACCATTTTACAGACCAGGTAAGTATAACATTCTGGAATGAGGTAGTGCGGAATAGGAAACATACGGCATGACATACAGAGTGAGATATTGTAGAATATAGAATATACAACATAGCATATGGAATAGGGGATGTTCAGCTTGGTATATGAAATGAGACATTGCAGAGTTGAGAACATATTGCATGGTATATTTGGATGATGTCGTAGAAATATGGACAATACACCATGGTATTCTGAATGAGGCAGTGCATAATCTGGAAAGCACAGAATGGAATATGAAGTGATGTGTTGTAGAATAAGGAATATACATGAAAAATGGTATTAAACATTGCGGAATGTACAGTATGGCATATAGACCGAGGTAGTAAGGCATAGAATGGTATATGGAACAGGGCAGTGAGAGAAAGAGAATACACAGCATGAAGTACGGTATAAAACTTTCTGGCATAAGGAATAGTGTTGCTCACGAATATTCGTATTGCGAATATTCGGCTCGAATATGGCATATTCGAGTATTCGCGATATATTTAGAATTTCGCGGTGAATATTCGCTATTCCGAATATTCGCATTTTTTCAATTTTATTTTTAAAACAGATCACATCCTATCGACGTCTAAAAGCATTGCTAGTATGATTAGAGACCCTGGGCCGAGTAGCTAAGCTGAGGCGATCCTTTTATGTTGCCGAATATAAAAAAAAAAATTGCGAAATTTCGCTAATGCGAATGCGAAAATAATTGCGAATTTTCGATAACTGTGGTAGGAGAACTCTGATTGTCTCTGATGCAAAAGGGGGGGGGCTTTGTGTATGTTTCTGTTATGAATATTTGTATGTTTGATATTATTTTTTTTGTAAGAAGGAAAAAATTGCGCATACCTTAAAAAAAGGGGAGAATACAGCAGCAACTCAAAAATGTTATACAACATAAATTAATACATGACAGAAAATGGAGTCGCTCTACAAGAATAAAAAATATGTCTAGTGACAAGACATGTGGGCAAATTATAAAATAAGCAAGCGCAAATAACTTGTGAAATACACAGTGAAACAAATATATAAAGAAATATAGTCCCAATAATAGAAAAATAATCTTTCATAAAAATGTCTTTGATATGTGAAGTGAAAAAAAGTCCAAAGCATGCAGCATGAACGTGTTTGATTGACAAACGGCTGTGACAGATGGATAAGAGTAAAGAATCACCACCAATGCAAAACACTTTTTATTTTCTATTGTAAAATATCACGAATATTCTGAGCCAATCAGAGTGCTCCTTCCGCATTTGCCGAATATTCGCAATTATTTTGTATTGTAAAATATCACGAATATTCTGAGCCAATCAGAGTGCTCCTTCCGCATTTGTCGAAATTTCGCAATTATTTTGTATTGTAAAATATCACGAATATTCTGAGCCAATCAGAGTGCTCCTTCCGAAATTTCGCCATCAATATCGCATTCGCATTTTGCGAAATTTCGATACAATATCACGAATATTCTGAGCCAATCAGAGTGCAAAATATCACGAATATTCTGAGCCAATCAGAGTGCTCCTTCCGCTGTTGTCGAAAATTCGCAATTATTTTCGCATTCGCAATAGCGAAAATTCGCAATCATTTCATTTCGATAAAATATCACGAATATTCGAATTTAGCGAATATATCTTGAATATTCGACTATATATTCGAGATATATCGCGAAATCGAATATGGCGTATTCTGCTCAACACTAATAAGGAATATATAGCATGTCACTTGAAATAAAGGGGTGCGAAATGAGGAATGTTTAGCATGTTATGAAATGATCATACTTTTTTTCTATGATACGACTTACAGTGCAGCATTTTATTTATTTTTCAGAAGTGATACAGAACTGGAGATAAGTACTGTCCTCCCCGATACCATCACTACTTGGATAACAAATGCATTTGTAATTTCTGAAAATTTGGGGTTTGGAATTTTAGAGTCTCCTGTGCAGGTATTCTCCTTCTCCACAGAAAATTATCATGTCTATGTTGCAACTACAATATGTCAGGGTTTTTAGCATCTCATTGACGGCCAGCTCATACCCCAATTTCTGCATTCTGGTATTTGTATCGCCTCCTTACCACCTGCTTTAACCCCTTAAACCCTGTGCAAGCAACCCTACTTGAATGGATCGTGATTGGCAGGTGTATAATTCCTGTCACAGTTGCGAGGCAAAGCATCACAGCCATGGCTTTGCAGCTAAAGGGGGTAGCGGTTGAAGGGTGGTAAAACTGCAGTTCAATCAAAGGTTTTACTGCCACCACCCACCCAATCTCACATGTGAATGAGCACTAATAGTGCCGGCAGTCACAGTTCACCAATCACCACCGCACCAGTCAGGGTGTTGCTAAACCAGTGTAGCTAGAAACAGTGTTCCTGATTGGCATGTTTATTGACCATATTTCTCCTTGTTGCCAGGACTAAATTTGTGTGGGACACCAGCCCCAACCACCCACTGCAGACAACTACACTCCTGGAACAACAAGAACTCTTTTGTTCTTCCTTTCTTTAGCTTCTTGTCTTTCCTGGTCAGTGAACATGGCATTCCTGAGGGCAGCCACATACCAATAGGCTAAGCTTGCTTGGCTTTTAGAAACAGGGATGCTAAAACACTAAGTTATATTCCCAGGGCACTCATATAGTAATTTTTTTTATCAAAATTGGTTCATTTGTGTGGTACACAAGATAAAATGTCTGGTACATAATCAGTCAAACATTAAAAAAGTCTCACACATGTGGTATCGCCATATACTCAGAAGGAGTAGCAGAATGTGTTTTAGGTTGTAATTCTAAGTATGCCCAAGTTGTATTTGAGAACTATCCTAACTTTGTGCCAACTTTGTGTAAAAAAATAAATAAAAATAATCATTTTCATTCTGCATCCAAAAACTTGTGGCAAAAAAATGACATTTTCAAAAGACTCCCCATGGCTCTTGGAAAATACTTTGGGTGTTTGTTTTCCAAAATGTGGTCATTTTCTGGGCATTTCCACTGTTCTGGTGCTCCACCGTCTCTAAAATGTAGTCTGAAAATTAGATACGTAATTAATGCCTCTAGAAAGCCTGAAGGTGCTCCTTGGCTTTTGGGTCATTTTGTGTGGCTAGGCTGCATCACACACTTGACTGCCCCACATACTTGGGTGGAGTAGCAGAATGTGTTTTGGGGTGTAATTCTAAGTATGCCTATGTGTGTTAGAAATACCTTATTGATTAACAAATTTATGTAAAAAAAATAAGTTTTCATTTTCTTTCCTGCATTGTCCAAAAACTTGCAGCAAAAAATTACATTTTCAAAAGACTAACCATGCCTCTTAGAAAATACCTTGTGGAAGGGTTTGCTTTCTGAAATTGGGTAATTTTTTGGGTGTTTCCACTGTCTTGGTGCTCCTGGTCCTCCAAAAATATAATAGGTAGACAAAATTTGAGAAATTAGATGTATAATTTATGGTCCTTGAAAGCCCAAGGAAGTTCCTTGGATTTTGGTCACCATTATCCATCTAGGCTAGTGTTTCTCAACTCCAGTCCTCATGGTGTCCCAACAGGTCATGTTTTCAGGATTTCCCTCAGATGAAACAGCTGTGGTAATTACTAAGGCAATGAAACTGATCAAATCACCTGTACAAAATAATGGAAAGTCTGAAAACATGACCTGTTGAGGCGCCTTGAGGACTGGAGTTGAGAAAAGGCTGTTAAAAAGTCTCACACATGTGGTATCCCTAAACTTGGGGGGCATAGTAGAATGTGTTTTGGGGTGTAATTCTAACATATGCCTATTCTGTGTGTGAGACATAACTTGTTTATGACAACTTTGTGAAGAAAAACTACTTTTTTTTAAAAAAAAATATTTCATCACTTTCCACAAAATTGTGACATAAAAAGGACAACTACTACTAAATACCTTAGACTGTTTACTTTCCAAAAAGGAGTAATTTGGGAGTATTTGTACTTTTCTGGGGTTTTCTCAAGGAATGAGATAGGAAGTCAGTACATCAGGGTTGATCAATATTCATATATCCTGTGTATATACAGTATATAAATATATAGTAGTCTATAACTGTTACAGAAACTAATTTAAATACAGTAAAACCTTGGTTTGAGAGTAATTTGGTTTGAGAGCATTTTGCAAGACAATCAAAATGTTTTAATAAATTTTGCCTTGATATACAAGCTATGTCTTGATATAAGAGTAGCGGCATGTCACAACTGAGTATAAAAAAGAAGAGAGGAGCCTCTACGTGTAGCAATATGGTTACATTTAATGAAGGTACAACATTTAGCAACTTATTGCTACACTTAGAGGTACCTCTCTCCTCTTTTATACCCTTGGATTACAAGCATGTTTCTGGAACGAATTATACTCACAAACCAAGGTTTTACTGTACACTGATTTGGGTTATTTTACCAAAGGATTACAGAAGAATACATTTTGGCCTAAATTTAGGAAGAGAGATTAGTCATTTGCAAAATTGTATAACAGAAACAAAGAAAAACATGTTTTTTCAAAAGTTTTGTTATTTTTTTTGTTTATATAGTAAAAAAAAAAAAAACCTCAGTGGTGAGTAAATACCACATGATGTAATCAGTATTTTATATAGCTTAAGGGCACATAAATACATTGGTCCCTCATACAAAGGCTGCCTCATAATTGCCCACCAATGCCACCTACCAGTAGCCACCACTGCCACCTACCAGTGCCCACAGTTGCACCTACCAGTTACCACAGTGCCACTTACCTTTGCCCACTAGTGCCACCCATCAGTGCCTCATTATCAGTGCAACCGATCAGTGGTGGCTATCAGTGCCACCTATCATTGCCCATCAGTGTGCCCATCAGTGCCACCTATCAGTGCCCTTCAGTGCCACCCATCAGTGCCAACCATCAGTGCCACCTCTCAGTGCCGCCTCAGTGCTTATTAGTGCCACATATCAGTGCCCATTAGTGCTGCCTTATCAGTGCCACCTATCAGTGCCCACCAGTGCAGCATATCAGTGCCCATCAGTGCAGCCTTATCAGCACGTATCAATGAAGATAAAAAATTACCTGTTTTTAAAATGTTATAACAAACTATAAAACAGGTTTTTTTTTGCAAAAAAAAAAAAACAGCAGTGATTAAATACCACCAAAAGAAAGCTATATTTGTGTGAAAAGAATGATAAAAAACCCATTTGGGTACAAAGTTGCATGACCGCGCAATTGTCATTCAAAGTGCGACAGCGCTGAAAGCTGAAAATTGATCTGGAGCAGAAAGGGGAATTAAGGGCCCAGTAGTCAAGTGGTTAAGGGTCAAAAACACCCCATTTTTTTAAGCCTCTTGACTCAAATGCACACATTGGGTGTGCATAAATACGGAAACAAGAATTGCTCACACATATTAGTTATCGCTGCTCATGCCGGGTTAATAACAATAATTACAGAGCCATCATTCTCAGTTAACTTTAAATTGACAAGCTGTAAAGACTTTTAAAGTGTTGCCTATATAAAATTTTGGGGACTGTAGATTGTCGCCGCATCAGTTACATAAAATTTTAAGGATTGACAAACTTGGTGTCTATCTACTTGATGCAAACTTATTTTTTTTATATTTTTCCAAAAATGTGGTAATATATTGTCTTTGTGTGTACTAAATGATTTTTTTTTTTTACTAAAAATATGAGATTAATACACAGCTGAGCTCATACTGTGTGACATTGTAAAAAGTGCAACTACTACTGTTTTATTCTCCAGTGTCTCTGCTTTCAAATAATGTATACTGGTTTGGGGGTTTTAAATATTCTTCAGACCTAAAATGTTAATTTTAATGGATGCAAAAACAAACCTGTCTTTGGAATTCCCTAAATCTGTACACAAAGTTTTAAATGCAGTACGACATGCATTATTTGTTTACAAACAGTGGCCATGGATCTGTCATTTGGCACCAATAACACTACCATTGTTAACCACTTCCATACAGGGCACGTATACACCTTCCCGCCCAAGCCAATTTTCAGCTTTCAGCACTGTCGCACTTTGAATGGCAATTGCGCGGTCATGCTACACTGTACCCAAACAAAATTGGCGTCCTTTTTTTCCCACAAATAGAGCTTTCTTCTGCGATTTTTTTTTTTGCGCAACAACTAAAAAAAGACTGAAAATTTTGAAAAAAAATACGTTTTTATTTTTTTCTGTTAATTTTTTTGTAAACAAGTACGTTTTCTCTTTCAATTACGGGCACTGATATGGCGGCACTGATGGGCACCGATGAGATGGCACTGATGGACATCAATGAGGTAGTACTGACGGGCACAGATGAGGTTGCACTGATTGGCGGCACTTGTATGTGGCACTGATGGGCACACATAGGCGGCACTGATGGGCACACATAGGCGGCACTGATAGGCACACATAGGCGGCACTGATGGGCACATATAGGCGGCACTGGGCACTCATAGGCGGCACAGATGGGCACTCATGGGCGGCACTTATGGGTGGCACTGATGGCTACTTATGGGTGGCACAGATGGGCACTGATAGGTGGGCACTGGGCATGGATGGGCACTGTGGGGTGGCACTGATGGACACTGTAGGGTGGCACTGATGGACACTGGGGCGGCACTGATTAACCTATGTTGCCAGTCAGTGCCCATTTGTGGGCACTGATTGGCATCTTTTTTTTAATGCTTTTTTTTTTTACAGCCTTTTTTTTTTTTTTTTTGAGCCTTTTTTTTTTTGATCTGCCCTTTTTTTATTTTTTTATTTACAGCCTTTTTTTTTTTTAGCCTTTTTTTTTTTGATCTGCCCTTCCCTGGTGGTCTTCCCTGGTGGTCCATGTGGCGATCCGAGGGGGGCTGCGCTGATAAACAATCAGCGCGAACCCCCCCTGTCAGGAGAGCAGCCGTTCGGCTCTCCTCTACTCGCGTCTGTCAGACGCGAGTGAGGAAGAGCCGTCAACGGCTCTTCCTGTTTACATCGTGATCAGCCGTGATTCGACACGGCTGATCACGTGGTAAAGAGTCTCCGTGAGAGACTCTTTACCGAGATCGGTGTTGCGGGGTGTCAGACTGACACCCCGCAACAACGATCGCCGCGATGCGCGCCCCCGGGGGCGCGCAGCGGCTCAGAATCCTGAGGACGTCATATGACGTCCGGTCAGGATTCTACAACCACTTTGCCGCCGTCAATCTGTCATTGGCGGGCGACAAGTGGTTAAATAACATTCCCACCAGCTTTGATTTGTAAGCAAGCTGTCAGGGATGTTGGGTGACATCATTGATTAAATATGGTCATCAACATAGTCAATTACGTCACCTAGAATCCCCACCAGCTTGTTTACATACAGAAGCTGGTGGGTATTTTTGTTTTGCACAGATACCAGGGGTATGAGGGGATGAGAGACACCACACACCACTAGCTCAACAGGTGAAGAGAAATACGAACATCTGTAGTCACAAGCTCTACCTGAGCCCCGCCTCTGATACATTTTGCCCTTCTGATCAGGGCCTAATCATATGATTAAGCCCTGATGGGTGGAGAAAAATGCTAGAGAGGTTGGGCTAATTTCTCTTCACCTGTAGAGCTAATGGTTTGTGGCATCTCTCATACCCTCACTCTCCACTGCTTTCTGGATTAAGCATAAGACAGCCTTCACCCTTATATTGCTGTGAGGCATCGGATCTACCAGACCAACTTAGTGCTATAAGTGGTAAGGGGTAACAGGGGGCCACATGGCTGCTCGGAGGGCAATCATCTCGATTGATCCTCCTAAAAATTCATAATGGGTCCCTATTTTGGTCCCCTCAAGCCTTACCAGTCCACATGCCTTAAACAATGTAAGGGTACTGTGCAAAGGAGGGGCAGAGAAGCTTCCCTTTTCCCCTCCTGCAAAGCACCTTTCCTCATGGTGAAAGGACAAGGAACTCATGCCCATATCTTTCACCAAAATGGACTTATGGAAATCTGGAAGACCCTTTTAGAAGAAGGGGCATGTTAGATACCCCCTCCCCACTCCACACAAATGAGCATAAGGTACATGTGCACCTTGTTAATCATTCACAAAAGATAAGTAAAAAAAAAAAATCGTGCGACGATGTTGACTCACCATAACATCGACACTGTCACTCTGGCACTAATTCCATCACAAATGATAGATCTTTACCAGCTTCTCTATGTAAACAAGTTGGCTTCTAGATAATATCATTGGCCAAATATGGTCATGGCTGAGTTTCAAACTTATGTTTGGCATAAACTTGAAGCTTATCCCTATTTGTGAATGACAGCAGGATATCACATGTGTAACAGTTCTTATGTAAGCCTCATCATCCCTCTAAATACAGACATTTAACAGCATTGTCTTATGCACTGTGAACTTAAGATGGACCCCACTTGAGAGTTTACGATATTAACAAGCACAGTATTGGAAAGACCAGGGCTCTGTGCCCAAAAATAAACAACTTCTAAGTTTGGGAGCAGAATTAAAAATTGCAATCAGCAAGCTGGATAGAGAAAACCCCTAGTCAGTTCCTGTGCACCAATAGATCCATATGTAAAGATGATCATAATCCTACATCTATTTTCATGTACAAATCATTAGTGCATGTTCATTGTCTACACCTGGAACCCTGGTAAAGAGAAGCTAGAATAAACATGGGGGAGCATAACATCAGCTTATGTACCGTATTTGTTAGATTGGAATGGCTGTCTTAATACTTAGATATTTAGCACACATTTCCTTTTGATCCTCTGTGTATTGCAGTTTATTGTGCTAGAATGATCCTTCAACTGTATCTGAAAGAATTGTACTCCTTTAAATCTCACTCCATGGAGCAAGTTATTGCTGCCAATGCAGCTCTCAATTCACTATAAGCACCTGCAGGTGAAAGCTTGTATTTTGAATCATTCATGGTGAAATGTTGAATCGTGACTTCTTCATTGTGGCTGATTTACTAAAGAAGTAGAGCCTGTTCACTTTACAAAGTGAATTTTCACTTTGTAAGATAATTTTCACTTTAGTAAATGGGGTAACAATTCACTTTGCAAAAAACACACAATCATGAGCAAATAATAAGAAAAATGGAATAACAGAAATTTTGTTTGCACATACTTGGATATTACCTCATTCACAAAGCAGAAAAACCCCTTTGCACAGTGAGAACTCACTTAGCAAAGCGACTAGGCTTTACTCCCCCAGTAAATCAACCACATTTAGCTTTAACATGTCATTGGGGGTTATTTACGAAAGGCAAATCCACTTTGTGCAGTCGCTGTAGATCTGAGGGGGACATGCAAGGAAAAAAAAATAAAAACAGCATTGCTTACATGTTATTGCATGATAAAATCAGCAGAGCTTCCCCTAATTTCGGAGCTTCCCCTCAGATCTACAGCAACTGCACTTACAAGTGCCCTTTCAAGTGCACTTGTAGTGCAGAGTGGATTTCCCTTTAGTAAAACAACCCCATTATGTTTCAGCTTTTGGGCCAGAATTAAATTGTTTGAAGAGTATCAAACCCTAACATTATCCCCTATTTTTTTGACTTTCACATCCACTGCTCAATGCCTGTCTGGCAATCATGCATTGTTGTTCTTGGGGAGAATACCACATGTAGTACTATGGCCCGCTGATATTGACAGTTTTTTTCACCAAACAGTACAGGGGCCACCAGTCCTCCAAACAACAGTCCATTCACTCCTGCTCCAATAAACAATCTAAGAGTTGTCTTTTTGTAATGTATTATTATTATTATTATTATTATTATAATACAGTATAATTTATTTGTAATTGCTTGTAGAACTTATAACAGGAGAGTGGTTGGGGCATGGGATACTCCAGAATGCTCAGTAACATTGATCAGAGCAGAGTTCATCAACCCTGTCCTCAGGGCCCACTAACAGGCCAGGTTTGCAAGATAACTGAAATACATCACAGGTGATATAATTTGCTGCTCAGTGATTGCAGTATTCTAGTCTGCATCTCCCCAAGGTAATACATAAAACCTGGCCCGTTAGTGGGCCCTGAGGACAGGGTTGATGACCACTGGATCTCTTTGTGAGTATGGGGACAGTCTAAGGCCTCGTACACACGATCGGATCGCCAGAGGAGAACAGTCTGATGGACCGTTTTCATCAGTCCAAACCAATCGTGTGTAGGCCCCATAAGTTGTTTAACCTTCGGTCAAAAAAATGAGGACTTGCTTTAAAATTTAACCGATGGACACCTTACCGATAGGTCAAAACCGATCGTTAGTATGCAAAAGCATTGGTTAAAAACCCGCGCATGCTCAGAATCAAGTCGACGCATGCTTGGAAGCATTGAACTTCTTTTTTTCAGCACGTCGTTGTGTTTTACGTCACTGCGTTCTGACACAATCGGTTTTTTAACTGATGGCGTGTAGGCGCGACGGACCGTCAGTCAGCTTCATCAGTTAACCTAAGACAACGGTCCTTCAGACCGTTGTCCTCTGGCTATCCTATCATGTGTACAAGGCCTTAGGCTCACAGCTGAAGACCATGAGGCAAGTCTCTTAGGCATCTAGTTACCCTGCACATCTATAGGTAACCAGTGAATTTTAGGGTGCTGCACAGTCAAAAGGGGGTGGGTTAGGGTCTTTACTCACAAGTCCCCAAGACAGCTGCCTCCTTCCAGCTTTCTCTGGACATGGTTCAGTGAATAAGACTCTCCCTCTCCAGACCCAATCTCCTTGTAGGAAATCCTTCATTCGGCTCTAGATTATTCTCGTGTCTCTAGCCCTGCCACAGCTGAGACACTGGAGAACAGCAACTCAGTACATATGATGTCTCAGGGGAAAGCTGCTCCCTGAAGCTCTTGGAACCTTCTCTGACAGGGGAAAAGAGCAGTCTTCCCAGAGCTCCAGACTCTTTACCACCTTCCAGACCATCGTCTGAGCACACCTCCCGAGGGATTGGCCGGGCATGATAAATATTTAGATCAGTTATTTGAATTTCCCATCCTAAGCTCTGGAAACTTCTTCCAGAAACAGGGGGAATAATCAAACTCCCAGACTGTGAAACCATGAGCAGACCAAAGCAAGTAATTACTACTACCTTTATTACAGAAGGAGCCAAAAACAAGATTTACCTAGCATTCTACTCTAGGAGGGTTCTACACACATGACAGTTTTTCATTCTATATTGTAGTAGGATAGAATGGTGAATTAAATTAGTTCAACCCCACGGAATCTTCTACTATGTTTCTATCTTCATATAAACATTTATCCAACAAAAATGGTTGCAAGATTGTCTACACTGTGTGACAGTCTGCTCCTGTGTATAACCATCTTTAATCCAGTATGATGAAGGTTTCAATGTCAAGGAATCTCCAGAAGAGGTCAAGTTTATTTCCCTAGAAAACTCCTTTAAATTCTATTTATTTTAAAGCTCATTTGTATGTTCTAGTTAAGCACTGTTTCCAGACAGTGTAAACATGTTAAAGTGTGTTTAACAGTTCAGGATTTATTACCGGTTTTCATAGATGACCTAACAACAAAAATGATAGATGGGTCCAGCATTTGTCTGTGTTTTGTACATTGTTTTCATGTGTCAATTCCATAATTCACTGTTCCCACATCAGACATCGCCGAAGCAATATCTACCAATTAAACTAGGTTAAGGGAGAAGCTAATTAAATAGTTTTAAACATATCAGTACAACAGTTTTTGTCATTTCTTTATTAACTCACAACTGCATACTTTTACTTACACTTGAATTGTTGTATTTTCAGCTGGAATCCTTTCAGCCATTTTTTGTTTCCCTGAATCTTCCCAGTTATGTCACCAGAGGAGAACAATTTGTTTTGGAAGCTGTTGTCTTCAACTATTTGGAAGAAGATACTGAGGTAAACAGTAGAAGTGGTTTAGTTCCATGTGCAGACTTGCAGTTAAAAACAATAACCAGTTGTGTTCAGATGAGTTGTGTTTTTTTATTTATTTATACATGTAAACATATTGTAACAAGGACAGAGGCTTAAAACAGATCCGGGGGGATGTCATTACCTCAGTTATTTAGTGCTGCAACGCCAGTTTTTCTTAGTAAGCACACTGTGACAACATATGATACAATACATTAGTAACTTGTCCTTTGGCTCTGAAGCCCTGGTTTCCTATATTGTGAATTGCAGTGAAGTTGAGTGATCTGTATTTGCTTTTAAAGGAGTTGAAGTGAATCTGTGTTCATACATCCAACATTTTTATTCAACAAGGGAAATTTAAGAAAACAAACAACTTTTTTTTGCTTGATTGGATGTCTGAAATGAACACACACTTTAGCTTACTTTCTGCTATAAAACAAAAAAAGCTCACTGTACTTCACTGTAGTGCCTATTTACACTTTAGAAGATCAGGTCTTTTATGTAGTGAGAAAACCAGAATGATTGGAAAGCTTTACTCATAGTGATAAGCTGAATAAATTGTTTCCAACACACTACTCATAATGCAAGCCTGAAGCTTTATGAAACATACTGGACACCAGTGGTAAACAGCAACAATAATAAAAATACATTTCTCATAGGCACCTTACACTATAACAAATATTGTGGAAACATATCTAAACCCAAAATCCAAATATGGAAATATTACGGTTTATCAGTCCCTTGGTAAGGAGGCAGCATTTTAATTTTCTGTCTTTTTTCTTTATTTATACCTGGGAATCCTGCCACTAACAGATTTCATTTACTAGAGTGACAACACTTACTCACTGTACTGTATCTGTGGGGGAGTTGTATTGTTACCCTAGGTTGCTATCCTAATGTAGACTACAAATGCCTCCCCTTCGCCTCATCTCCATTAGATAAGAAGGTTTGTAGATCACAAAACATATTTGGGAAGCAGAAAACAGACAAACGAAAACCCCATGACGTAAGAGGGGGTGGGGTCACATGTCCACATCATAGTGTAAGCCCCGGCTTTCCCTGGCAAGCAGGGGTTTCTCAATGATGTCGGAGGGTGACCCCGTCCTAACGTCATTGGGTATTCCCCTTCTTTTCCTGCAGCCTGCCAGGTTGCGTGCTTAGATAAGGGTCTGGTATGGATATTTGGGGGAATCCCACACCATTTTTTTTTATTTTGGTGTGGGGTTCCCCTTAACCACTTAAGACCCGGACCATTATGCAGGTTAAGGACCTTGCCCCTTTTTGCGATTCGGCACTGCGTTGCTTTAACTGACAATTGTGCGGTCTTGCTACGTGGCTCCCAAACAAAATTGGCGTCCTTTTTTTCCCACAAGTAGAGCTTTCTTTTGGTGGTATTTGATCCCCTCTGTGGTTTTTCTTTTTTGCGCTATAAACAAAAATAGAGCGAAAGTTTTTAAAAAAATTCAATATTTTTTACTTTTTGCTATAACAAATATCCCCCAAAAATATATAAAAAACATTTTTTTTCCTCAGTTTAGGCCGATACGTATTCTTCTACATATTTTTGGTAAAAAAATCGCAATACGCGTTTATCGATTGGTTTGCGCACAATTTATAGCGTTTACAAAATAGGGGATAGTTTTATTGCATTTTTAATAATATATATATTTTTTTACTACTAATGGCAGCGATCAGCGTTTTCTTTTTGTGACTGTGACATTATGGCGGACACATCGGACAATGTTGACACATTTTTGGGACCATTGTCATTTTTACAGAAAAAAAGTATAAAAATGCACTGTTTACTATGAAAATGACAATTGCAGTTTAGGAGTTAACCACTATGGGGCACTGTAGGGGTTAAGTGTGACCTCATATGTGTTTCTAACTGTAGGGGGGTGGGGCTGGAAGTGTGACGTCATTGATCGTCTTTCCCTATATCAGGGAACAGACGATCAATGACATTGCCACAGTGAAGAACAGGGAAGGTGTGTTTACACACACCTCTCCCCGTTCTTCAGCTCCGTTGACCAATTGCGGGACACTTGTGGCGATCGGGTCGGCGGGTCCCGCGGGCACAGTCACGGAGCTTAGGAGCTCGCAACCCCAAGGCTGGGCTTAAAGAGACATGTACAGGTACGCGATTGTGCCCATCCGTGCCATTCTGCTGAAGTATATCAGGGTGAAGGGGTCGGCGGAAGTGGTTAATATCCATACCAGACCTGAAGGGCCTGATATGGAATTTGGGCCCTTTTTATTTTGGTTCGGGGTTGCCCTTAATATTCATACCAGACCCAAAGGGCCTGGTAATGGACTGGGGGGGACCCCTGTCGTTATTTTTCAATTACTTTGATCTGTATTGTCGGGACCCGACAATTCATGAATAGTCGCGAGTAGTTTTAGATGACTTTTTTCCGTTAGAAATTACACTTTGTGCAGTGACAGCTCTAAACACGAGAAACATGCGCTACTTTACAGGCATACTATACACACCCCCAGTTACGAAATTTAAAGGAATATTTCACTTTTATTGTTTCACTTTTAGCATTATTAAAATCACTGCTCCCGAAAAAACTGCAGTTTTTAAAACTTTTTTTTGCATTGATACATGTCCCCTGGGGCAGGACCCACATCCCCAAACACTTTTTATGACAATAACTTGCATAATAACCTTTAAAATTAGCACTTTAGATTTCTCCCATAGACTTTTAAAGGGTGTTCCGTGGCTTTTCGAATTTGCCGCAAACTCCTAAAATGTTTCGCTGTTCGCAAAACGGGCGAACAGCCAATGTTCGAGTCAAACTCATGTTCGACTCGAACATAAAGCTCATCCCGAATTACAACATGAACTTAGTAATAAGACTACCAATAAGTACATATAGCTAAATGCAGATGAGACCAAGTTGTTATTTTACTTAGATATATACTGTTAAGACCAGACATTGCAATAAGAAATAAACAAAACAATCATCATATGCTGTTGCCTAAAACACCCCAATGTATTACACATACCACTGGCCAGTTTTCAGCAAACTTAATTTGCCTTTAACCATAATTTCCTTTCATAGGTTTCTGTGACCCTTGAACAAAGTGATGCATATGAAATCAACATAGAATTTATAAATGCAACTGGAAGCCAACAAACCGTATCTGTCCCAAGTCGAGAAGGAAAAATGATTTTCTTTCCAATTAGACCGATTCAGCTGGGCGAGATTCCAATTACGGTGAAAGCCATATCCTCCCTTGCTTCAGATGCAGTGATTCAAAGGCTCCTCGTCAAGGTAATTTTTTGAAATATAAAATTTGGATCGATGTCCTAGCAGAATAAAAAGGGTAAAAGAATATCCTTGCTTGCCTCGAATGCAATGATTCAAAGGCTCTTTGTCAAGGTAATTTTTAAATAACATCTAGATTGATTTCAGACTACCAAAAAAACGAAATTATGTCAGACTAAAAAAGCATATTTGACCACAAGTGTATGGTATATACAGCTGTGACAATGAGGTAAGCAAGAAACAACAACCCAAAACTTACAAGAGAAAAAAAAACTTTTAATAATGCTCCAAAACTTGGAACTGAGACTCAGATCAAATGATTGTGATATTGTTGGACATTGTTCCAGTTTAAATTAGACATAGGAAATTGTAAATTGTTGATACTTTTTCCCCCCTATATATAGCAGGAAATTAAAATGTAGCATAGATCAAGCCAATGCTTTTATGTGCATGGCAAGTGACCGATCTGTTGGCACTGAAGTTGTATCTGAGCCAGGATCCATACACCTCAGGGTTAATGGAGTTCAACTTGATGTACACTAAACTCCATGTGGAAAAGATCACAATTATCCATTGAGTGGCAATAATGAATTATTCATACAGCAAGTGTAATGGATGGCTAGGAGACATGTCCTAACACTACACATCTGTGGCCTTCTAGTATGTTTCCATTCTTGTTGATTGCCAGCAGTTTTCTTATGGGGTTCCATAGGAACTCCTTGCCTGAACTCTGTAAACAGAGTTCAGAAAATCATGCGAAAAATGTATGTACACCGATGTTAATAATTTTTTTGTTTTTATCTTAACTCCTCAGGACCACACGGTGCCAGCATTTTTTTCTGAAAATGCTATTTGGTTATCTTAATGTTGTTTGGGACTGAGTAACTACTTGTATTTTATTTATTTATTAGATGTATTTATGCAGTGCTTTACATATTATAAATTAACAGCAGTCTCTGCCCTCAAGAAGCTTAACATTTAGGGTCTCTCTTTCACACCCATGCATATACATATTAGGGCCAATTTAGACAGGCGTCAGTTAACCTACCAGCATGTGTTTGCAGTGTGGAAGGAAACTGGATTGCCCACACAAGCACAAGGAGGATATGCAAACTCGTAACATATAACACATAATTATCCTCATCAAATGTCATATGTGATCCTTCTATTTTTTCTAGAACTATAATACTTACATGTGGGTATAGTGTTTAAAGGTATATGCACCCAAACCTTTATTTTACTTTTGGGTACAACTATTAACCTGCCTGGCGGTCTTCCCGTGTGTGACTCGGGGTGAGATTTTCAGGCTGCGAATGGTTACCCCGTGTCACACACGGGCTTGCCTCGCTCGATGCAGAAAAAAGGTTTTCTTACCTTTTCTCCGCGATCCAGCGTTGAATCCTCGCAGTGCACGGCGGGCGGATGTCCGCTCGATGCTGTGTGTTCCCCTGATTCCCTTCCCTGCGAGCGTCGCGACGCAGGGGGCGGAAGGAGGGGGGGGGGCGGCGGGAAATTCAAACGTATAAAAAGTAAAACAAAGTAAAACACAGTAAAAACACACTGATATCATTGGATTAAATTTTAAAAAAATACAGTGACCTTTGATTGCCCCCCCCCAGTGCTTTCCAGTGCCCTGTCTGCAGAATTACTGTATCAGTGTCTGTATATTGCACAGCAATAATGGCAAAGCGCGCCTCTGCATCAAACTTATTATGCGACTTGCTGCCAAACAGCGACAGCGATGCCGAATCCATTGCGGAGGAGCTGAGCGACAGCGACGCGTGGGAAAGTTCATCGTCGGATGCAGAAAGTGATGTGGTTGACGATCCTGCACCTGTGCCCAGCGACGTGCGGACCTGGTGCGCAATTGATTGCGCTACGGAGCACGTAGCGCCCCCTAGGTTTCCGTTTACAGGATCACCTGGAATAAAAGTGGACATAGAGGATGACAATCCCTTAGAATACCTCCGACTATTTTTGACCGATGAGGTGATCGACAAAATTGTTTTGGAGACCAATCGGTATGAAGAACAGCAATCTGCTACCCAGCAGTTATTTTCAAGACGCAGAAAATGGGAGCCTGTGACCAGCAAGGATATATGGAAATTCCTTGGCCTCCTAATTTTGCAGGGAGTGGTGGGAAAACCACTCCAAAAGTGGTACTGGACCACAAATAAATTATTGGCCACACCTTTTTTTGGAACAGTAATGTCCGAATATCGGTTTTCACTAATAATGAAATATTTGCACTTTGCAAATAATGAGGAATTTGACGAACGGTCTCATCCAGCTCCAAAGCTTAAAAAAATTTGGGATATTTACCAAATGGTCCTGCAGAATTTCCAGCGGACCTACATACCGGAGAGGGACATTTCAATAGACGAAAGTCTCATGGCCTACAAAGGTCGCCTAAGCTGGATTCAATTCATTGCGTCTAAGCGCGCTCGCTTTGGGATAAAATCCTTTATGTTATGTGAGTCCAGCTCGGGATATATTTGGAACTCAGTACTTTATACTGGCAAAGGGACCAAATTCTCCCCGAGATTCAGTGATTTTGGGATGGCAACCGCGTCAGTGCTTTCATTGATAGAGCCCTTGCTCAACCAGGGCTACTGTATCACTACGGACAATTTCTATACGTCCCCAGAACTATACGAGTTCCTACTTCTGAATAGGACAGACGCTTATGGGACTGTGAGGCCTAACCGGCGTGACATGCCGTCAGGATTTCCAAACAAAAAGCTCGGGAAAGGACAAGTAGCTGCATGGCAAAAGGGGAAAATGTTGGCTCTGAAGTGGCGGGACAAAAAGGACGTTTCCCTTTTGAGCACGGTCCACAACACCTCGACCGCCATGGTCCATACCAAAGGTGGGAAAGACGTTCTAAAGCCACAGGTGGTGTTGGACTACAACCACACGATGGGAGGTGTGGACAGGGCTGACCAGGCCATGACTTTTTACCCTGCAATGAGAAAGCAGCAAAAAAAATATTATAAAAAGATTTTCCGACATCTTTTGGAGCAATGTCTTTGGAACTCTTTCATCCTGCTCAAAAAAAAAAATGTCAGGTCTATCGTCCATGCGGACTTTATGTGGAAGGTGGCTGAACAAATTTTCCTCAAAAACCAAAAACCAACGGTGGTAAACCGTTCTGGACGACGGGCTTCTGGGGTTGTAAATCCAGAGCGACTAACTGGTCGACATTTTTTGGAATATGCACCACCCACTCCAAAAAAAGCAGCACCCTCACGGATGTGTGTGGTTTGCTGCTCCAAGCGCGACGCCAGCGGAAGGAAAATTCGCAAAGAAACGCGCTACTGTTGTCTCGACTGTGATGTTGGACTTTGCGCCATACCGTGCTTTAAGGATTTCCACACCCGAGACATTTATTGAATTATCATTTTGCACCCCTGTTTGACCCCCCAAAAAATCAGAGTATCTGAATATATTATTTGTTAAAATTTATTGAATAAAAACTATTGTTATTATTAAATTATTATTTGTTATTATTTATTATATTATAATTTATGATTTTGTGTTTCAAACTTTGTCATAGTCTATTAGAGACTCTGGTTTGGACAGATTTAGGTGAGTTATTCCTAAGAATTGCAGGCCTGCAATCTAAAATGCCAAATTTCCATGCAAAATAATGGTACCGCTTTCAGCACCTTTTTTCAGAAAGAATCATACCGCCAGGGAGGTTAATGACTAAAGTAAATGTTGCATTCTGAGTTCCCATTTCCACTCTCCTGCATGTCTGTTTAGGAAAATGTACTGGACTTTACATTTATTTATTATAAGAAAAGCAGAAACACTGCGTTCTATGAGATTAAAAAAGTCCTGCGAGAGTTGTAGAAAACATTTCAAATAACTTTCAAATCATTTTAATTAATATTTATGTATAGCAAAAAATTTTTTGGAGATAAAAATGTATTAAGACATAACACATTCTAAAATGTACACAATCCCTGGTATGGAAACAATTCCAGTGTACTACATACTAAAAACCCTATATATAATGGGCAAGCACTTTAATTAAAAGTTTACAATAGAATTTCTCAAATAGTGAATCCTGCCAGATGATGTTATCAGAATGGTGAATGAAAATCCAGAATACAGGCATATACCAAACTCAGGTTCTCAGGGCTTATCAGAGGGACTCTAGTGAACCAAGTTTCAACTCAGCCCTAACATTTGTACTGTATGTGGTCTCCAGACAGTCCAAGATTTCAAACCTTGAAAAGAGGTAGCTTATATTGTGCTGTCTGAGGAGATTTGCCCTCTATTCCGGTCCTAAAGATGCAACAAGGTATAAGGGATTAACAAAGGAATAACAATCATGGAGTAAATAGCAGTTCATCCCTACAATTGGTCAGTCCATTCTGTTTGTTCTCCCCTTGGGTTTTTAATGCAAACAAACACAAGCATAACACTATTATATTGTATAAAAAATATTTAACAACAACTGATACAAAACATATTAAAACATAGCACGGTATGGAAACAATTCCAATGTACTGCATGCTAAAACCCCTATACAGTAAAACCTTGGACTGCGAGCATAATTCGTTCCAGAAACATGCTTGTAAACCAAAGCACTTGTATATCAAAGTGAATTTCACCATAAAAAATTATGGAAACTTAAATGATTCATTCCACAACCATTTATTCATAAATCCTTAAGTATATAGTTCATATAAAAAGATTATAGCAATGTGATAGGTTGTGTAACCATAAAATATCCATCCACAAATGGAAGCCTCCACAAGGGGATTAGAAGCAAAATCCATCAGAAGCTACAGAGTATAAAAGAGAAGAGAGGCGCCTCTAAGTGTAGCAATATGTTGCTAAATGTTGTACCTTCATTAAATGTAACCATATTGCTACACTAATTCCCCCGTACACACGATCGGAAATTCCGACAGCAAAAGTCAGATATGAGCTTTTGAATGGAAATTCCGACCGTGTGTATCAGGGATTCTCAAACTACGGCCCTCCAGCTGTTTGGCGGAACTACACATCCCATGAGGCATTGTAAAATTCTGACATTCACAGATATGACTAGGCATGATGGGAATTGTAGTTCCTGAACAACTGGAGGGTCATAGTTTGAAGACCCATGGTGTGTATGCTCCATCAGACTTTTGCTGTCGGAATTTCCGCCAACAAAAGATTGAGAGCTTGTTCTCAAATTCCTATCGGAAAATCCGATCGTCTGTAGCAATTGCGACGCGCAAAATTCCGATGCATGCTCAGAAACAATTTGACGCACGCTCGGAAGCATTGAATTTAATTTTCTCAGCTCGTCGTAGTGTTGTACATCACTATGTTTTTGACGGTCGAATGTTCATAGAACTTTTGTGTGACCGTGTGTATGCAAGCCAAGCTTGAGCGGAATTCTTTTCGGAAAAACCATCCAAGGTTTTTTTGACGGAAAATCTGATCATGTGTACACGGCATTAGAGGCACCTCTCTTCTCTTTTATACCCAGTTGTGACATGACGCTACTCTATCAAGACATCGCTTGTATATCAAGTGAAAATGTATTAAAAAATGTTGCTTGTCTTGCAAAACACTCTCAAACCAAGTTACTCTCAAACCAAGGTATTACTGTATATCATGGGCAGGTACTTTAACTGATATTTAACAATATCATTTATTAAATAGTGAATCCTGCAAGAATAAGCCCCGAATGCATTTCAAATGCTTTGGTCAAAATCTTCCTCAGAAAGCAAAATAGTAGATATAGAGAAAAATATCTCATTGAACATGGACCTGAGCCCTTTAAAAAACAGGTGTGATTACCCCAGACCTGCAGGCGCCAGCTGGACAGGGGGCACCCATATCAGAACACATGAGGAACCACATGGCTTTCCCCTGCCAAGAATGAAGGAACCACCAATTAGAACAAACCACCATATTAGGAATATATTATCATCAGAATGATGAAATACTTCAAATAAATGTATAGCATACAGACATATACTAAATCCAGGTTCTCAGGACTTGTCAGGAGGACTCTAGTGCACCACTTTTAAACACAGCCCAAAAATATGTAAAGGTGTCTAGCCAGTCTAAGGTTGCAATACCTCTTTTCAAGGTTTTAACTCTTGGACTGTCTGGAGACCACACACATATGTTAGGGCTGAGTTGAAACTTGGTTCACTAAAGTCCCTCTGATAAGCCCTGAGAACCTGAGTTTGGTATAAGCCTGTATTTTGGATTGCCATTCACCATTCTGATAACATCATCTGGCAGGATTCACTATTTGAGAAATTCTATTGTAAACTTTTAATTAAAGTGCTTGCCCATTATATTTAGGGTTTTTAGTATGTAGTACACTGGAATTGCTTTCATACCAGGGATTGTGTACATTTTAGAATGTGTTATGTCTTAAAAAAAATTGTATGAATAAAACTGTTGCAAAATATTTGTATACAACAGTTTATATGAGGATATCTTGCAAAGTTAAAGAACTCCAGTTTTAGGTAGATGTTATTTTTATGGGTTTCCACATTGGAATATTTACTATCACCTCTTCTTTTGATGACAACTGTAAAATGTTGTATATAACATCACTTTTTGTCTCAAGGACAGAGGTCACCATGACAATATAGAGGGTGATTCCAAGAATCTTTATCAGAAAAATTGACACTGATAACAATATAAATTAACAAAAGTGTTAATCCTTTTCAACTCCATCTGAAACAAAAAAAAGTTTTGCTTATACATACACTTTTATACATTGTCAGTGTAGCTATGATATCTAATTAGATTGTTTTCTATGACAATGAGCACAGGAATTGCAACTTCATGGGACATCAGAAGTACATCGTTGTGTGACATAAGTCTGGGAATATCTTAATAGTTGGATCACTACATGTGGAATTCTAGCAGGCATGGTGCTTTCAGCTAATTGCAGGGGTTTAGAGTTAATTATGTACTGCTTTATTTTGACAGGCTGAAGGAATAGAACACTCATATTCACAAACTTTACTTTTGGAACTGATGAACAATAAACCACAAAATGTCTCTAAAGCTTTGAACTTTACATTCCCTCCTGATGTAGTAAGTGGCAGTGAAAAGGCATTTATCACTGTTGTTGGTAAGGATAACATTAACATTTTTAAACAATATTGTAATGAAACAAAGCAAACATTTCATTTGTTCATTCAAAAGAATATTTTTTTTTATCTGTTCTATGTATCTCTTTTAAATGTACAAAGTTACTTTTCCTCAGTTTGACCTCAGAGATAAACTCCAAGCCAACAGCTAAATACAATGCTTAAAATAAACAAAAGGGCTCTTTTACCTGCCAAAACATTTGTATTGCTATCAATATAGTGCTAAAATTTACACAGCACAGCCAGGTCCGGGACCCCCTTTTTACTCCACTACAGTTATGCAATGCAGCCTGATCACATGCCTGTCCTCAGCCTCTGACTGGATGGTATGGATTAGCAACAGACTGATAAAGTCATCACTCTCTCTCCTTTTATATTTTAAAACAGCAATTGCAGTACACTTAAAGGGGTTGTAAAGGTACCATTTTTCCCCTAAATAGCTTCCTTTACCTTAGTGCAGTCCTCCTTCACTTACCTCATACTTCGATTTTGCTTTTAAATGTCCTTATTTCTTCTGAGAAATCCTCACTTCCTGTTCTTCTGTCTGTAACTCCACACAGTAATGCAAAGCTTTATCCCTGGTGTGGAGTGTCGTGCTCGCCCCCTCCCTTGGACTACAGGAGAGTCAGGACACCCACTAACACACAGCTCCTTTCTCTATCTGCAACGTAGAGAGCGTTCTGACTCTCCTGTAGTCCAAGGGAGGGGGCGAGCACAACACTCCACACCAGGGAGAAAGCCTTGCATTACTGTGTGGAGTTACAGACAGAAGAACAGGAAGTGAGGATTTCTCAGAAGAAATAAGGACATTTAAAAGCAAAATTGAATGATAAGGTAAGCGAAGGAGGCCTGTACTAAGGTAAAGGAAGCTATTTAGGAAAATAAATTGTACCTTTACAACCCCTTTAACGCAGTTCTAAAGGCAAAGCATTTTTCACCTTAACGTACTCCCTGCATTAAGGAAAAAAAATTCCACTGTCTGGTGCCCCGCCCCTAAAGATTTACCTACCTACGATCCAGCACTGTTCCCATCTGCAGCACTGCTCCACTGATTTCCTGGATTCACAGTGAGTGCAGCAGGAGCCAAAGGCAGTCAAATCCTATGAGGAGGGAGTGGGGGGCATGGCTGAGGCATGCTATGTGTATCTATGAACACACACAGCCTGGCTTGAGAGCGTATTTTATACAGGTACCCCCATAGCACACAGCTTTCTATGATTGCACTTGTAGGGAGGAGAGTACAGGGCTAATGGGGGACCACCAAAGAAGAGACGAGGGACTGGCTCTGTGCAACATCATTGCACACAGCAAGTAAAAAATAACAATTTTTTTATACCATGCATCAAATTCCTAAATGCACCACTTTTACATTGTGTTGCAAAAATCTATTTTGCCACATTCAATGCGACAAATTCCAAAAGAAATATTGAAGCCTCGTACACACGACCGAGGAACTCGACGGGCGAAACACATCGTTTTCCTCGTTGAGTTCCTTGTTAGGCTGTCGAGGAACTCAACAAGCCAATTTTCTCCATTCCTGTCAAGGAAATAGAGAACATGCTCTCTTTTTGGCTCGTCGAGTTTCTCGACAGTTTCCTCGATGAAAATTTACACACGACCGGTTTCCTCTGCAAAAAATATCTCCCAGCAAGTTTCTTGCTGGTTTTTGCCGAGAAACTCGGTCGTGTGTACGAGGCCTGACAGTTTGTATCTTACAGACGTGGAGCTAATGAAGATAAACTTTTTTCTGTACCAAGATATACTGGCACAAACAGTTTTGCCAAAGTGTTTTGGGTGCATTCTAAAAGTGGCGCAGAATGAGCCAAATTCTAGTAAAAGTTATAGACAGGTATATGAATTTGGTGCATGCTGCACTAGTCTTTATGAATTTCAGGGAATGTGAGGAACTAAGACTGGAGCAGCTGGATCTAGCGCAGCTGTGCATGGCAACCAATCAGCTTCTAGCTTTCAATTTCAAAGCTTAACCAAATCAACCAAAGTCAGACCAAGATAGGTTAATATGCAAAGCAGCTCTAGATTTTGACTGTTCCAGTTTTAGTAAATCCCCCCCCCCTCTCTAAGAGAATAATTTTTCAAAATTGGAGCAGCCAGAATCTGGAAGAACTGTGCATGGCAACCAATCAACTTCTATCTTTCTTTGTTTTTGCTTTGCCTCATATCGTTGCCACATGGATTGATTCTAACTTATGCTTTTTAGCCATATTTTATCTTAACTTGTTGATAAGAACAACTCCTTGTTCCATAGGTGATGTTCTAGGACCTTCAGCCAGCAGTCTGCAGTCACTAATTCAACTTCCCTGTGGTTGTGGTGAACAGAACATGATCAGATTTGCTCCTATCATTTTTATAATGGAATATATAACAAATACAAGGCAGACAAATGACCATGCTCCCAAACTGATTTCATATATGAAAGAAGGTAAGAAAAGTCAGGTTATTTGAAATGAGACAACTTCGAATACACCGTTGAGATATGAAGCGTTAAAGCTGAAAAACCGCTAGCAGACATGCTCTTTATTGCAGAAGAGACATGCAATACCTATTATGCAATAAAATAAACCTACCTGTCTGCTTACAGTTTTCTTCAGAATGTACACTGTGTACATTTTGGCACAGATCTCCCCTGCACATGTGCAACAGTATTGTCATCCAATGCTGATTAATGAAGATGGCTGGGTCATCAGGGGCACAACGGCATCAGAGGCATCAGGTTCCCCTTATGATGTCCTTTCTGATGAAATGCGTTGGAGAGAGCCGTAAACCATGAAGTCACTAGGCAATCGCAGATAATTCTGGGATATGTAGTTTTGCAACGTCGATTTCAAGTGCAAGGTTTTATAAGTGTTTTTAACTGATCTTGATAAATTGTTTAACCAGATTTACACCATGACAAGTGTTCAGAAAGTATTTTAAGGGGGAACCACTCTGATAGGAGAACTAATTAAATGGGCTGCTGAGCTGGGGAATATTCAAATCTACTAGTGCTGTGTTTGACTTCTCTTATGAGGGTCTTATTGGAGATTTTCATTTTTTGATTCACTGAAGGATCATACTGTTGGTGTAATGGGCTTTCACATCACCTGTTTGCTTTATTCGGACTGAGTGTTTATCACTCATGTACCAATTTATGCACATGTTACTGAAGCGCTGCACTTATTTATCAATAGCATCTATCATTATACAAAAATAGGAGGAGGCACATACAGTACACATAGACAGCACATGTTTCTTCTTCCTCTTTTTATATTAATAAATAGGTTGATGATTAAAGGCCTTTCTGTCTACCTTAAGGGGGTTGTAAAGGTTCATGTTTTTTCACCTTAATGCATCCTATGCATTAAGGTGAAAAAACATCTTACAATCACTGCCCCCCCGTTTTACTTACCTGAGCCCTGGAAAGTCCTGCGTCGCAAACACGCTCTGCCTTTGCTCAGTCTTCTTGGCTCATGCTGCTGTCAATCAACTCCAATGATGCGAGGGCCGGGCCGAGTCCTGTAGTTGGCGGCTATGGATGCCGAATACAGGACTCGGGAGCGCTCCCGCAAGGTAACCACCTTAGGAGAGTGCTTCCCAGAGGGGGTTATCAGAAGCGGGGAGGAGCTGAGACAGCCACCGAAGGACAGTCCCCAGAAGATGAGGATTGGGACCACTCTGTGCAAAAAGAGCTGCACAGTGGAGGTAAGTATGACATGTTTGTTATTTAAAAAAAAAAATATTTGAACCTTTAGTATCACTTTAAATATAGTCCTATTAATTTGGAATACGACCACAATATAAGCTAGCCAAAGATAGGAATATGCTTCTTTGAGAATGATGAGTAGGTTCCTGCTGCTAATAATCACATGTCTTGCCTGAAGTTGCACAATTAATTAACAACTTTCATTACATCTAATCAGTGCTTCCTAATTTGCCTATCACCTCTAAGAGCTTTCCTAAAACATCCCCAAATATTTTCATCTTTGGAGAAAGAGGGGATTATGGGCATATCCTCTTGGGGAGGCAAAAATTACAAATCATTTTCAGACTAAAAATTATTTGATCTAGTATAGGCAGGATCAGAGTATAAGCAGAGCT
Source organism: Rana temporaria (assembly GCF_905171775.1). Classification (NCBI taxonomy): domain Eukaryota; kingdom Metazoa; phylum Chordata; class Amphibia; order Anura; family Ranidae; genus Rana; species Rana temporaria. The sequence continues at coordinate 229,587,621 of NC_053492.1, forward strand.
TTTTTTCTCAGAAAATAGGTGCAGGAACTCAACCACGACCCCGTTCAGATTTCAAAAACAGTAGAAGGGTCTTAAAGGGGCATTAAATACCAGGATTGTATTACATACAGAGTGCAGAGTTCAAGGGGCTACACACAGAGTGTAGAGCTGTCACTTGTAAACACAGAAACCACACTTCTGTGTTTACAAGTGATAGTGGTGAGCAGGCACCAAAGGGTCTGAGCCAGAGGTGGTGGAACTAAGTTCCCCCAAGTTCCCCCTGAAAAAAAGCCCTGAGTATAAGCATGGGAAAAAGCTCATATAAGTTAAACCTGTAGTAGAAAATGAAAGCACTTAGTTATAAACTATTCAAAATCAAATGTACAGGGGTTGCGTGGACTGTAATCCAAGAATTCAGATACAAATTTTAGAGCTTTAGCTAGTCACACATGTGAAAATACAGCCTCTTATTCTGGCCCTTCAGATACATTAGCTAGAATGAAGATGTACAGTATACAGCAGGGATATGCAATTAGCGGACTTCCAGCTGTTGCAAAACTACAAATCCCATCATGTCTCTGCCTCTGGGTGTCATACTTGTGGCTGTCAGAGTCTTGCTATGCTTAATGGGACTTGTAGTTCTGCAGCAGCTGGAGGTCCGCTAATTGCATATCCCTGGTATACAGTGTATTAATAAGGTTGTTTCAGTCTACAATATGCATGGTTTCAATTCTAATTCTAATTTCACGTGCCATACAAACCACTCCGTAGGCATTTGTTGTGTTTCATAATCAGGGGGCTTGTGTTACCTTGTAAATATTGCAAAATTATGTAGATCGAATCAGAAAGATTTAATTTTCAGCTTGCTGACTAATGCAAAAAATCTGTCACTATCACTGATATTTGTAACCCAAAGCTGTGGGAAAAACTTGCTTGATCACCTCAAAATTAAAATAAAAGATATGTTGGTCTGTGAGAATGCCAGTAATTAGTAATGGAATCAATATGTTATAATAGGGATAGCATACTGTTTAACTGAAATAGAAGAGAAGTGTAGGTAATCAGAACTACAGAATTGTATGCCTCCTTGTTAGAAGACCATGCACCATATTTCTGGTGCAGGATTTACCTTCAAAAGTCTAGATGCTGCCTTCTCTTACTTTGTGGTCCTAAGCAATGGCCATGACTGTCTTATGGAGAGAACATAGTTATCTCTTGGTTAGCAGGCCCACACAATGATCTGAAAATTCTTGGGAGTCTATTCATAAAGTGGAAAAAAGTGATAATATGGTCTTTTTCTACTGCTCTCTTGGTGGTTATCTGTTGGGCTGCCACTTCTTGGTATGCTGTTTATACAGACAGGGGTAACAATCATTATTTTTAATGATTAGTAGTTCTGTCTCTAGGTGGTAGTGTATGTATTGTTTTGTCTTGTAGAGCTACATAGTTATGATGTCATTTCATGTCTCTGTGCTACTGTTTTCCATTAAAATAAGAAGGGCTCAGCCTGTCTTTTCATCACAGCGCTGGCCATCGGCTCACACTGCGAGGAGTGCCTGACAGGTTTGGAGTCCATTTCCAGCTACAACTCCTCCCTTGAGTCCCTCATGTTTGATATTCCTAATTTTATTTCCATCTCCTGTGTATACCAAATCAAACAAAAGCCATGTGTAAAGCGACGGCAGTTCCACCTTGGAACTCATTCGGCGACAGCGTCATGACGTCATTGCGCGGCGCCGATTGCGTTCCACACTGGCACGCGGAAGTGCCGAACACCACGTGTGCTCCTCTTCAGCGGTAATTGCTCTCACTATAAATTCACTACTGCTGCATAATACAGCGTTCCTTTATTGACGGCGTAGCCTGGTCCAAGCTATCCCAAACTGGATCCACGCTGCCATCAATACTTTTCTAGCTGTGGGGACATGCAAACATCTTTACCTGCACTGGACTCTCGCTTCCTGAAATCATAGCTGACAACAAAACCCTTCTATTACAAAGAAGCCTCATCCTCTGCAAATGGATAAGTACCCCTGAAGCTATATTATCAATGCCAGTGAATTCACCTGTTCTCATACTGCATATACCAATTGTATATTGAAAACAGCCGTGTTTAAATTACCACCTAGCTTGGAGATAACCACTCTGGATTCATGCTACTATTGTGAAACTTATCATACTAAATGTTCCTTGAGTACTCATGAAGATTATATGTATATTACACGCCATAGGTTATATCTTAAAAGGACATAGTTCCTTAAGGCATTCATATAATTACCAAGTGCTTCTCTCCAAAACGTATTATCCTAACACAGTACCTTCTTAAGCTACGTGCTTGACATCTGTTAATCGTTGAATACGTTATTCTGCCCTGTATATGAAACATGTTTGCATATGCATTTTAAACTAGTGCTTGCAATAATACCTCCTCGACTACTTCCTGAAAGCATTTCTCTCTGTGTGACAGATGATGTAATGAACCCCAAACTCTTCGAGATTAAGAGTGACGCCTGGGGTCCAATACTGAATGTCATACTACATTGAGAAATGCATTGTCCCCTTTAAGATGATCTAACTCTCTGCAGTTGTGGTTCACTCCCGTCTACCATAGTTTGTGACACCATGGCAGAAAGAACCGATCTGATCCGGAGGGCCTAGCTGGCAGAGCAGGCATAATGATACAATGGTATGGAAGCCAACATGAAGGCTGTAACAGAAAGCATAGAGGAGCTGTTCAATGAAGAAAGGATCCTTCTTTCTGTTGCTTACAAGAATGTGGTTGGAGCAAGGAGGTCTTCTTGGAAGGTCATTTCCAGCATTGAGCAGATGTCAGGTGAATCGGAAAAGAAGTTGCAATTGACTAAAGAATACAGAGAGAAAACAGAGAACAAGCTCAAGAGTGTTTGTGACACAGTTTTTAATTCCTAAAGCCACGCAACCAGAGTGCCAGGTATTTTACCTGAAGATGAAAGGGGACTATTACCGATACCTTTCAGAGTTGGTGAAGGATGCTGAGAGAATCCAGACAATAGAAGACTCACAAGCAGCTTATCAAGAAGCATTTGACATCAGGAAGCAGAAAAAAAAGCCAACCCACCCCATCCGCTTGGGGTTTAACACTAAATCTTTCCATATTCTATTATGAAATTCTTAATAGCCCAGAAAAGGCTTGTTCACTGGCAAAGACTGCATTTGATGAAGCCATCACAGAGCTAGACACCCTCAATGAAGACTCCTAAAATTATGCAGCTACATAGAGACAACTTAACATTATGGACGTCAGATACCAATGAAGGTGGTGAGAGCGGTGAACAACTAACCAGTGCAGCAGACACATCTTTCCCCGAACAACCCTTTTTACGTCTCCATTCCTAATCGCTCCACGTGGATTTTCTATAGCAAAGAGTCCATCCATGTGTAACAAAATTAAAGTTTTAAGTTTCTTCACGCTGCAGCTTTGGGAAACTCCCTTTTTTTTGTTTTAATTTTCCCCCCCTTTTTTTTATGTTGAGATCATTGACTTTTTTGGTGTGCGGTTACTGCTGTAGAGAAGTATTAATGGTTTCACTTCATGTTAAAATTTATAACAGCTTTTTTTTTTTTCTTTCCCATTTTTCAACCCTGTAAAAATCCCAAAGTTGTACATTCGGGGGTAGTGAAGATAATTAAAAAATATTAGGTGTGGCTGTTGAATTAAATGAAATTGCTGTTAGCAGGTTCTGTGTACTTTCTATCTAGCAGATGTTAATTGAAATCAGTGGCTGCTGGCAGCAAATGTGGAAAACTTTTTTTTTCCCTCTCACTTCTTTCCCTCCTTGCTGCTGTTCAGTTAACCTCCCTGGCGATATTCCCGAGTCTGGATCAGGGTAAGATTTCAGTACTAATAGCGGTAACTCCGAGTCGGACTCTGGATTGCATCGCAGTATCCAGGCAGAGTTACTTACCTTGTCCCCTGGATCCTGCAATGTCTCCTCGCTGTGTGAGCGAGCTGTCTCCTCGCTCCAATCACACAGTGCCCGAGTGCCACCGAGCTCCGTTCCCTGCGACGTTACGACGTACGGGGGCGGAGATCGGCACCAAATTCAAAAAAGTAAAAACACAGTATACATACAGTACTGTATAAAATAATTACACACCCCATTTGTCCCTAGTGGTCTGTCCAGCGACCTGCATGCAATTTTATATTATAAATACATTTTTTTCTGCCTGAAAACTGGAGATTGTCCATAGCAACCAAAAAGTGTCCCTTTATGTCAAAAGTGGTTTTAGACCAACTAGAAAACAGCGATGATAAATTAGAATCACTTGCAGAATTGTGCGATAGTGATTTGTGGGGAAATTGGTCATCAAACACTGAAAGTAATGACAGTGTTTTTGATTTGATTACATTATTGAATAATTTTTATTATTATTATTATTATATTATTATTTGTTATAATTATTTATAGTTATTTATTATATTATAATTTATGATTTTGTGTTTCAAACTTTATCATACCCGGGATGTCTACTAGACTCTTGTTTGGACAGATTTAAGTGAGTTATTCCTGAAAATTTTAGGCCAACAATATAAAACGACAAATTTCCATGCAAAACAATTGTACCGCTTTTAGCACCAAAAATCTGAAAGAATCATACCCCCAGGGAGGTTAACAAACCTGTGCCTATTCCAATAAACCCATCATTATACTCCTGCTCTTGTTGTCCTGGTGTTCACTTAGCATGTAACAGATGCATGTTATGCACACAGTAATCTGCGGTGTAATCATTTCAGTACACTGGAACTTAAGGGTTAATGGAAGCCAATTAAATAGTTTTTGAATGACGCGTTTATTTTTATTACTTCCAGATGTATTCCTGTAATGAGGGTGTTGCATTTTATCCTGTGATTGAACACCTCAGTTGGCTTGTTTCTTGTCATTGTAGTTCCACATGAGAAGAAGGAGGAAGGAGATAGCAAACAAGCAGAGCTTCCCCTTTTGGGTGGAATTCCGCTTTAATAAGAAAGCTATACCAGACTAAGCTGATTAAAGGCTGCATTGGTAAAGTGGGTCTGTGATGCTGTGAAAGTACCACAGACCCCTTCTTCAAGTCAGCCTTCAAAGCACCACAGGCACCCCACCTATTTCAACCTCTTTCCCAGATATTGCAATGTCACTACCTGGGTAATTTCATTGTTTCCACTAGTCATGGTCATAGCAGACAAGAGACAGTCATCCTTCAGTCCAGGATCAGTCTCTCTTACACACATGTGCAACAAGAATGAATGCCTGTAACCAAAGCACGCTCAAGTGGGCACGTGTATAAGAAGTGGCTGCTCCAGTAGCTCTTCTATCTTATAGAATGCCAACAGTGAGAAGGATACTGTTCCACTCCCAGGGCAACTAACAGATGACTGCTTAACTCCTAGGTATTGTGGTACTGAACGTGTGCTGGTTAGATACTGACAATGGGTAATGGAAGAATCTGGCTGATACTGGCTGATACTAAGACTTTGGGTGGGTACACAGGACCCTGGAATTGGGTTCCAATTCCAGGACAGTCCTATGAAAATCAGAGTGATTGGGAGGTGTGTGATTGCTATACAGAATAATAACTGCACCGGAAGTTTAATATTAGTGTAATAAACTTTTTCCAAGATTTGCTTTGCAGTGAGGTAGACCAAATAAGCAAACATAGAAGCAGATTAATTTAAGGGATAGCTTATTTTAACAACAGAAAGTGATGTTATGTAAAAACATTAGGTTTTATAAAAAAAACATATTTTTTTCCATATTACAGAACTATTTAGTCCAATAGTGATATTTCAGCTATAGGGGGATCAGGTATGCTGACTCAAATATCTGTTGAGGACACTTTGTTACATTGTTTACAGTAGAGGTGGATGCAAACGCTGAGCCAAGCAGGCCACAGTGTTTGTTGTTAGTAAAAGGCTACATTTAGAAATTCTTTTTTTAACTACCATGTGTAGGTTATAAAAATCAGAGCAAATTTAACAGCAATATTTGTGGAAATTAACTGACAAAGAAACATATTCATCAGGCTGGCAATGAAAAGAAACAACAGTAAACAAACCAGAGTATTGCCACATATGGCTACTGATTTGCTTCCCGATCAGGAAAGGGATGGAAGCCAAAGGTAAGAGCTCTCCTTAGCAGGAACGATTCACATGAGGTGGATGAGGCATGTAAGAATAAAAGGATGCTTTCCATTATGTCAAACTGTTTATTAGAATAGACAATCCCCCCCACACATAAAATATTCTTACAAGAAAATGTTAAAAAAAAGCCTGTCTCTCACAGTAATAGCAACAGATCACCACCGTTAGAAGTTCCAAAAGAAACGCCTACCTCGATGAGTCCCGGAATGACGCTTACTGTGATGGACATGGTGAGTCGTGTGGTCATGGACTGACGCGTTTCGTCATTCTGTCTACACTGAACTGTCAATAGGAGGAGCGGGTTATTTGAACTACTCTTTGCATGCTATTTTATAGTGTAATGGACATTTAGTGGATGCTGTTTACCATAGTTTTATTTATGATGTTGTAGGACATGGGAAGATTATTTCACTGCAAATATATGAAACATTATACTGTTGAATATTTTATGTTATTCACAAGAAGCGCTGTTAATGTTGTACTTTTTAGTTAGGCATATATTTTTATATGTCTGAGGTATTAGTGAGCAGCCACCCCATAATTTTGGTGCTCCATCCAGTTCCCAATTGCTCAATCCCACCACTCATGATCCCTGCCAATCCTTCAATGCACAACGTGGAAAAACAATGATAAAGGTCTTTGCATAGTAGAAAGGTCAACCGCAGCCTTAAGATGAGGGTAGAACCTTCCAAAATTGTATTACTGTAAAGCATCTGCTATGCAAAATTAAACTCCTGTTTAATGATGGGAACAAATCTGCTTCCATCTAAAAAAACTGACCTGCTTATTCTGCAATCTGGCATGTTTGCTTAAATATCAGTATGAAGCAAGCAATCACGTGCAAATATTGCTGTGTGATTATCTTAAGCATTTACACAGCCGTGACAAATAAACCTTGTATTTTGCCCATAACGTTTGTTTCCTATGATTATGTCCATCTAGTAACCATAATGCAATATTTTCCTGATAGAGCTATTTCAGGAACATACTGAATTATTGCAACTAAATGCAGATGCCTAATAATAAGCCCCCCAATCTGTTCAGATTTGGTTGATGGTAACCACGTACTTATGCTCAAGCATTCTATGTTAACACTTCATATACTTTTCAATATTTGTAATTACGATCCTCATAAAATCTGACTATATGCAGCAATGAATTTATTTCAGGATACCAGAGAGAACTTGTCTATCAAAGAGAAGATGGATCTTTTAGTGCATTTGGAAATGACGACCCTTCTGGAAGCACATGGTATGTTGGATGTTAATAAATAATAAGCTATATATATCACAATGATCTATGATGAAAAACATCATACAGTCATCAAGTCTTGCACTGACACATCAAATGTGGTCCTTGTATTGACTCTCCCAATCCCATTCTAAGCTCTGCTGTACAGACTGAATGGTAGATTTCAAGAGGTTTATACCAAGTCAAATTCAGATACTAAAGAAATAAATATTGCTCTTGTCTAAACAAAACAAAGGACAAGCTGCTACACAACAATGTGACAAAATTGGACAAGTGATAAATATATAAATGTAGCGCCCTCCCCATGTTGAGGGCATGTGGCCTGGTACGTTTCAGGAGGGGGGGGCGCTCTCTTGTCCCCCCTTTTTTTGCGGCCTGCCAGGTTGCATGCTCGTATAAGGGTCTGCTTTAGATTTTGGGAGGAACCTCCAGGCCATTTTGTTATAAAAAAAATGTTGTGGGGTTCCCCTTAAAATGCATACCAGACCTGAAGGGATTTTGGGAAGGGCAAAACCACGCCATTTAACAAAAAAAATGGTGCAGGGTTACCCTTAATCACTTCAATATATAAACCACACTGCCTTCATTGACTGAATATAGAGTATACGCTGAATATCTAGACTACACTAAATGCAGAGTGTGTGTATATATATATATATATATATATATATATATATATATATATATATATATATATATAAACTAATCTGAGACTGTGTGTGTATATATATATATATATATATATATAAACTAATCTGAGACTGTGTGTGTATATATATATATATATATATATATATATATATATAATAAATACACTGCCATTAACCAACCTGCCTGCCTAATCTAGCTCAATCTATCTCCGTCCACACACTACACATGGCCGCTGTGTAAGCAGCCTTATATAGTGTGGGGCGTGGACTTAGTCCCCCTGAGCCATGATTGGCCAAAGGCACCATGCCTTTGGCCAATTATGGCTCTCTCAGCAGAGCGCGCTGCGATTGGCAATGCACTGCGATCTCTTATGAGGCCCTTGTCCCCATCAACATGGGGACAAGGTGCTTTGGAGGGTCCCAAAACACCCTTCCCATGTTGAGGGCATGTTGCCTGGTACATTTCAGGAGGCATGGTGCACAATTTCTAGTTAACATTACAGTTCAATTCGCTCATGAAAGCTGGATTTACCTGTATATGTGTATACTGTTGATAGTAAAATTAATATAAATTCTTAAGAGTCTGTATATTGGTGTTAAAATAGCACAGTTTCAAGTTAACATTTACTTTTTTTTTTAGGTTATCTGCATTTGTCTTACGATGCTTTTTAAAAGCTCGTCAATTTATTTTAGTTGATCCTGTAGTACTACATGATACACTGACATGGCTACTGAAGCATCAGAAAAAAAATGGAGAATTTTGGGAACCTGGAAGAGTAATAAATACTCAGCTTCAAGGAGGTCAATACAGCCCAGTTACGTTAACTGCATATATAATGGCAGCTCTTATTGAATACCCTGGGCTCCTGGTAAGAGACCAATTTCTATATAACTTTTAAATAAAAAAAAACTGTTCCATTTAAAAATATTTCGACCTTCCCAAAGAAACAATGTCTTTGGGAAAAGTAAGCCTTAACCTAAGTAGCAGCTGGTCACATGACCTCTATGATCCACTTAAAAGCTCCATTGTTCGTGCTATGTATAAAAACCTACCCTTGCAAAAGCAGAAAGCACTGGGTCAATGTAGCAGCTCTTGCATCCATAATATTTAAGTTGACTAGTACACTCCCTTTCGATACAGGATGTTTGCTTATTGTGTATTTATTCCCTCAAATTAGTAGTTCTATTGGTATTATACTGTAGAGTAAGTACTCTTCCCTTCACAGAAAAGAGCAGAATAGTTGGCTGATTTACACTGAAAGAGAGAAAACTTAGCACTTCCTAAGACTCCATCTTTCAGATAGTATGGCAGCTTGCTGAGATGGTAGATTCCACAAACTGCATGAACTCCCTGGAAAGACTCAAGCCCTGTAAACACGGCCGGGAATCCCGTCAGGAAAAAAACGTTGGTTTTCCTGACGGGATTCCTGGTAAGCTTGCCTTGCAAAGCCGTGTATACAGAAGGCCACTCAAAAGAACCGCCGTTCTTTTGAATTGCAAGAACGCAGTGCCATCATCGACTACGACAAGCCGACGTCTCGTCACATTCGATTCCGTTGCTGCCATCTTGCAACACCCCACACTAACTTTGTATGCTATAGTAGGTGATCGCGATATTGTGTCAATCTTGTTCCCTTTCTCGGCGAGATTGACCACCTACGAGCCCCATCGCGGGAGCCAGCGCCGAGCTGGTTTGCCGCGATGGAGACAAAGCCGTCATAGAAGCGACGGGAGATCCGACTTGGATTCCCGCCAATTCTACCTTCGGCATTTGGTATGTATGCATTCCTGAGAGGGAGAACTCCACGCCAATTTTTAAATAAAAAACCAACATGGGTTCCCCCCCCAGGAGCATACCAGGCCCTTAGGTCTGGTATGGGTTGTAAGGAGACCCCCCCTATGCCAAAAAAACGACGTAGGGGGTCCCCCTACACTCCATACCAGACCCGTATCCAAAGCACGCTACCCGGCCGGCCAGGAAAGGAGTGGGGACGAGCAAGCGCCCCCCCTCCTGAGCAGTACCAGGCTGCATGCCCTCAACATGGGGGGGTTGGGTGCTCTTGGGCCCCGCCACCCCAGAGCACCCTGTCCCCATGTTGATAAGGACAGGGCCTCTTCCCGACAACCCTGACCATTGGTTGTCGGGGTCTGCAGGCGGGGGGCTTATCGGAATCTAGGAGCCCCCTCAAATAAGGGGGCCCCCAGATAACGGCCCCCCACCCTAAGTGAATGGATATGGGGTACATCGTACGCCTACCCATTCACCTGGAGGCAAAGTGTTAAAGTTAATAAACACACGACACAGGGTTTTTAAAATAATTTATTAGTCTGCTCCGGGGGCCCCCCCTGTCTTCTTTAGCTCTTTCACCAGGGGGGCTTCTTCTTCACCGCCGTCTGGTTCTCTTCCGCTCTCCGGGGTGTCTTCTCCGCTCTCCGGGGGTCTTCTCCGCTCTCGGGGGGTCTTCTTCTATCTTCGCCGCTCTCCGCTGTTGACTCGGCGCACCCCACCCCAGTTCTTATCCAGCTGTCCGGTGCCTTCTCCTTCAGGGCTGGCCGCCGCTATCTTCGTGTGTTAGCTCAATTACTAGCGGCGTCCAGCCCGCTGTTCTGTGACGTCTTCTTCTTCTCTTCTCTTTTTCTCCCTTCTTCCGATGTTGACCCGACGCCTCTTCTCGCTGCAATGACGGGTGCGCGGTTCGCATCCGATTTATATAGGCCTCTCTTATGATGTCACAGTCCTATCATGCTCTGGTACCTACCCACTTGGTACCTACCCACGTGGGTAGATAGCGGAGCATGATGAGACTGAGAGGCCTTTATAAGTCGGATGCAAACCGCGCACCTGTCATTGCAGCGAGAAGAGGCGTCGGGTCAACATCGGAAGAAGGGAGAAGAAGAGAAGAGAAGAGAAGAAGAAGACGTCACAGAACAGCGGGCTGGCCGCCGCTAGTAATTGAGCTAACACACAAAGATAGCGGCAGTCAGCCCTGAAGGAGAAGGCTCCGGACAGCGGGAGAAGAACTGGGGTGGGGTGCGCCGAGTCAACAGCGGAGAGCAGCGAAGATAGAAGAAGACCCCCCGAGAGCGGAGAAGACCCCCGGAGAGCGGATACTGTTTTATTACTAAGAAAAAACAAATAAAGCTGCGCCACAATAATCACAGTTATAAGGAATAACCCCTATAATAAAATAGTGTAATCAAATAAATCAGTCCATAGTGAGTATTTAACAGCATGGAAGTAGTTAAAGTGGATCCTCTAATAGGCACACTCATGCAGATGTTCCTTAACAGACCACACCGCTAAAGTGACAAATAGACTTGACTGAAGTGATCCCTTTACCAGTAAAAGGGGCTGCTTACCAGAGGGTAAGCCAACTGTGCGTTTGGCTGTAACCCAGCCACGGCCTTTCATCCACAGGATCCCAGAGGAAAGCAGCTCTCAGGCACTCGCTAGATAGCACTCTCCCATATGTATAGTTAGGAAACAAGAGAAGGATGCACCATAGCGTAATTCAGTTATAAAAAAAAGGTTTTAATATAGTACGGTAAAAGGTACTCACAAACATTGCGGTAAAAACAGCATTGGTTAAAATCGAAATAAGCCGGCCGGCAAATTACAAGGAGCCCTTCCTCCTCAACGTGGTGACGCTACTGCCTGTCCTACCCAGACGCGTTTCGTCATCATCTGACGTTCTCAATGGGGGTGGTTTTATTACTACAATCTTGTATATAGTCCCTTATCATCCCCTTCCAGAGCTTGCATACTATTGATGTTAGGCTAACTGGTCTGTAATTCCCAGGGATGTATTTTGGCCACATTGACTTTTCTCCAATCAGCTGGTACCATTCCAGTCAAATTAGGAACAATGGTCTGGCAATTACTTGACTGAGTTCTATAAGGACACTCGGGTGCAAGCCATCTGGTCCAGGTGACCTATTATTGTTAAGTGTTTCAAGTCTATTTCTAATTCTGTCCTCTGTTAGCCATGAGGGTGCTTCCTGTGATGTGTCATGAGGATAAACACTGCAGTTTTGTTTACTGAAGCCCCCCGATTCCCTCGTGAACACTGAACAGAAGAATAAATGTAATACCTTCACCATCTCACCATCCTTTGTAACCAGATTCCCTTCCTCAATTTTATGGGGCCAATTTGGTCTGTCCTTAGATGTAAATTATTGGGCATACAGTACAATGGGTATGGGGGTCTGGGTACTGCCCTGGTGGACATGCATCAATGAAAAAAAAGTTTGTAAAAAACATCATTTTTAAATGAACAGTGATTTACAGATGCTTAAAGTGAAACAATAAAAATGAAAAATTTCCTTAAATATAGTGCCTGTGGGGTCCCCTTAGTCTGCCTGTAAAGTGGCTCAGCTGTACCATATATAGAACCAGCTGCAACAAAAATGAAATTTATAAAGGCAAAAAAGTGTAGTTTTCCTTGCAAGCTTTCTTTATTTTATAAACAATGGCTTGGGTAGCAAGGCCACAATTTATTGCACTCTGAACAAGATTAGACTGCACACTAGTCTCTGCATGAGTGACAGAGGACAAGGAGGATGAGGGTGGTTTAGTAGGCCAGTCCACCACCTCCTCTGCGTGCTGTGTCTGGACAGCATGGGCAAGATCACTAAGCATAGGAAATGGTGCCCTGCCTGAGTACAGACCATGTCCACCTTTGCCTGTTGACACAGACACAGACTTCGCTGGCCCCCTCGCAGTGCCATAGGAAGGTTTGCCTCTCTATGTAGGCCTCCCAGACATGATGGGGGGCTTATTATCAAAATGTAATAGAGAAGGGGAAATGTTTACTTGGCTGCATGTTAATCAATGGAAAGTGGAGAAGTGGAGTTTGGTGCAATTTAACTTGAGTACTCACTACATAGACACACTCCTCTGACATACTACAATATACTGCAGTAAAACTGCACTGACACACTACAATTCCTGCAGTAAAACTGCACTAACGCACTTCAATCTACTGCCATATAAGTGCATTAACGCATTTCAATATACTGCCATAACATTGCACTATCGTACTGCAATATACTGCCTTAAAAGTGCACTAATGCACTTCAATATACTGCCATAAACATGCACTAAGGCTCTTCAATATACTGCAGTAAATGTATACTGACGTTAAAATGTTTTAATAATGGTGCACTTAGATGGCGCTGGTTTCCTTCTGTCTTTGCACTTCAATATATTGCAGTAAACATACACTAACAAACTTCAATATACTGAAGTAAACGTGCACTAACACAGTTCAATATACTGCAGTAAACATGTACTAATGCACGTCAATATACTGCAGTAAACGTGCACTAACACAGTTCAATTTACTGCAGTAAACGTGCACTAGCTCACATTAATATACTGCATTAAATGTGCACTAACGCACCTCAATATACTGTACTGCCGTAAACCTGCCCTGAAACACTAAACTGACACTAAAGTAAAAAATGAATGTTCGCACTACACTCACTATATTCCCACTAAACTGACAGTAAATAAAAATGAATGGTCGCACTACACTCACGCTGCACTATCACTATATTCACACTGCACATACATTCTCAATAGAATCACAATAGCACACTATAGCAAATTAACTTGCTAGTAGAAATGAACAGAGCCATGTATCATCTAATTCCACTCCAATATCACACTGCAAATGGCTGCTCTGGGAAGAATCCCTTTTCTAGTGTGCAGTGAGTCTATGAGCAATGAGCCATGATTGGGCACAGTCATCATTAGTTTCTACAATCATGGCTCTGACATTGTTCTGTGCCCAAATTGGGGAAATCCTGTATTGCTTCAGCAAATCAGGGCTTCCAATGCACTATGCAATGCGCAGTGCGTTGTGGGGTGCTCGGCGGGCTGACCACCCTGACAATTCGGGTACAATGTTCGGCCCGAATTCATGCTCAGGCCAAACCGTTTGCCCAATACTAATTATAATGTTACTTACATCATTGTACCTCTGACAACATAACAGCACAATACCTCGGTTTATATAATAATTAACCACTTGCTTACTGGGCACTTAAACCCCCTTCCTGCCCAGATACATTTTCAGCTTTCGGTGATGTCCCACTTTGAATGACAATTGCATGGTCTTGCAACACTGTGCCCCAATGAAATTTGTATAATTTTTTCACACAAATAGAGCTTTTTTTTGGTGGTATTTAATCACTGTTGTTTTTTTTATTTTTGCGACTGAAAATATCTAAAAAAATAATAGGCTTAGAGAGCTGAGGGTTGTGACTGCAGTAGGGGCATGTCAACAAGAGGCAGAACAAGAGCAGTACCCTGAACTTTCTTGTGAATGGCTATGCAGGGGATCTTTCTTGTGAATGGCTATGCAGGGGGGGCATATCAGCACAAGTCTTGCCATTGGATTATAGCAGTGTTTCTCAATTCCAGTCCTCAGGCCCCCCCAACAGGTCAGGTTTTCAGGATTTCCATTATTTTGCACAGGTGATTTGATCAGTTTCACTGCCTTAGTAATCACCACAGCCTTTTCATCTGAGGGAAATCCTGAAAACCTGACCTGTTGGGGGGGCCTGAGGACTGGAATTGAGAAACACTGGATTATAGGCAGGCTGTGTTCCTAGCCCAGCCAAAAAACTGACCACACTGGGATGGACAAGCTTCAATGTCTAGCATGGTCAGTTTGAAATGGAGAAACAAGAGGACTAGCAGGATCACCAGGTATTTTACACAAAGGATGCAATGAAAAGAGTACAGGATACTTTTTTAACATAAGTACATCGTACAGCAAACACATATCAGGAATATGAAAGGTTGAGGTAACATAACTGCAACAGCTGCAACATATTTTGCTCAAAAACACACCATCATACTGTAGTTCCGATCAGTAAGGAGTAGTATTAGATATGCTTTTTCACTCCTACAGCAACAAGTATTTTTTTGCATTTCTAGGTCCATTTCATACATTAAAATATAAAGTTTACATTTTAACTACCTCTTGCCCACTGTATTGTAAAATGACGGCGAGAGAAATACCCTCTCATTCTGGGGTGCCATCTTATGATGTTGCCCTGGTGTCATTGCTGGGATTTACATACACGTCATGCTATTTAAAGTTAACGCTAGCTTGAATAGGACTAAAAATTTAGAATTTACTTTCACTAATTTTTGGCACTTTTACCTCCAATAGATATTCTTTCACCTTCCAAATATCTTTAGTTATTACATTTATAGTATATGGCTTTTGAATTCAGATTTACACAAATATATTTTTAGTGCATCCTTTTACACTTAAGAGTTGTGGAAGGGGGTGGAGAAGTGATCTCAGTATTTTTTCTCTGCTTATTCTGACTCATTGTGCTATGTGCTTTAGATCAAGAGATATCAGCATTACCACATTAATATACTGTACATTTACTAAAAATCATTTAGTTGGAGTGGCTCTTGGTAAACTAAATTATTTAGGGAGCACTTTTTTAGTGGTTTAGAAGGCAGTCCCCAAACACAACAGACATGGTCGTAGTTTAAAGTAGATGTAAACCCAATTCATTAAATTGAGCTGGGCACATATACTGTATCTGCAGTGTTTTGTTATCTCTCTTCAAAGAACTATGTCCCGTAGCTCTCTCCTGCTCCATTCTTCTGTTATCAACCTGATAACTTCCAAGTTCTCTGTCAGCTGAGATAAAAGCAGCCCAGGTTTTGTGTTGGGGAGGATGCTATAAATAGAATTACAGAAAGCTGAACTATTCAAAGAACAGCTCTGAAAGTCTATACCTATGAGGAGAGGGGGGGGTGTGCCTTTTCTCCAATCAGCTGTCTTGGCTTTAAGCCCAGGCTTCAGTGCAGTGCTGAACAGGAAGAGAAAATCTCCCAACATGATCAGAACTTTTTAAAGAATATATAAAGCTGAAGACAGCAGATTTACATGTAAAACTTATGTAGGGAGATCACTTTTGCAAGAAAATTTATTTCTGACAAATGAGGGCATCCATGTTATGATTACACGCATTCCCATAAGACCATGTACTACATAACAGTATATGGTATATTTGCCTACTGGCTGATTCACTGCCTCATCATGATTCATAGTAGACTTTAAAGCCACCGCTTGCTGACTGCCCTATAGCATTTGTACTGCTACAGGATGACAGCTGTGGGCAGAATCATGTGTGTGTGTGTATATATATATATATATATATATATATATATACCGTATTTTCCGGCGTATAAGACGACTTTCTGGATGCAAAAAAATGCATCCAAAGTCGGGGGTCGTCTTATACGCCGGGTACGGTCTCTGCCATCACTCACTTTTTTGTGAATAGGCGGTGCGGTGACAGTCTCCGGCTGCTGCGAGTGATTTAAAAGACGCTCCTTCTTCTCAGCATGTTCTGTGATAGGTGGAACACAAATCTTCCCAGCAGCGTCTCTGTTCTGTGTTCCTCCTATCACAGATGCCTTCTCATCCTCGGACGAGATGAGAAGATGACCGTGATAGGCGGAACACAGAACAGTGGCACTGCTGGGAAATGTTGTGTTCCGCCTAACACAGGACAGTCTGAGGAGAAGGCGCGTCTTTTAAATCATTGACGCGCGCAGCACGGAGACTGTCACCGCACCGCACCGCCTGAAAAAAAAAGTGAGTGATGGCACTGGGGGGCAAGTTCAGGCACAGTGGGGGGCAAGCTCAGGCACAGTGGGGGCAAGCTCAGGCACAGTGGCGGCAAGCTCAGGCACAGTGGGGGCAAGCTCAGGCACAGAGAGGGGGCAGGCACAGAGAGGAGGCAAGCTCAGGCACAGTGGCGGCAAGCTCAGGCACAGTGGGGGCAAGCTCAGGCACAGAGAGGGGGCAGGCACAGAGAGGGGGCAAGCTCAGGCACAGAGAGGGGGCAAGCTCAGGCACAGAGAGGGGGCAAGCTCAGGCACAGAGAGGGGGCAAGTGATGGCACAGAGAGAGGGCAAGTGATGGCACAGAGAGGGGCATGTAATGTAATGGCACAGTGAGGAATGTAATGTAATGGCACAGTGAGATTTGAAAAAGCCTGTTTCTGTCAGCGGTTCTGGCTACCCCTCAGCTTCCAGAAAGACTAGTAGGAAGGGGTAGTCTTATACAGTGAGTATATCCTAAAACCCAAATTTGTCCTGGAAAATTAGGGGGTCGTCTTATACGCCGGAAAAAATTATTTATATATATATATATATATATATATATATATATATATATATATATATATATATATATATATATATATAATTTTGCATTTCTGCCTGCAGGGGGGTGCTTCTGCTGTGACAAAGAGGGTTGGCAGTACTCAGAAACTGATCTGAAGTTGAAGGGCAATGGCTGCAATGAACCACATTTATACTCAAAAAGGTTGCTGGTGATTTATTCCAAAGATTATAACAGTACAAATTTGAATGACAACATTACCACAAGGCTGTAAGGCTGGCTCAGGCACTGGGACCGACCAGGACAACCAACAAAGAGACACCTACCACGGAAAGCCACAAGTACACTCCAGCTGCAGTGTGTGCTGTGTAGAGCCGGACCCGCCGGCAAGGGAAGATGGTTTAACTTTTACCAGTACAGGATAGCAGCTGTTGGCAGAATCATGTATACATATATGATTTTGCTTTTCTGCCTGCAGGGGATCACTGATCTGTGGGTCCCGGGGACTTGATGTTCTCCGGCACCCACTGATCATTTTTAAAACATGAGAACTGAAACATACCTATGTAAATAAGGCTTATCTCAGTTCTGGCATGATCCTGTGTCTCTGCAAAGCAGAGATTAGGATCAGGCTCTTCCCCTAGTAAAAGCAACACACTGTGTACTCAAAAACACTAACGGATCACCGTATTAGTGTCACTGGTTCTCGCAAAGTGACAAACGTGTCAGTTAGTGTCCAATAGACTGCTGCAATATTGCAGTCTGGCTATAAGTCACAGATCGCTGCCATTACCAGTATAAAAACACGTAATAAAAAAATCCATAAATATATCCCATAGTTTGTAGACGCTATAACGTTCGCATAAACCAATCAATATACACGCAAAAAATGGCCTGGTCAGGAAGGGGGTAAATCTTCTGGAGGTCAAGTGGCTAAAGTTACTTTTTTCCTTTGTTCCCATCACATATTTTGAGGCTGATTCATAAACCTGTAAAAAGGCGCTTCTCTGTTTTACTAAAGTATTTTTAAATTCTGGGCCAAATTGTGTGCTCTGAAGAAAAATGTCGCTCTTAGGAAACCCCACAGTTTTCCAGCACTTATGCATCTCATAAATGATTTAATAGCCTTTGTGTTCATTGTGACTAGAAAACCTTGCAGTGACTCTCTCTTAGGTCCTATAAAAATATTTCTTCCTTTGATACTGGGGATTCCTCTACTTAAGACCATCAACATGTAATGAAATCATCTGCTTCATACCATGAAGAAAAGGTCATAATAGCATCATTTATGTGTGATTTTCTCCACTGATGCAATTTTATAATAGTTTCAGCACAAAAAAATGGCATTTAAATTGAAAACATTGCCTATTAAAATGGTGACTTGGAAAATATAGTTCACTTTGTAATGTCTGGTCTGAGTAATGTTGAGAGGACTTTCTCAATGCTTCAGACAAGCCGTGATTTTTGGAGACATTACAAAGCCAATACAAATGCACACCAACTGATTATAAGGCTGGGAAATAACAATAAATGTCAATACTACAGCGTCATACAAGCTTAATGATTCAGCTGACTTTCTAATGTTTCCTAGTAACATTCATCATGATCAAAATGCGTCCTAAGCAACTAATATTTTATCCAGGTTTAGATAAAAATGCAGTATGCTATGACATCAGTATGCAAAGGGGGTCAGAGTTGCCAGCAGCTTTCGTTAAGTAAAAGGTATTTTTTGCAGTTAGTTCTGCTACTGGAAAAAACGAAACACTGTTAAAACATGTCAGCAGCTACATCTATAACTCTAGAACATGTAGCACATGGAATTTTACAAATATACATTGTGTGACTATTAAGCACTACCTCCACTATAGGTTCATTTGCACAGAAACATACGTGATCATCTATGAACAGAAAAGATAATGAACTCTTGATGTACCTTATGTCCTAAATCAATAATGTAAACCTGTCAGAACAGAAATATAAAGCTGACATTGCTGACAGGATTATCATAATTAAAGAAGGATTGGATGGTAACCTTGGGTCATGCACCTTCAAAAATATGTCATAAGTGATTATTTCATATTTTTATTTCAATTTGATTTTTTTTTAAAGTGCACTATCCTGAAAATAAGTCATTCCAAAATATAAGGTTCTGTGTCCTAATAAAGTTTTGCCTTTTTTTTGGTGTCACATATTATACCCTTTTATGAGCCAGTTATAGGTAGTGATCTGTCATGTTTGCTATGAATCACCAGATGAAATTAATATAAATCCTTTACTATTGCCATAAACAGAAGAATCCTCCAGTTATCCCTTAGGTTGTGTTCACACTGCCGCGACCTGAAAGTCGCGCGGCTTACTGTGTGACTTTACTTGGTGACTTCCTGGCGAATTGCGAAGCGTCTTGAGTACGACTTGATGCGACTTTGAAGCGCCTTTGAGGGAATGCCTGGACAATCTTCCTGTAACATTGGATCCAAATCCTATCAATATAGACAAGGATCCGGCTTGGAAGTGACTTCCATTAAAGTGGATAAAGGTCACTTTGAAGCAGTACAGGAACCTTTTTTAAAGTCGCAACGATTTCTGTTAATTAAAGCGGATGTGCCATGGAAGAAAATGTTAAAAGCCAGCAGCTACAAATACTGCAGCTGCTGACTTTTAATATTAGGACACTTACCTGTCCTGGAGTCCAGTGCCGATCGCAGCAGAGGACGAGCGATCGCTCGTCTCTCTGCTGCTCCACGCTGAGGGAACCAGGAAGTGAAGCGCTGCGGCTTCACTGCCCGGTTCCCTACGGCGCATGCGCGAGTTGCGCCGCGCCCGCCGATTGGCTCCCGCTGTGTGCTGGGAGCCGAGTGTTCCCAGCACACAACGGGGGGGGGGGGGGGGGGGCGACAGGATGTGACAGAATGCCCGTCTTTTGCCCGTGAATGCCGGGCCGGAAGTGGGTGCAAATACCTGTCTTTAGACAGGTATCTGCACCCCCCTCCCCCTGAAAGGTGTCAAATGTGACACCGGAGGGGGGGAGGGTTCCGATCAGCGGGACTCCACTTTAGGGTGGAGAACCGCTTTAAGACAACTCTCATTGACTAACATGGGATTTCATATGTCATGCGACTTGGGGTCTCACACGTTGGATCCCAAGTTACGGCAGCGTGAACTGAGCCTGATACTGCTGATATTACAGAAAAACTTTGGATTGCGAGCATAATTTATTCCAGAAATATGCTTGTAATCCAAAGCACTTGTATATCAAAGCAGATTTTTTTCACAACCATTTATTCATAGATCCTTCAGTTTATAGCCCATTTAAAAATATTATAGCAATGTGTAATCATAAAATGTCCATTCACAAATGAAAGCCTCCGCAAGGGAATTAGTAGTTAAATCCAGCAGAAGCTACAGAGTATAAAAGAGAAAAGAGGTGCCTCTAAGGCCCCTTTCACACTGGGTATTTTTTGAGCGTTATTCGAGCGTTATTCGAGCGTTATTCGAGCGAAGCCTCATCTGCAATCCCGATGTGAAAGCCTGAATGCTTTCAGAGCTCTTTCACACTGCCAGCACCCAAAACGTTTTAGGGCGTTTTTGCAGTGCCTCAGTGTGAAAGGGTAAGGCGTTTTTACAGCGCTTTTCAATTCATTTCAATGGATAGGGGCGTTTTTGGAGTGTTTTTTTCAGTGCCCAAAAGCTGCTCCAACGATGCTGCTTGCAGGACTTATCTAAACGCCCCGCCAGTGCAACGCCTCAGTGTGGAAAGGGTAAGGCGTTTTTACCTTCACTGAGATCCCTTTATTGGCTGCCAGTAAAAGATAGGATCACTTTCAAGGCACTCTGTCTAATGCATAAGTGCATTCATAAAAATGCCCCCCAATATCTATGCGAAAAAATAAAAGCTCATAACCCCAATCGTATTCTACGATCCACCAATCAAAACCTTGTCCAGATACCCAAAGCAAGATACAAGTCCAAAGGAGATTGAAGGTTTGCAGTCCAGGGACCTCGACTGTGAAATGCTCTGCCTACCACCACTCGATTGGAGTCAGACCACTTGGCCTTCAGGAGAAAGATTAAAACCCATCTCTTCTAAGGTCAAGGGGTTGCACTCACAGAATGGATTCAGCGCCCAGAGGCGATTCAGTTTGCATGTGTTGCGCTATATACGTTTTTCACTCACTCACTTACAGTGCTTTCAATTCATTTCAATGGAGAGGGGCGTTTTTTTCAGCGCCCAAAAGCTGCTCTAAGGATGCTGCTTGCAGGACTCAGTGTGAAAGGGTCCATTGAGATGCACGGAGAGCGTTTTATAGCGCTATTTTTAACGCTAAAACGCTGTAAAAACGCTTTGTCTGTGTAACCGCCGATCGCGGGTGCCTGGCGGACATCGTGGTGGACATCGCGGGCCCCAGGCACGTGCATCGGCATCCCAGCGATGCGGCGGGGGCGCTCGCGTGCCCCCCAGTTGCCGAAGGAGCCAAGGACATCTAAAGACGTCCTCCCGGCAATTGAGAGCCACCTTGTGGCCGTCTTTAGGCAATAGGCTGGATCTCAAGTGGTTAAGAACTACCATTGTAAGAACACAACATTTGAAATGTCTTTGTGTAAATAAGATGTCTGTATGCTTTTCCAGAGAGATGTGACTTCATTTGTATTGTTTGATACAAAACAAATGTGTTTCTCCCCAGAATTCTACTCAAATGACAGCTGCTGCAAGTTACATGGAGTCTCAACTGTATGAAGTCATTTCTGATAACTACACCCTAAGTCTTGTGACATATGCATTATCACTGGTTGGAAGAAACAAAGCTAAAGAAGGACTAGACATTCTTAACAATCGAGCAGAGAGTGAAGGTAACCCCACTGTTGAATTGCCAGTGCTGGTCAAGAATTTATGTTGCCTTGTACTGGCATTATTCTAACTAAGTAGCATCAGCAAAAAATCTGACCCCTGTCAACTGTTATAGAAATAATTACAATAACAATTTTAGGTTATTTTGGATGTTTAAAAATGTTTTGTTTAACCACTTAAGGACCGGACCAATATGCTGCCTAAAGACCCAAGGTGTTTTTACAGTTCGGGACTGCGTTGCTTTAACAGACAATTGCGCGGTCGTGCGACGTGGCTCCCAAACAAAATTGGCATCCTTTTTTTTCCCACAAATAGAGCTTTCTTTTGGTGGTATTTGATCACCTCTGCGGTTTTTATTTTTTGCGCTATAAACAAAAATAGAGCGACAATTTTGAAAAAAATTCAATATTTTTTACTTTTTGCTATAATAAATATCCCCCAAAAATATATATACATTTTTTTCCCTCAGTTTAGGCCGATACGTATTCGTCTACCTATTTTTGGTAAAAAAAATCGCAATAAGCGTTTATCGATTGGTTTGCGCAAAATTTATTGCGTTTACAAAATAGGGGATAGTTTTATTGCATTTTTATTAATTATTTTTTTTTTACTACTAATGGCGGCGATCAGCAATTTTTTTCGTGACTGCGACATTATGGCGGACACTTCAGACAATTTTGACACATTTTTGGGACCATTGTCATTTTCACAGCAAAAAATGCATTTAAATTGCATTGTTTATTGTGAAAATGACAGTTGCAGTTCGGGAGTTAACCACAGGTGGCGCTGTAGGATTTAGTGTACACTTAGTGTGTGTTTACAACTGTAGGGGGGTGTGGCTGTAGCAATGATGTCATCGATCGAGTCTCCCCTATAAAAGGGATCACTCGATCGATGCAGCGCCATAGTGAAGCATGGGGAAGCCGTGTTTACATACGGCTCTCCCCGTTCTTCAGCTCCGGGGAGCGATCGCGACGGAGCGGCTATAAACAAATAGCCGCGCTGTCGTCCCGGATCGCTCCCCGAGGGACCCCCCACCCGCTAGAAGGCAGGGACGTACAGGTGCGCCAATGTGCCTGTACGTGCCATTCTGCCGACGTATATGTACATGCGGCGGTCGGGAAGGGGTTAAACAACATGGGCCAAATATCAGAGGTGTTAAAGCAGTGGTGCCCAACCTTTTAAAGCACGAGGGCCACTTAAGCGACTTGGTAACCGGTTGCGAGCCACAATAAACAGAGCGGGCGAATGGCAGGTCCATGTCCGCTCTGCATATGGAGAATGGGCACGGACACTATACCTCGGATTGGAGGTAGGACACAAGTTGGTTTACATCTGCCATTCCTTAGAGGTGAATGGAGGGTCCAATTGAGTCGGAATGAAAGGGCCCGAGGCTGCTTTAACACTGATGCGCTGCGGTTTACCAACGCAGTATACCTTTGGCTTTCCTGCACTTTGCAACAGACTTCTATTATATTCTGCAGGTTTGGTGTATTTTCACGTCAGTTTGAAAACAGCCCAGTAACCACTGCAGAACAAATATGCTCATATATACACAGTGGGGCAGATCCACAAAGATCTGCCCCGACGCAGGGTATCTGAGATACGCTACGCCGCCGTACCTTACCTGGCTTTGGTTCGAATCCATAAAGAATTTGCGCCATAAGTTACGGCGGCGTAGTGTATCTCAAGCGGCGTAACCGCGCGGAATTCAAATGCGGCGAGTAGGGTGCGTGTTTCATTTAAATGAAGCGCGTCCCCGCACTGAACGAACTGTGCATGCTCCGTTCCTAAATTTCCCGCCGTGCATTGCGCTAAATGACGTCGCAAGGACGTAATTTTTTGTGACGTGGACGTAAATTACGTCCAGCCCGATTCACGGACGACTTACGCAAACCAATTTTTTTTTTCATTATACGCGGGAACGACAGCCATACTTAACATTGAGTACGCCACGAAATACCAGCTTTAACTATATGCCGAAAAAAGCCGACTAGAGACAACGTAAAAAATGCGACGGCCGCTCGTACGTTCGTGGATCGTCGGAAATAGCTAATTTGCATACTCGACGCGGAAAATGACACGAACGCCACCCAGCGGACGCCGAAGAATTTCATCTTGGATCCGAAGGCGTACGAAGACGTACGCCTGTCGGATCTAACCCAGATGCCGTTGTATTTTGTTTTGAGGATTCAAAACAAAGATACGACACAGGAAATTTGAAAGTACGCCGGCGTATCAGTAGATACGCTGGCGTACTCGCTTTGTGGATCTGCCCCTATAATTTTATTAATAAACTGACCTTAAATTAGAGTATTCTTTTCTAATCCATCCCAGAGCAGGAGGTTGCGGGCCACATCAGAGGGCTCCATGGGCCACATGTGGGCCCCGGGCCACTGGTTGAGCACCCCTGTGTTAAAAGATAGATGCCAAGTAGAATTTACATACATTGGTCTAAGGAGGGTAGAATGGAGCGCTATCAGGGGCGGCTAGTGAGATATACCGGTATATATAAAAATAATGAAAGTCCAGTTAGTATTTGGAGGCTAAGTCCATTTACTTCTGGATCCAGACCTGTGTTAAAGGTTCTGGTCAGTGCTGGTAATGACAGCCAGCTCAGGAGAGCAGAAGAGACTCCTATAGCAATGAGAAGAAATATGGCAAGGCAATGCTAATTCAACTGACCAGTTCACAAAGCTGGCAAAAAACATCAACAATAAAGAATGTAACTTATGGAGATTATCACAGCGTGCTCCTTCATCAGGCCTGATAAAGAAGCACGCATGCTCCGAACGCGAGCTCAATCACACCCCCTGTTCACAAGCGCCTGAGGTGCCTGCTGATGTGCTTTGCTGAAGTGCCTGCGGTGATACTCTCCAGCCTCGGAGCTACGATTGCCGATCCCCAATCACTGATGCCCAGCTGGAACCGAGGGAACACCCAGGAATGCTAAAGAACCCTAAAACGAATGCCTGTTTGCCATTACTCAAAGGTGAGTCTACCTTTGAAGTAAATTAAAGTTTTTACACTGACATATTGCACTTAGAGTGGCGCTGCTCTCTCTTTCTTCTTTACATACAGTACATTGGTCTGCTTACTCAAAACTGTAAATCAAGGTTTTGGGTTTTCTCCATAAGTTACATTCTTTAATGTTGATGTGAATAGATATGTACATGTTTGTATATGTTTTTTTGCCAGCTTTGTGAACTGGTCAGTTGAATTAGCATTGACTTGCCATCTGGCCAGGAACCTGGTTGACATTCTGATGCTACTTCTTTCAGTATGCTCCTACTGGGCTTTCGAAACCTGCTGAGCAGTGATACTAAATGGTTGAGAGGGAAAGGGGTTGCCATAAGCAAAACGTTATCCTAAGCTCAAAAAAGTGTGGTGTATAATTTAGTTCAAAGCGGAGCTTCATAATCAATTGTTTCCAATTATGTTGATTAGTTATTTCTGCCCTAAAGTGGGGCTTTCTTTCACTGCTATGGTTAAATGTTTGTTAAGCTTAGTGCCGGTTCACACTACAGCGACTTTGGATCCTACTTGTCACACCTCAAGTAGCCCTAAGTGGCTTGAAATCAGTAATCCCATGTTAGTCAATAAGATCTGTCTTAATGTACACTACTGAAGTCGCTCCGACTTCAGAAAAGGTTCCTGTACTACTTCAAAGGCGACTTCTAGGCAACTTGTACCCATAGATTTCAATGGAGGTTGCCTTCAAATTTGGATCACCATCTTAACTGAAGCAACTTTACAGGAAAATAAAATAGTTTACTATTTACCTCCCTCCTCAGAACTTTTTTCATTCTGTGATTGGCCACACCCAAAGTCGCCTGTCCTGGAGGCAACTTTAAATTGCGTTGTAAGTTGCTCCAAGTTGAGCTGAAGTCGCCTTGAAAAGTCGCGCTATAAGTCGGGTTGCCCCTGTGTGAACTGGCACTAAAGCCTCGTACACACCGTTTTCCTCAACAGAATCCATCAAGAAACTTGGTGGCAGAGCTTTTTTGCCGAGGAAAACGGTCGTGTGTATGTTTTTCATCAAGGAAACTGTCGAGGAACTCGACGAGAAAAAAAGAGAACAAGTTCTCTTTTTCCTCGACGGGAGTCTCAATTTCCTCGTCGTGTTCCTCGTCGGGCTGGTTTTCGACGAGAAACACGTTCGTATGTATGCTAAGAAACCCGCGCATGCTCAGAATAAAGTATGAGACGGGAGCGCACCTTCGGTAAAAGTAGCGTTTGTAATGGAGATAGCACATTTGTCACGCTGTAACGGTCTGAAAAGTGCAAATTGTCTCTCACCAAACTTTTACTTAACACGCAGTAACATGAGATTAGCAAAAGCAGCCCCAAGGGTTGTGCCAGTGGAATCGAACTTTCCCTGCCGTTGTATGTGTTGTACGTCACCACGTTTGAGAACGAGGAGATTTGGTCTTGACCATGTGTACGCAAAGAAAGCTTGTCAAGTTTCTCCACAAGCCTGAACTCGTCGAGGAAAACGATGTTTCATTTACGACGAGTTCCTCGGTCGTGTGTACGAGGCCTCAGTGTAGAGGGGTAAGTTGTAACACTTACCTTGTTCCTTGCTTCTCTGGCAGCCAGCATACTCCTCTCTCTCTGGGTGGTGGGAGGGTCCTGGCCGTGTGTGCGTACACTGCTGGATTACTGGTCCTTCATTGTACATAATCATGTCAGCCCTGCGATTGCTGGGTGGAGCTCTGAAGAGAGGTCTAGGGGAACTGATTGCACAGCTTCATAGAAGCCCATCAGAATGAGGGATGAGGTGAGTATTACAGCTTATTTCTCTATTCCTAGGCTTCACAAGCAATTAACACTTGCAGTGCTGCACAGAGTGGAGCTTTAATAAATGTTATCGCTATCCCTTTATTTGCATTTGTCAAGGACAAGGGTGTTAGTATAACATCATTTGCTGGCTGTAATGTGTGCATAGGAACAACGTAGGGTTGATTTGCTAAAAATGGAGCCTGCAAAATATTGTTCAGCTCTGCATAGAAACCAATCAGCTTACAGGTTTTAGCCCCAGTTCACACTTATGCGCTGCGAATTCGGTGCAAATTTAAAGCGGTACACAATGAGAATTTGCATTGCGGTTTCTGCTTGCCATGTGCAATCTCAATGAGGGGAGTGGTCACATCTATGATTTTATTTTCTATAAAATCTAGGCAAAAAAAAAAGATTTCCAGTGATGTGAACACTGTACTGCAATTTCAATCGTGTCCCATAGAAGTCTATAAAGCTAAATTTGCACCGTACCACACTAAACTCGCACAAGACCCTTTTTGGAAACCAGATCAAATTTGCACTGCATATATGGGAACAGCCTTCATTGGAAATAATGTTTTTTTAAAATCTATGTTTTTTGGAATGCATCTGATCCGCATATAATTTGCATAAGTGTGAACCGGAGCTAAATTAATCAAGCTAAAGTTAGGAGCTGATTGACTGCACAGCTGCGCCAGATTCTGAGTGCTTCAGTTTTAGTAAATCTACACCACTGTGTTGAGAGGTTACCTTTGCTTATGCCAATTCCTACAATTCCCCCAGCTTTGATAAATTAAAATACACTATATTGTCAAAAGTATTAGGACGCCTGCCTTTACACACACATAAACTTTAATGGCATTCCAGTCTTAGTCCGCTACAACAGCTTCAACTATTCTGGGAAGACTGTCCACAAGGTTTAGGTGTGTGTCTTTGGGAATGTTTGACCATTCTTCCAGAAGCACATTTGTGAGGTCAGGCACTGATGTTGAACAGAAAGGACTAACACACAGTCTCCACTCTAATTCATCCCAAAGGTGTTCTATTGGGCTGAGGTCAGGACTCTGTGCAGATCAGGACTCTGTGCAGGCCAGTCAAGTTCCTCCACCCCAAACTCGCTCATCCATGTGTTTATGCACCTTGCTTTGTGACTGGTGCACAGTCATGTTGGAACAGGAAGGTACCATCCCCAAACTGTTCCCACAAAGTTGGGAGCATGAAATCGTCCAAAAGGTCCTGTATGCTAAGGCCTTAGGAGTTCCCTGCACTGGAACAAAGGGGCCAAGCCCAATGCCTGAAAAACAACCCCACACTATAATTCCCCCCTCAACCAAATTATCTGGAAGTCTTGGATTCTTTTCATTTTTACAATGCCTATAACTAACTTATTAAATAAAACACTTTGACCAGAGAGGGTAATAGTAATTATAAATCCAACTGTATTACATTAAGGAGGAACTAGATTTATCTGTGTTCAGGTTAGCTCCCACCATAATTACACTAGAACATTATGGCACACTTAACTGACACAGTGCCTTAGTCTCAAGACACCATTCTGTTTGAAGCTATTGCCATCTCTCCACAGCTTCTTCTGGGTTCAGCAACCCTGTTCTTCAGCCACTGACAATGGAACTCTTGAACATGCACACAGTAGTTACTTCAATCCAACTCATTTCTCAGCATGCTGTGCAGCATATATTGTAAGAGAAAAATTGCTAGAAGCATGTGGAGTTTTTTTTTTCAAAAGAGCCATTCTTTTACAAAATGGAAAGGGTACCTCCTTTCATTCAGATTTACATTTTAAAGCTGGTCTCCAAGTAATAGAAAAAAGTACCTCTGCAGTGGGACTTCTCTTGCTCTACAAGGGTTTAATGCTCATTTCAAGCTCTTTCCTCCTTCCACGTGACAAGAAGTTGGGTCCTGTGAATACTCCCCAAGGCCCTTTCCTGTCAAGAAATGCCCCCTATCAAAAAAATGCCAGGCCAGAACTGCGCATGCGCAGTACGGAGCCGCCAAAAGCCTCCGAACATCTGAATTGACGATCGGCGGTAGACGGCGCCTTCGCACAATAGCCAACATTGTGACACACGCTCCTGATGCTCGTGCAAGTCTGCAAGGGGCAGATTTGTTCATGATGGGCACGTGTGAGGGAGAATGTGTACATGAAGGGGGTGTACAAAGACGTGTAGGAAGAATAGCAGAGAATTTTTTTTTTTAGGAAATGTGTTTGAGATTCGTGCTAGCTTTTTAAATGGGCTAAAAAGGGTTGATAAAAAATGCTACCGGTCCTTTAGGTGTGCACAACCCCTCAGACTATGTCTGCCATTCCACAGAATGATACATTTTGTATTATGTCCCTTATATTGAATGTTAACATTGAACATATTGTTTACCTACAGGTGATTTACGGTTTTGGAAATCTGATATCCAAACAGCTTCTGGATGGTGGCAGCCAAGCTCTAAAGATATAGAAATAGCCTCTTATATTCTAATGTCCCATGTGATTCAAAATCGTGTTTCTGAGGGGATAGCAGTAATGAATTGGTTAAGCCAGCAGAGGAACTCCCTAGGAGGGTTCTCTTCCACTCAGGTTTGTTACAGTCACCTAAAATTGGCACACTTTGCTTTGTCTTATTATTTTGTAAATTTGGATTAAATACTTTATAACAGATTGTTGTTGCCTGGAACAAATGCTTGGCAGCAGACAAAATATCTTTATTCAACAATATTTAAATAATTACTTTATTATTGTATATGTATTAACAGCCATACAATTGAAGCATATATTTTAGTGTAAATCATCATTTTAAGAGCAACTGTTTTTTTTATTGTACTTTTAAGAAAAAAAATCTAGCACAAATATCAATAGATTGTTTTAAATTATATTTACAAACACAGTTTGGAAGATTTCGAAAATTACACAATTAATGCTTACGTTGCTTGCATTGTATTCTCAAACAGGATACCATAGTAGCTTTGCAAGCAATGTCACTGTTTGCATCTAGGCACTCCGTAAGTAAACCAGACTTATTCATATCAGTGGAGGGAGATCAGATGGCTTCTACAAGTTTTTCAGTCAATTCAGGAAACCGCATGTTACTTCAAACAAAACCGGTAATGTTCGATATGCTTGGTATTTATTCATTATTTGTAATTGTTATTGGTAGATCAAGCTGTACGTTGGCAGACCCATGGGTCATATTCAAAAAATATTAAACAGACCTCTGCATTTAATAGCCTACAGCAGGGGTGCCCAACCAGTGGCCCGAGGCCACATGTGGCCGCAGAGCCCTCTGATGTGGCCCGCAACCTCCTGCTCTGGGATGGAATAGAATAGAATACTGTTATTAAAGGCCAGTTTATTACTAAAATCACAGTGTATAAAAGGGCATATCTGTTCTGCAGTGGTTACTGGGCTGCTTTAAAACTGATCCGCAGGTGCAGCGCAGTTTACCTGTGGGTTACCTGCACTGAGCCATAGACTTCTGTTATTACATGCGAGTTTGGTGAACTTTCTGAAAGTGCACCAAACCTGCATAATATAATAGAAGTCTATTGCAAAGTGCAGGTAAGCCAAAGGTACACTGCGTTGCACCCAGGGTGAAAGCAGCCTTGGGCATCTTTCACACGGTCAGTCTGACAGTCTGACCAATTGGACGCTCCATTCACTTCTAAGTAGTGGCAGACATAAACCGACTTGTGTCCTACCTCCAATACGATCCACTAAAAAGTATAGTTGGCTGTGTCTTTCTGTGTCCGCTCTGCATATGCAGAGCAGACACGGACATGCCATCCACCTGCTCCGCTTGTTGTAGTCCCTCTTCAAAAGGTTGGGCACCCCTGGCCTACAGTATGTAACCATACGTTATTGATGCTGCGGTCATGCTGGTCTTTTGGATGTATTAGATATCCCTTTTGAGTTACTGGAAAATATAAGCAGAAATGAAATACCATGGATAACTGGCTTATAGTTTACTTTAAAGAGAAGAATGTTGATATTAAACACATCATTTAGAAAGCTATATTGCTAATAAAATGTATGGATAGATTTTATACACCACCTGGGTAGTCCCATATACAACATTTTAAATAATTTCTGTCAAGTATAGCATATTGGAACATTTATCCCCAGGTTCGTCCTTTTCAGGTATTTGTGTGTGATGGAGTTTACAATCATAAAATCAATATTTAACTCTTTTCCTACCAGAGCACTTTTTTATTTTTCAGCCATGTGTTGCAGGAGAAGTATAGTCAAAGCTATTTTGGCTTAACTTCCCATATGGATCACAGGAGTGCAGTTCGTTCTGGGCTGTTGTGATAATTTTCAGCTGACAGTGGGCTGAAGCCTGCTGTCAGCTGATGTCACAGAGCGGGGCCAGACTCTGAAAAGATCCCGACCATATGGCATCTAGCTCAGCTTCTCAGCGATCCCCTGAGAGCCTGAGACAGCTGCTTTCGCCCCTCCACAGCCCAGTGCTCCCAGGAGCAGCCGGAGAGCCATGGAATCATGAAAGAGGGGGGTCTGGCAGGGTGTGGGTGCCATCCAAAGAGTCTTGTAAGAGTCATTGGACAGCTGTATAGCTCATATCTTCTGCTACTGTTGTGAGCTTGTTGTAACTCTTTCAAAGCCAGGATGTATGGCTTATGTCCTTAAAAACAAAGTAGTTACCAGTCCCACACTGTTTATAAACACACCAACAAGAACACCAAAGAGTCAGTCCACAACTTATCAGTGTGCAAGAATAGGATGCTTACATGAATGCTGAAGGGAACATGCAATATAAGGTACTGCATGTGATATAAAGATATGAGATATTGCATATAATTTAACATTATAGGGCAGTGTATATAATATAGAACCACAAGGCATTGAAGGTGATATTGAAAGTAGAGGCACTGCATGTAATAAAGGGGTATGTGAAACCTTGGTGTTGATCTACTAAAGGCAAATAGACTGTTCACTTTGCAAGTGCTTAGTAAATGAGAGACCCTGCTGATTTCCATCACCCAATCATTTGCAAGCAAAAATACTGTTTTTTATTTTCCTTGAAAGTGATTGGGTAATCTTTGGAAAGTGAAGCTTTATCTCATTTACTAAGCTCTGGAGCAACTGCATTGACAGAGTGCAACTGCTTGCAAAGTGCAGTCTTTTTGCCTTTAGTAAATCAACCCCTATGTGTAACAAGAACTGTAAGATACTACATGTATGATATAGCGATAACAGACATTGCATATAATAGAGGTATCAGACATGTTAAAGAGAAGTATGGCTAGAGTAGTAATACGTGGTACAGGGAGGCATCACCACTAAATGCAAAACAGATGCTTCATGTACCAGAAAGGTATGAGGCACTGTGTGTAAAAGAGGGATATTACAGATGTAGGGATTATTGTTATGAATATGTGATGCTCTCAGCTTGGAGGTTAAGCAATTCCAAAGTGAACTAACAACAACAATGTTTTTTTTATTGGGTATACAAGAAGTCATACAGAGTGAGCTCTAAAGTATATAATAACCTAGTAACTGCCATGGCTGGTATGAACTGTTATTATGTTTTAACACCAAATGTTTCTTTTCAGATAACTGCTGGAAAAAATATCAAACTTACCATTAATGCAAAGGGTATTGGCTTTGCTTTGTTGCAGGTACTTTTTTCTCATAAATATTACTAAGCACTATTCTTTAGATAAACTAAGATGGCAACTTATTTCTTGCAGTCTCAATATTTAAAAAAATGTATATCTTTGAATAATACAGTATTATATATACGTTTGGTGGGCACTGAACTTCATGTAAACAATTATCATTCATTTCTAAGTTGAATGTTTGTAATTATATATGAATAGAATACATCCAAGCTTATTTATGAAAATAAAAAAAGCAACATATATAAGTTTAAGAACCAGCGCAGCCAACCAGATATAATTTGCTTTGATGATGGATAAACTATGATTACTATAGAATGCTACATGTACAATCTTAGAATAGGTTGAGGTTGAGGCACTCACAAGTCTTGCAGCAGTAGATATTTAAAAACACATATTTTAATTGTGTCTGATTTTATAATGGGTCTCAGCCCATGTTTATGAAGGCAACATCTACATGAATCGAGCAAACATATATACAAACTTCACGCCATCCACCCACCTGTCATAGCACCATCCCCAGTGAAATAAAAGTAGCTAGCTCAGGGGGTAAACAGTGGCAACCATAAAAAGTTCCAAATATTTTTCTAAACAACAAAAAATTCATAGAAGCTCAACAAAAAAACTAACATGATACATTAATTAGAGTTTACATAGAGTCAGCTAATGCATCAAAGGTAAACAAAAACTAAATGTAAAAAAATGTTGGGGTCACATGGAGTCATTGGCATCATGACCACCATAGAAACCCGTCTCCTGGAGCCTGCAGTAAAATCTGTCAAACAGATCTAATTATAAGATATGATGCTCTATCAGTATGCAACTTGTTGTAAAAATACAGTCAGATGCCATAAAATAACAGAGCACATTTCATTATTGAAGCTGCCAAAGAGGGCAGCAATAAATACAATTAGATAACACAGCAGAACAATAATACTTTGAAAAAAAAAAAGGTTAACACACAAAAAGGTAAATATAATCCAGCAAAGCAATAGAGTACAAATGCTAATAGGCAGTGAAAGCAACAAAAACAACAATTTGCTAGATCCAGGTAGCCAACAAAGTGATCAGGGTTAGTGCTGCTAATAGATAAAGGTGAAATTGGTGACTAAAAGAGCAGGCACATTGAATAATTAAATGCAGAACCCTGTCTTGTCATTATCTAACAACTGCATTTCACTTTCTCAAACAACTTATCCCCAAAGAGTTCTACTTGTAGAAGCTGAAGTCCATGGAATAGGAAAGTGCTCAAAATCAATTCAACCACTAGTATTTATTGGGACACCTATGCTAAGATTATAGATTAAAAGTTGAAAAAAAGCAATAACTCATTAGCGCAAATTAAAAAGGAAAGACAAATGAACATTGCTAAGAACAGACCAGTTTGATTTTTGGTTTGATTTAGTTATTGTATATTATATTTCTGCTGTTGCTTAAAGTATAGATTGTTGATTAAAGTATAGATATAGTATAGATATAACCCCCAAGCCGCACAAGGACCATGACTTCTGCGAATCCTATAGACCAATATCCCTAATTAATGTGGACGCGAAAATCCTAGCTAAATTACTTGCCAAACGCCTAAACAAAGTGATTGCATCAATTATTCATCCGGACCAAACGGGGTTCATACCCGAAAGATCGACGGCTATAAATTTGCGGCGCCTATTTACTATCCTACAATCCGGGGGACCCACTCCGGATACTCGGGTGGTCCTCTCCCTGGATACACATAAGGCGTTTGATTCTATTGAATGGCCCTATCTCGTGGCGGTCCTTGGGCGGATGGGGTTCGGCCCCAGGTTCATACGATGGGTCCAAATTCTATATGCTGAGCCCCGCGCTCGAATCAGGGTCAATAACACTATTACGGATTCCTTTCAGATAGCGAGGGGCACGCGACAGGGGTGCCCACTATCGCCCCTTTTGTTTGCCCTGGCCATAGAGCCGCTAGCGGCCCTGTTGAGGGCAGATGAAACTGTCAAGGGGTGCATGATCAATGAGCGTGAGGAAAAAACTTCCCTCTACGCTGATGACATGCTCTTGTATTTGTCCGAGGTGGGGGGATCGTTGACCTCAGCCCTGGACAAAATTGCTACATTTGGCAACTTCTCAGGATTCAAAATCAACTGGGATAAATCCATTATTTTCCCTTTTGACTCTACGTGCGCCCTGGATCTGCCCCCGGGGGTCCCCTTGAGGGTGGTATCTAAATTCCGATATTTGGGGGTTGAGGTTCAGCTCCCAATCAATACCTATGTAATTAACAACCTAACACCCATGAAGGTGAGATTGAGGGACAGTCTACAAACTTGGGCAAAGCTACCATTAGGTCTCCTTGGAAGGATTAATATATTTAAAATGGTTTATTTGCCCAGCAGAGTATTGGAGTATTTCATATGGTGTGGCGGTGTCCTAGGGTGGAGGGCTTTTGGAGAGGGATTTTGTCATTTCTTGAAAATGAGATGGACCTGCCAAATATATATTCCCCGGCCAGATGCCTACTGGGAGATCTGGAGGAGGAAGATATCTCTGACTCGCAGAAGACGCTACTTAGAATCCTATTTTGCTATGCTAAAAAGGCCCTGGCTCTCAAGTGGCGGAACCCATCACCCCCAACATTGCAGGGTTGGTTGAAGTTAGTAAATAATAATTTACCGATGTACAAATTGACCTATATTGCCAGAGGGTGCCCCAATAAATTTGAGAAAGTGTGGGCGGAATGGCTGGAGAAAGTGTCGGGAGAGGTGAAGGTGTAATGGATTTAATATGAAATGCATGGACTGAGGATATCAGATGATTTGTCGGGTGGTGGTTGGGTCTTGGATATTGATCCTTGATACGTATATATAAGGAAGGTCTGGAGGGTGTTTTGTTAAACTGTTTGTTCAAATTGTATGCTTTCATAACAATGGATGTACATGCTGCACTTCACATTGCTTTTTCGCTACTAATGTGGCTTGGTTATAATGTGTATTTATGTGTACTGTAACATACTTCTGTGTATTAATGCCGGTATGTACAATAAAATTTACCCTTTAAAAAAAAAGTATAGATATAACAAAGTGATTTATACTGATAATTATATTTTCTTT
The DNA here is from genome assembly GCF_905171775.1 of Rana temporaria. Lineage (NCBI taxonomy): Eukaryota > Metazoa > Chordata > Amphibia > Anura > Ranidae > Rana > Rana temporaria. Next base: position 229,623,194 of record NC_053492.1, read on the forward strand.
CATTTTAGCTTCATGTCATATATAACACACACCTCGTTTCTTCAAGGACTCGTAGATCCACAGATATTAAAGATCCTTTTAGTTTAGGAATCATAGTACACGATGACAAAGAAAACATTAATACTGTAACACTGAATGTATGCACAAGGTATGTAGCTATTTCCAAAACGTTGCAGTTACTCTTTTCTAATGTTGTTCAATGATTAAGAATAGCAAAGGGTTGCTGCTAATGGAATAACTAATGGTTATACCTAGAAGCATGAGCAACAAGAATACCATAAAACTTCTGTCCAAACCTAAACCAATGAACCCACCTTCAAGAAAAGTTTCTAGATAGTTCAAGAAGATATTTTATTGTTTAGTGATTAGGTTTATCTGTGGTATTTTAAAAGGCTTGATAACTATACAATAACATTCTAAGTAAACAAGGTAACCAAATGTACAATGCACATTTTTCATTACACTTGCCATGATGAATGAATTTGATGATGTTTGTTCCAGCTTGTTGTCTCTTGCATGCAGTACACATGTTTGATCCATTTATGTCCATAAGAATTATTCTGTTATAAATTCTTGGCTGTACAACATATTATAAAATGGTGTTGGGAAAGTCTTGGAACATTCTTGTCTAAATCCAATGCCAGGTAAAATGAGCACAAAATGCAGAAACTGATTTAGTTATGAATCTATCCAAGAATAGGATTTGAAGGTGTAATATAAGGTTCCCTGGATAGGTGGGGGGTAATAATCAGAACTTTTCTTATTTATAAGTGGAAGATACACAACATCAGGTCATATACATTTTTGAGCTTGTTAAAATGTAAGAAAATGCATAAACAATGTGAGGTCCAAAATCGGTACCACATCCATATTCACATAATAGCCTAGAAAATAAATATCTATTTGGAATTTACAGGTACCAAACGGGGAAGTATGATCTAAAATCATGTAATTTATATTCAATTAAAAAAAAATCTTTTAAGACAAAACAATCGAAAACTGCAAATAATTACAAGACAACCATAGTTTTAAACACAGAACCCAGTTCCTAATGACATGCTTAACACAACTGTCTAGATAAGTATTTATTTAAACCCTTTAATCATACATAAAATATCATTATCAAATATCATTTAAACTTTGTAACATCATAACATGAAACAGAGGCATCCAATTCTCAACATGTTTTACAGTCCACTTCCTCAGGATAGAATGGTGAAATTGCTCCATAAATCATTCAATAATACATTAGTTCCTGGTGCCATAGGGATGTCTTAGATATTCAGATCAGTAGTAGTTAAGATGAGTGATGGCCTATAATGCTGTTAGTGACAATTGTTATAAGCCAGGAGAGCTGAATTATTTTTTTGCTTAGCTTTTAGTTGATTGTATAACATATACAGATTTTTAAAAAGGTACAGATAATCCATGGTTTCCCTAGCTGTTTTTCCCCTGTGTCCACCTGGGGAAGTGTTTGTAAAGGTGACCTGACTATAGTACACACACACAAGACACCACAATAAATCATTGATGTATTTATCAATACTCATATGTAATATTTATATTTTAAAGTAATTATATTAAAGTAATGCATTCTAAAAAAGCATGCTTTATTGTATAATTTCCAGAGAAATTCCGGAGTAATAAGTGGACTAAGTCAATAAAACGTGTTGAGAAATGGATGCCTCTGCATTTATTATATTATAAAGTTAAAATGTTGATACTTTTTCTATAATGAAAGGGTTCAAATAAATACTTACCTAGAACATTTTGTTAGGCATGCCGCTAGGAATGGTGTTTTTAGTTTTAGAGAGGGATTAGAACACATGTCATGTTCTTATCACTGGCAATGTCCCAGTTAGAGAGTTTCATTCCCACTATGTGTCCTGGTGAACTGAAAGTAAAAGAAAATTTCAAATTTTAAAGTTGTCACCAGAATAAAAACTGAGGGGAAATCTTACAATGGAGACAGTAATTCTTGTGACCCTGGTGCTGTAAATCTGGTCCATGCTGCATCTGACCTCTGTCTGTCTGTGTAATAGAAAGGGGAGAGGGCTCATACAGGTCCTTTAGTAAACAAAAGTGCACCTGTACTTTTAATGGTTACCTAACCTCCTGATCTGCCTTCAATGTGTTTTCCTTACAAAGAAGCCAACTAGAAAGAAAACTCTTCGGCCTGTTACTTTATGGTGACTGTAAGCACGTGTTTCATTATTTCCTAAAACCCAGAACCATATCTAAATATCATTGATGTTTGTCATGCGGAAATACTTGAACTTAACCAGTGATCCTTAAGATAATGATAGCAATGATTACGTAGATGGTAATAATGCTGATGATGATGGCAAGCTATTTGTTTTACCCTTGGGAAAGAACTGTGTTAGAAGTAGAACCACATCTTTAGCAACATTACAGAAAAAGTATAGAAGGTTAGCTTTTGGAACCATTTGAAAAAAATGTAAATTCATTGGAACAAGAACTATATTCAATATGTGAGGGTAAAAAGTTTTTGAAACAAATTACAACTCCTCATGGAACTAATGATAGACCTACTGATCTGAAAAATTGGGAATGAGGTCATTGATGTATTCAGTAAGTTAAATGATTAATTAGCTGCCTATTCAATTTCAAGAAACCATTTAAAAAAAACATTTTATGCCTATGTGCTTTTATTTGCAAGCCGAGCACTCTTTAAAGATCTGGTTGCTTGTAAAACTTGACATATAAAACCTTATAAAGTACAGCATGTAATTATGTAATCTCACGAAAAAAATCTAACTATATGAATATACGGTACAAGCATGTTGGTCAAAACTTACATTGTGTTTGGATCTATGTATTCTATCTATCTATCTATCTACCTATCTATCTATCTATCTATCTATCTATCTATCTATCTATCTATCTATCTATCTATCTATCTATCTATCTATCTACCTACCTATCTACCTATCTATCTATCTATCTATCTATCTATCTATCTTAAAAAAACAAAGTTAATATAAAATAATATTTTGTAGAATTGGGAAAGCACCGGGGTAAGAACTGAATAAAATAAGCAATACTATGCCTAACTAAACTCCTCTATCTCCTTTATGGCAAAGTGGCAGTAGTGACACAATTGTGTGTCATCTGGGGACAGAAGTGGTGCAGCTCTGCCCCCAAGCACCCACTGTAAAAATGCACATGAGTAGGGAAAAAGTACAATATGTAAGCTGCGAGAGAGATAAGCTGGTAAGAAATAAATTCTCCATGTGGTCCATGTTGCAACTCTAAATTCTTCTCTTTGGGTAACGTAACAAGGCAGTGGTGCCCTTTCTCACCCCCTCCTCTTCATGCTCACCATAGAGCCTTTAGCTCCTGAAATTAATCAGTTCAAACAGTTTGAATATTAAAGGTTATTCCTGTGTTACTTTAACTGACAATTGCTCATTCATGCAACGATGTAACCAAATGAAATGTATGTATTTTTTTATGATGGTATTTGATCACCATTGTACTAAAAACCCCAAAAGACCAACAATTTAAAAATATATATATATATATATATATATATATATATATATATATATATATATATATATATATATATATATATATATATATATATATATATTACTTTCTGCTATAAAACATATCCAATGAAATGTTTTAAAAATTGAATTTCTTCATAAATTTAGGCCAATATATATTTTGCCACATGTTTTGGTAAAACAAATCCCAATTAGCATATATTGGTTTACATTATTGCATCTACAAACTATGGTATATATTTATGGAATTTGTATTTATTTATTTTTACTTTGTAATGGCAGCGATCAGTGACATAGCGGGACTGTGATACGGGACTGTGATACTGTGGCAGACAATTGGACACTACCTGACACTTTGCGGGAACCAGTGACACTAATAAAGTTATCAGTGCTAAAAAATGGCTAGGAAAGGATTAAATATCTAGAGCGATCATACAGTTAACTATGTGCTTAACCAGTGTTTTTGTGACATGTGTGTTGCTTTTATTAAGAACTAATGGATTTTATTGCCTGCTTTGCAGGGACACAAAATGTATCCCCCCCCCCATAAGAACGGAGATCTGTCTTGTTTATATAAGCAGATCTCAATTCTGTGTGTTTTACCAACGATTGGCAGGTGCAAGTGGACATCCTGTGCCCGACACCTGCAGATCTGCTTCTGCTGTGATTAAGCCATCTATAGGCAGAAGTGCAGAATTGCGTATATATACGTGATCCTGCACAGGAGGGCCGCCCTGTAGCAGTAATTCTGCTATAGGGCGGTCCGGAAGTGGTTATTCTTCCCACATTAAGAACTTATTGAAGGTATAGTCCTTATTGTATTTCCTTTTTAGGTACTGTTATGTGGTGATTAAAATGTCTATCTTACCTAAGTTATTGTTTATTTTAGAGCACTACAGATCTACGTCTCTAAACCCACTATTGAGACAACTGCTGCCTGCTCTTTGATTTATAACATTGTACTAGGGAGCAATTTGATTACTAGTCACAGTCATAAACTTACAACTTACTTCCATTTAGCTTTCTTTCTTTTTTTCGTGCTATAGTGAATGTATATATCTGTTTTTGTTTCAGTTTGTCTGTAATGTTAAAAAACAGACACAATTGTTTTGCTCTTAGCCATTGTCTATGATAAGCATGTAAATGTTCAATGTATGCTTTGCTTACATATCATTACTTGTGTGTTGTCAACCTAAAGTAACATTGGTAGTGAATGAAACACTGTATGGTATTATACATGGTTTTCAAGTAGCTGACATTTTTTATTTCAAAACTGTTGACTATGATTCTTACTTTTCTAAAATCATTTTATTATTTTGTGCAGGAATTTTTCTTATAATACATTCATGTCCTCGCATGTGCCGGAAATGTAACACTCCCTTTGGTTGTGCTCTCAATCAAACTGTCAAACCATCCAATGACTGATGTCACATGTGCAGCATCATGGCAGTTGTAGATTAAACAGAGGCCAAGATGGCAGCTTCCTTGGCCGAACGCAATAGGAAGGTTTACTTCCACTTTATTAAGTGACTGAGATTTGAGTGTAGTGCCTTCTGTGGTTGAGTTACTAATTGCAAACAGGATGTTGACTTTGCAAGGAAATTTGCCCTTATCTTAGTGAATGAGGTGAAGCTTTGCTTATTACATCATCCATTCATTAGTAGGCAAAAATACAGCTTTTTAATTTTTCTTGCATTTGATTGGGTATTCTTTGCAAAGTAAATTTTTGCCACAACCTATTAGCCTAAGAGAAAACTCCCTTGCAAATTGAACAGCTTATTTGCCTTAGTAAATCAACTCCTCAATTTCAGATTCCAGTAAATTGCTTCTTATTGGGCCATCATGATCTCCTTTTCTCTGAGCTACCATTTTATTGTATATTTTGTCAGATTTTGCAAAGTTTTGACAAAATAAACAAAAGAACAATTAATGCACCAGGCTAACACATTGTCATTGTACTCCAATTTACTGATGTTAATTAGCTAGTGTGTACTTTGACGTGTCTGGCTCGTAAGTTTTCTGTGGTTTTGGCCTGAAACATTACTTTTTTGTAAACTAAAGAAACAGAGAAAATTATATTTTAACTTTAATTTAGAATTTTTGCAAAGAAAATAATATGTTTACAACAACCAAACATTTTTACTATAGCGACATACAATTAAAGTGATGTCATATGTAAAAAGAGTATACATGGGCCACCAATTAATCTAGAGTTAAAAATGTATTCTTGAGGACAATAAAATATGTTTTGAAAACAAAGTTTTACAGCATAAGTATGCCATATCAGCTTTATTGATGACATTGAGGCATGAGGGATAGAAATAAAATTTCTGAGGACTCTAATGCCTCATACACACGATTGGAATTTCCGATGAAAAAAGTCAGACGGAATTTTTTCATCGGATATTCCAACCATGTGTATGCCCCATCGACTTTGGGGCATACACAAGAGAACATGTTCTCTTTTTTTTCCAACGGAAAATAATTCTATCGGAAATTCCATTTATCTGTATGGAACTCCAGGGGAGAAAAAAACATGCATGTTCGGAAACAAGTAGACGCATGCTCGGAAGCATTGAACTTCATTTTTCCTGGCTCATCGTAATGTACATCACCACGTTTTGGTGCTGTCCGTGTATATGCAAGACAGCTTGAGTGGAATTCCGTTGGAAAACCCGTCAGAGTTTATTCCCATGGAAAAAACGATCGTGTGCACGGGGCATTAGAAGAGGCAATCACGTGAGCTCTTCCAGCAATGTTATTGGCTTTTTTTCATCCATTGTTACATTTTATATTTGAAAACCAATAGCTTTGGCAGATTTTTAAAGCTGAATTTTTGATTGTCAGTAAAGAAAAATCACAGGGTAAAACTGTGTATATATAAAAGTATTATACTTTGTCCTAATGTTCTATAACCTCTTATAGATACATTAAAGCGCTTACAAAATATTTTTTTTCCTAAAGGAGCTCTCATTACACTACAACATATAATTACATTTACTGTCTAATGTTTTGCTGTCTATTCCAGTGACTTATCTAGCTTTTCAGTGGCCCCAGACCATATTTGGATCCTTGCTTTTGGCAAGTTCTAAGCTGCTGTGTGTTACTAAGTAGTAGGAACTAATCACTGTATCTAGTTCCCTTTTCATATTTGTTCATTCCTCTCTTGGTTCACGGTATGACATATGGTTTGAGTTACCTCTAATCTGAAAGCCAAGTTAAGTCAGAATTTGCTCTTTGTTTCCAGAAAAGAAAGGTTTGAGTTTGAGAAATTATTTTGGGTTCATACTTGAATGTTTATACACTTGATATGTGTATTTTTCATCTGTTATTATATAGATTTCAAAGAAAGAAAATACATATTAGATAATCAAATTCATTGAATGCTATGGTAAATAATTCATTAATGTCAACTTCCAACTGTGATTTGTTCAGGTCTTATAAAAGCAGCATGGTGCTGTGCTTTAAACTAGCTGTTTATTTTGTTGTACTTTGTGACGAGATCCAATTTGGCACTGAGCATTTAAAATGAAACCAGCACGGTCAAAGGTTTAGAATGGATAAAAATGAAGTCATGTGAAAACAGGTAATGCTGTGCTTACATATTTTTTATGGCTACCAAAGTGGTTGTGACCCTTTGGTACAAGTCCTACTCTGTATTAAACAGAATGTGGGATCATTTTAGAGAAAGCTGTAATATTTAGTCCAAACATTCCTAGTCTACCACTTTATTTCACTTATTTACAGACTTACGTATTGCTCTCCTACTTTAAATTGTGAGACAATGGAAGCCTCTATAGAATAAAAGCCTGCATAAATCCATTTGGCATTTAAGTATAAATTATTTCCAGCACAAATATAAAGTTATAGCAATGAAATGCATTCACTGTTTTAAGCTATTTCTTTGGATTGTTTTTTTACATCCCAAGATGAATATAACATTTACAACATATTTTTAAAATAATAAATTAACACTCCCCTGTAAGGTCAAATTCTGTTCTTTTAACTGTTCTTTGGACATCTAAGGTAATCTTCATAGATCATTGAGAATACTAATTGAGAGTAGCTCAGCAATATTTTTGAACAAATCCTCATTTATGCAAAAGAGTAACTAAGAGGGGTGTGTTAGAATGTGCAAGGATTTTGGGTTCAATGCCTCAATTCCCTTTGTATATTCTCCTTTTCACAGATTATGGCTAACACTGGATTACATCCTAGCACATGTATTTAACAGAGAGTACTCTCTGACTAATTCTATAACTATCTTATATATATTAAAGTGGAACTAAACTCACTCCAACAACCTCTCCATCTTACTGAATAGCTAAAACATCTATTTTATTTTTTACATTTTACCTATATCTTTTTGTGCTGCTAGGTTTCTGGCTAAAGCTGGGCCCTGTTGTTTCCTGTCACAGCTATCCCAGGAGGCTTTTTTATTTCCAAGCTGCAAGTGTGTAGCGTTAAGCACGTGTGCATTGGATCTATGCGCACGTGCAAAAACACTGCTGGACGGTATACTGGCAACCTACTATAAGCTGGCAGCATTTGTGCACATGCAGAGAAATCCCAGCACATGCAAGCATATGTGCCACTGGTCTCTGCCAAAGTCTCTGCCAAATCCTACATAACAGAGGCACATATGTGCACAAGCTGGGGTTTTAAAGATGGCAGTAAGTAAGAAGGGCAGGGGGTGTTCATTCAGCAGTTTAGTTCTGCTTTTTTGATTAACCCATAGCAATAGTGATGTAACCTATAGTGATAACGCTGTAACCCATAGCACATTAGTGCTGTAACCCATAGCAATAGCCAATAACATGGTAGCCCATAGCAATAACGCTGTAACCCATAGAAACAACCAGCCCCAGCCTTCATGACTGAACAGCTGACTGCTTCCTATTGGGATGTGAGAGCCCCTCGATTGGCTGGAGGTTCAGTGATTGGTCAGGATTATCTCCGGGAAGGAGCCCCGTGTCCTCTTCTATTCAGTTTACTGTACACATCCATCTTCTCTATTTCACCGGTCACTTCGGGCACTCCACACCCCAGTAAAGGCAACTCCTTGTTGCCTCACTGCCTGCATAGGGTTTTACAGTGACAGAGGACATGGACTGATCACTGGACTCTGCACTAATTAGTTCAGGATGAGACGTGATCACTGTTAGTGGACAGCAGTTGGGATATGAATGGTCAGACACCATAGTGACTCACAGGAGACACTACTGTACAACACACTGGCAGGAAGTTGTACATACTGTATATATTGGCTGGCATCTCATCTGCTGACTGTACCCCCATCATCATCATAATCCCCCATCATCATCCCCCATCATTTACAAGTTCCTGCATACAAAATGGGGATTCTACACGTCTCTACCCCCTCCTGTCACTGGTGTTCACTGTCAGTTCTCCTAATGCTCTATGTCCTACTGGTTGGGCACAGCTGTCCTTCCCCCGGGGCTGCGTGCTATGACTTCTCACACTTCCTGCTTCTCTCTGTCAGCCCGGTGACAAGTCTGTTCATTTCCAGGGGAGACAGCCATGCATTGGTGGTGGGGGGGAGCTGCACTGCCTTGTCTACTCTGCGCTGTGGTCGGGAGTGGTGCCGCTGTCACTTGGCGGGGCTGGGCTCCCCCCTACTCCAGGCTGATGATGACACAGGCCCATTGACTCCTATCATGGGGGCTAGACCTGCCGGATATCCTCCCCCTGGGAGAAAATAAGGGAGCTCAATAGGTGGGCCAGTTGAGTATTTTGGCCTGCCCTAATGAGCGCAATTTGAACACAATAGGAGACTTGCAGGCAGCCAGTAAGCGTGGAGAAACTGTTACTCAGTGTTTCTAAATTATGGTTGTAATGATTTTTTTGGATGGACTGTCTGTTGTTCCTGCAAACTGGTGGGCAGCTGTCCAATTGGATGCCTCGTGGCCATCGTTAGTGAGGGCAGTGCTTAAAAACTGGCTCACTGCAGTTAGTGCACATCTTGCTTGTGGTTAGGACAAGGACATGAACCCACTGGTCAGGGAGAGTGTGCCTAGCATGAGAGAGGCTCCAGTGGAGGAGGGACAGAATAGAAACTGGTTGCCAGTTCATGAGTGTGGAGCCTTTCCGCTACAACTCTATGTTGCCTCACTGCCTGCAAGCTTCCTCCTCTGCCAGGTGCTGTTGGCATTTGCATGTTACTATTTGTAAGGGGTATATAGCTCACTTTCTGTGTTATTACCAGTTTGGTGCTTCCACATAGACACATATATTGGCCCAGATTCAGGTAGATTTGCCCATTAGTTGCACATGTGAAGAGCAGCTGATTTGCTCTGCGCTGGGGCAAATTGGAAAGATTGCCACCTGATTCAGGATTCCTTTTGTCTGCTAACTTGCTCCTTTGTAAGGCAAAAATCAGGGCGTAAGGCAGCGCAAGTGAAAGTGGGTGTGCCCTATGCAAATGATCTTTTTTCCACTCAGCAGTGGTTTGCGCCTATTTTCAGGGCAAATTCTGCCTAGCTGCTTGCACTGAGCAAATAAATAGGGGCAGACCTGCGCAGGTCCTGTGCAAAATTACATCCTGCTTGTTCCACCCCCCCCTGAGCAAGGTAATTTTGCCCTTTTTTCTGAGATGGCACCTCCTGATAAGAAAAAAAAAAGAAAAGCAAATTTTGTCTCCGCTGAGATGGATATACTGCTTGCGGGACTGACGCGCCATACTGCTGTTCTTTTTGGTTCAGAGCGGAAGAATACCACCATAGCCCAAAGGAGGGCAATATATGAGGCTATTACATTGGACATAAATGCCCTGGGCATTGAGGAGAGGTCCTGGGAGGACATCCAAAAAATTTTTACTGACATGCGTCGTCGAGTCAGGGACAAAATTGTCCTAATCAGAAAGCATAGCAGGGGCACGGGAGGAGGACCAGCCTGCTCTTTACGATTAAATCCAGAGGAGGAGGTTATCGCACAGAGTTTAGCGCTGGAGCAGGTGGAGGGACTCCCAGGCTATGACTCCACTGTTGGGGACTGGTAAGTTTTTTTTCTCATATTTGCTGTGTATCATGGGAGGGGGTAGAAGGGAACATATGATAAGTGTGTTGCTCCAGCAACATATTTTTTTTGTGTCATCCACAGATGTTGATGATGAGGCTGGGCCATCGTCGGCTGTAGGGCGACCCACGCCATCCCCAGAACATCATGGGGTCCAGTCAGGCCCCCTGCAGATACTGGGCATGTTGGTGGAGGAGGATATCGCCCATAGTCCATCTAGGGAGGAGAAAGTGGTGGAGGAGTCCATTATCCTCAACCTGGATGAATCTGTGTACCTCCAGGAGGATCCCACCATCCCTGACCTCCCCACCAACCCCCGACCATAACATCATCCCCCTTCAGGGCAAGCCCCTCCAGTGTCCCCCCCTCCAGTGTCCCTCCCTCCAGTGTGGCCCACTCCCCTTCTTCTCCCTCAGTTCGTGCCCCAGCCTCTCCTCCAAGGAAGGCTCTATGTAAAACGAGGGGTGTACCCTCCAGCCTCCGTGAAGGTCTGCAGGAGGAGCAGGCCTGGCAGACCCGCCATATAGGGGACATGGTGGGAGACTTGAGGCGGGTGGCGGACAGCCTGGCATCCTCCTCCTCCTCTCTGCAGCAGGCCCTCACCCTGCATGCTGACCGGGGGATACGAGATACTGAGAGCTTGGAGGAAGTCAGTGCCAACTGTGGAGCCATGGTCACCTGCATGGTCGAGCAGCAGGGCGCCATCGCTTTGCTAACAGCGGAGGTGAGCAGGTTGGCAGGTGCGGTGGAGGCCAACACTGCTGCTGTGCGGGAGGAGGAGAGATTAACCCGGCGGCAGCAGAGGACCAATACCACCCGGCAGCTGCGGATGTTGGCCCAAACCAACAGCGTGCTCACCCGCCTGGCCAACGCCATGGAGGGCATGCAGGCACCACCTGCCAGGAGTGAGGAAGTAGGGGTTGATGCTCCTCCCCCCCTCCATCCCCACCCCATGCTCCATCCCCACCACAGGCTCCATCCTCAGCCCAGGCTCCATCCCCACCACAGGCTCAACCACGCAGACTGAGGAGCCAGAGTCGGGGCACCCTTGGCACAAAAAAATATATATTTTCCTTTTATTTTTTGTATTTTTTACCTATCCCTTGCTGCTCATATAATGAGCTTTTTCTATTTATTTTGATTATGCTTATATTTTTTTTTTTGGGGGATATTTTTTTTTTGCTCAGATTATGGGCTTTTCTATATTTAGTTTATGCTCAAAGTTTTTTGTTTTTGTTTTTGTTTGTAGTCCCTACACACGGTGAGGAGTGCTGTAGTTGCTCTCCAGCTGACCTGTGGCCATATGTTGCTAACTTGCCCCTGCTTTTATAAAGTGCAAATTTGCCCCGGCCAAACAGCTTGCGCGCTTTGGGAGCAAAATGCTCCTCACACGCGCAAGTTTATGAATCAGTAGCAGTTCCTCATTTGCATATTTGCTGAGGGAAAACCATGAGAGCGCAAGTTGCTCCCTGAGCAAAATTGCCCCTTAATTGCGCCGGGGCAGAGAAACTGCCTCCGTGCAAAAATGGCACATTTCAGGCTTAGCTTGCTTTCTGGGTCACCCGCAAATTTGCCTGGGAGCAAATCCGTACTTGCGCGGCACAAAATCACACTTGCTCCCGCGCAAGTCATACCTGAATCTGGGCCATTGTGTTGTTGAAACTTTCACGTTAATACACTATGTTGCAATCTCAGATCTCTGTGTGTCTTTCCTCCCTTCTGGATATCCAATACTGTGCCCTGCCTACAAGCTTGCAGCCAATTAATTAATTACATTTCAAAGCAGACTTGCTGTTGCTTTAGGCTATTATATACTGTAGTAGCTTTTGCTGTAGGAGATATCAATGGGTTCCAGCAGCAGTATGTGACACTTCTCTGCTGTAGAATATAGATAGAGTCAGTTGAATTACATCTTCACTATTTAGGAGAAGTCTTTTATTATTTCATTGAATTAGGCTTCCTCTGATTGCTTGAGTTAGAGAGGTGGGTGATATTCAATTAAGCCAATCAGATGAAGCCTTGCAATTTGTTTGGTTTTTCCAGACTGGTCCAAATGATTTATTTAAGTGCCAGGAAAACTGGAATTCTTTTGTACTTTTCATTCTCGACCATTTTGTTTTGATGTTATATTATTTCCTCTTTTCTTATGTAATTTGTTCTTCTATAAATATTTTTCAACATTGTTTTGCCTTTTCTTGTATTAAATAATATTTTAAATCATTGTGCTTAATACACTACAGTACAGTGTACTTTTATTAAACTTAAATAATTTACCTCACTTCAGTTCTCGGCAGTTTTCAGAGAAAAATCATTTGGTTTGACACCTATTTTGATGAGAACATTTATTCTCAGAGAAAGAAGAGATGTTTTTTTTCTCTGAGAATGGCAGAGATCTGAGCAGAAGGGGCAGGGCTGCCTGTTATCTTGCGACATATTGTGAAATTACAGTGCAGCCTTGCTTAAAAATTTAAACCAAAGTTAAAAAGACCATGTTAAAAAGTTAAATAAATCATTTAAAAACATTAAAAAGTAAAACAAAAGTTAAAAAGAACATGAAAATAATAAGCACTCAGAACTAGAGCTTTTTGTAGCGCAAAGATTTTTATTTATTTTTTATGTTCAATTCGGCAAGTTTTTTAAATGTGTATTTTGGCGGTTTTATTGTGCATTTTGGCATTTTTTTCCACATTTTGTTTCTTTTTTAACATACATTTTGTGCAATTAATAAAAATGCAGACAGTGCTTGCTCCACCTTAAACTAGTATATAGCACCACTTCTATTATGATATATACTATGGAAATATTACTGTACCAATCTATATATTAATCCATAGTGACATAGTTTTGATAACATCACACATCACATCACTCCTGGCCTAGAGAGTGGAACGCATGCCAGGTATCTGGCAGCGGCCATTAATCTCAATATATAGAGGCCAATTTTAATAGTGACATTTTTTAATTTTTTACCTAGGTTTTATATGACCATTTTCCAATAGTTTTCTTATCTTTCTCTCCATTCATTGCATGTCTGTACCATTGGGAGCCACCAGAGGACACCGCAGTTAGATAGGTCTCCCATAAACAGACCTACAAGCACAGCAGACTTTCCTTACTATAAGGTAGGGGAGTGAATTCTATCTGGTAAGCGTGGAGTGTTTACAGTCTCCCACGTGGTAGATGCACAGTTATTTTCCTGGGAACGGAGCACAACAGCACTTTATTGTACAGAAAAGAGACTTTGTTTTGCACAAAAATCACTTTATGCACTATACTTGTCCCTTTAAAATATTGATTGATTTTTTGCACAAAATATATTTTGGTTTATGTTTTTGCTATTGTCACTATGGATTAATATAGTATATAGAGTGGTACAATAATATTTATATAGTATATATCATAATAGAATTGGTACCATATACTAGATTAAGGTGGAGCAAGCGCTGTCTGTATTTGTATTCATTTACATTGGCTTACCTGAGGGGATAGCATAGATAGCAGAGGCACACATACATCATTAATAATTTAGATTGTATACCTTGGGGTGGGTGTTTTGCCACTTTGCCAAAAGTGCCCTCCAATGTCCTGTGGGATAGTGTGCTGGGAGTTCTGAATACTGTGACTAATACAACTTGACTTGCAGAGTTTCTGAAAGGTCCACTTTAAAATTGTACAGTGAACATTCCCAGATTTGGCCTGCTGTTTCCAGCAATGAGAGAAAACTCTGAGTAGGAGAGACATTGAAGCGGACCTAAAGAAAGCCTGCCACATTGCAATTCTAGACTGGAAATTAAAAAGCGCTGTTAGACCCACTTAAAATGTGGGTCTAAAGATCCGGTGAGTTATAGCCCGTGAGGGGGCTGTGATGTGGAGACATGGAGGAGCAGGGGTTCACTAAGCACTTTATACCTGCATAAAGGCTCTGAATTGGAGAGACGTTGAATGGGATCTAAAGGGAGCCAGCCACATCGCTATCCTATATGGGACATATGTTGTTGGCGCAAATGGAAAAACAAAATTATTCTATATTAGTTGGTTTGCTGCAATCAAAAAGATGTGCCAGTCACTCTGTAGTGGCTCGTCCAAAACAAAATTGATATAGTGTATGGATTGCGTTACCCTGGTGGTTGACCTGCATCCACCTAATCCTGTGCAACGGTTACAGTTATTAACCCCTGTGCATAACACCTATAAATAACAAACAATTCTTCAAACATATATGTGTATCTAAATGTGTGCACATTTAGATGCACATTCATGTTTGAAGGATTGTTTGTTATTTATAGGTGTTATGCACAGGGGTTAATAACTGTAACCGTTGCACAGGATTAGGTGGATGCAGGTCAACCACCAGGGTAGCGCAATCCTTACACTATATCAACGTCGCTATCCTAGATTGAAAATTAAAAAAGTGCTGATGGACACACTTAAAATCTGGGTCTATTGGAGAGACATTGAAGGAGAACTGACCACATCGCTATCCTGGATTGGAAAGAAAAAAAAAAGAAAAAAGAGAAAAGTGCTGTTAGACCTACTTAAAACCTGGCTCTAAGGATCTGGTGAGTTATAGCCCGAAAGGGGGCCGAATGGTGGAGACACGGAGGAGCACAGGTTCTCTAAGCACTTTATACTTGTATGAAGGGTGTGGAGCATGCTTTATAGGATATTTAAGCATACTGATGATTTAATTTTGGACAATAATGGACTTTTAGAACATTGCACTTTTATATGGTGGCACTGTGTAGATATTTTACCTTTGTAGTTAATTTATTTTGATATTTGTGTGATGCATAATTACTGACACCTAGTGCTCATCCACCTTTTGTTTATTTGATAAAACATCATTGTGCATATTGCACATGATAGTGGGAAGAGCAGCAGGGGTGGTGTTTGAAAAATTGTGAGGTTAGCCTGTGCTGTAGCGTTTTATTGGATCAGCTTAATACATGTTGCTTACATTTTAACTTAATAGTACAATATGATGCTCATTTCTTCCCACAAACCTGAATGACCTAATTTGTTTATTTTTAATCCACTATAATAGCTACCTTGAAACAGAGACCTCAGCTCAAACTGGAATGGCTGTTATGCAAGTGGATTTGCTTAGTGGCTTCAAACTAGCTTCAGAAGGTGTATCACTGAGATATCCCATTAAGAAAATAGAAGAAACTATGGATGGCAAAGTCAATATTTATTTTGATAATGTAAGTGGAATGACTATTCCTATATAGGTACATCATGTGATTTGATATTTAAACAGTTGTATAACACACAAGTTTTTTGAAAAACACATTCTATACCAAAAAAATATGAATACAATTGTTTCTGGCCTAACACTACTTTATCTACCGTGTTGGCTAGCTTGTTCCTATTCTTCTGGTTGTACTGCACCATTGTGTACTGTATGAACTATATCTGCCACCATATAGACACAAAACTAAAGGAGATACCAGATACAGTATATTGCAAAGCCAGTTATTATTTTTTTCTGACGGACTTGAATCATGTACTATACCAAGCTGTGATATATATCCATATACAGTATGTATGGAGAAACTAGTACCCGTGTTGTACATTATTGGCAATCCTTTTGAAAATGAGTTTGTATGTACAGTACATGTTTCATCTTTAAGTATCTGCATGAATCTGTGGTTGGTTAAAGCAATACTGCTATGTACACTATTATGCCTTTTACACACGGTCGGACTTTTGACCATGCAAACGTCCGCCGCGAGTCCGTCGGAAGTCCGATGGAAAGAAAAAGAACAGGTTCTCTATCTAAGGTCCGTTAACTTCCAAAAAAAAAGTCAGATGGAGGCTACACACGGCCGGACTTTCCTAGAAAAAAAGTCAGTCAGGCATTATACAACCTGGCATGAAAACGGAAAGCTAAAAGTGTTGTCATTTTTGGTGTTTATGTCTGGATATTTTTTCCAATATCAGCTATTACCATTGACAGTCATTTATTATTTGTGCTGAATTTGGGATAATATTCCTCAAGGATATGAGCCATCCATACACAGTCCGCACAGTTTGGCTGCAATAACTTTTATGATTCTACTGCGTATAAAATATCCATGGATACATATCTGGCTTCATCAACAACAGTTTTTGGGTATTGTTCTTAATCAATCAATGTATGGTATTTTTTTAGTGTAATTTATTTATTAGCTATAGCCATAGTTGATGAATTTTCACCAACTTCAGTAACAAGATTCCCTAAGGCCTCGTACACACGATAGGTTAACCAGAGGACAACGGTCTGAAGGACCGTTGTCATAGGTTAACCTATGAAGCTGACTGATGGTCCGTCGTGCCTACACACCATGAGTGAAAAAAACGATCGTGTCAGAACGCGGTGACGTAAAACACAATGACGTGCTGAAAAAAACGAAGTTCAATGCTTCCAAGCATGCGTCGACTTGATTCTGAGCATGCATGGATTTTTAACCGATGGACGTGCCTACTAACGATCATTTTTTTCCCATCGGTTAGGAATCCATAGGTTAATTTTAAAGCAAGTTGGCTTTTTTTTAACCTAAGGTTAAATAACCTATGGGGCCTACACACGATCGGTTTGGACTGATGAAAACGGTCCATCAGACCGTTGTCCTCTGGTTAACCTATCGTGTGTACGAGGCCTAAGGGGTTCTTTTTGACTGTTATACCTATAGGCCAAAAAAGTTATATAACTATTACGTTTTTTGTATCCACATCTAAGATTTACCAAAACCTTGCACTCTTTTTAATATGACAGGTAATAGGTATTTTCTCTTTTATATAAAAAAAGAAAAAACATTTATTTTATCTTTTTCTTCAAATATCATACTCCTTTTTTCCTTTACTCCCCATTTTTATATACTGTACATATATGTGAAACTGGAATTCGATTTGAAGTAGGAGATGAGAATTAAAATACAGTATAGCTAGTGGTCAAAGTTTTGGTGGATATGCACCATTTTGTCTCCATTGTATATGTATATATATATATATATATATATATATATATATATATATATATATATATATATATATATATATACACACAGTATATATATATATATTTACATATATTACATTCACTTACTATGTGCTTTGTCCAAGTCAGTGACTCAAAAAATATTGAAGCCAGGGATTGACAGGCAAAATATTGGAATGAAAGTCTACATATTTCTCTCAATATAGGTTTCCTTGTTGATATTAATGTACTGTATATTTAAAATGTTTCATGTAAAGTGTGATAATTTAACTGTGTTAGTATTTACATCATTAACTACATTATGTCTTTGTATCTTAGATTAATAAAACAGAAGTGTGCGTGGGTATACCCGCTACCCGTAATTCAAAGGTTGGCTACACTCAGGATGCTTTTGTTTCTGTTATTGATTACTATGAGCCAGGTAAAAACAGCAGTACATATTTGTATGTGTCTGTGTTTATTTGTGAGTATATACAAAATATATGCATTACTAAAATAATGTAATATTTATTCAGTTGTGTCCTTGTCATTGCGACCCATATTACTAGTATCATCTCCTTAGATGTAAAGAAAAAAGCTAAATTCATACATATTTATTAGCAAAATGATGTGAGTAGAAATTAGTTAACTGATTTGCCAGATTTAAGCTCAAGGGCAGTTTTAACTTATTCTCTGCCAACTGATATTCACAAGCAATACCTGCTAGACTCTGTCTACCTTTTGTTTTCTACTTTTCTTTAAGCAAAATAACATCTCATGAGATAGTCTGGTTTGACAGGTATATTAGCTTGTAACCCTGCAACAATAAAGTCACAAGAATATGGCCTCACTATGTAAACCACTTGCCACCCGCTCACCATCAAATGATAGAGGAACGGTGCGGCTCTCATTCTGGGTGGACATCATATGATGGTGCACTAGAACGGCTGCTCTTGCGCGGTCAGGGGTGTGTGCATCGCGGTGATCGTGGTCGTGCCGTGTTTCTAGGACACGGCGCGACCCCGATCTCTGTAAATAACCACAGATGTGGCTCTTTAACCATGTGAGCGGCTTAGTCCAATCACAGCCGGTCACATGTAAAAATGGAAGTGCTGTAAAACGTCTCTACTCGCCTCACACTGACAAGAGTGTGTGGCAAGGAAAGATGATCAGAGGCATCTCCTCACAGGGGAGAACAGGGAAGGTAATCAGGGCACTGATCATCAATGCCGTTAATACAGAAAAGCTGCAACAGTACCACCAATAAATGCCAAAGAGTGCCACCAATCAGTGCCCATGAGTGCAACCAATCAGTGCCCATGAGTTCCTATCAGTGACACAAATCAATGCCCATTACTGGTTCCAGTCAGTGCTGCCTTAAGTGCCCATCGGTGCTGCCCATCAATTCCCATCAGTGCTGCCCATCAATTCCCATCAGTGCCGCCCATCAGTGCCTATCAGTGCTACCTACCCATGCTGCCTATCAGTACCCACCAGTGCCGCCTATCAGTGCCCACCAATGCCACCTATCAGTGCCGCCTCTCAGTGCTCATCAGTGCGGCATAATAGTGTTACCTATCAGTGCCCATAAGTGTTGCCTCATCAGTGCCCATCAGTGCAGCCTATCAGTGCCCATCAGTGCCGCCTCTTTAGCGCACATCAGTGATGTAGAAAAATTACTTATTTACAAAGTTTACTGAAGAAACTAAGAAAAACTTTTCTTTATTTTTTAATTTCCGGTCTTTTTTCAAAGTGCGACAGCACTGAAAGCTGAAAAATGGCCTGGGCAAGAAGGGGGTGTGAAAGTGCCCTGTATTGAGGTGATTAATACCAGTCCTTTAGTATGTGGCTAGTGAGTTATGAAGGCCTACAGTCTCTCACCCCTGTATTCACAGGGGTGAGAGACTGTAGAAAGTTATAAGACTGTAGACTATAGAAAGTTATAAGGGGCCATATTCTCAAAGAATCTCCGCCTGCTTCGCTTAGGGCACTTACACTCCGCTGTCCCAACTTACTGGAGCAGGTGTTGTATTCCCCAACCACTTGCTCCATAAGTTGGGACAGCGGAGTGTAAGTGTCCCGGCGTAGCCTGGCGGATCTCCAAGGGGGCGGCTTCTATTCAAATGAAGCGCGCCCCCGATGCAAAAGAACTGGGCATGCGCCGGGCTGCAAAAAGCCCAGTGCGCATGCTCCAGTTCTCGGCGGAAAACGTCAATGACGCCGACGTGTGCGTCATTGACGTAAAGTCGTATTCAAGAACGACTTACGTAAACGACGTATCCGACGAATAAACACGACGGGGACCCGACGCCATCCGTAACATGGCCTACGCGAGACTTGCGGAAACTTACCCCTCATATAGCAGGGGTAAGTTTCCGCTTACGCAAACGACGTTAGCGACGGTTACGCGACGCGAACTCGTTCGGGAATCAGCGTAGAAGGATCATTTGCATATGCAAATGACTCCTTCACGTAAATGCCATCTAGCGGCGGCCGGCGTCATTGCATTTAAGATCCGCCAGTGTAAGATGGCGGATCTTAAGTGTATCTATGCAAAAATGATTCTGAGAATCAGGAGCATAGATACACTGGCCTAAAAAGGAAGTTACGATGGAGTATCTGACTTACTCCATCGTAACTTCTCTGAGAATATGGCCCAAGGTCATTAAGGAAATTCACCTAACTGCCCTTTGTGGGAAAATATTTGTTTTCACAAATCTACAAACTCTTCACTTTTCCCTGTTACCTTTCCCTTCACTTTTCCCTGTCACTTTTCCCTGTTACAAAAACATGCATGCAATTATCTTAAGTCTTTGGAAGTCAAAACTTCTCAGGCAATAAAATATGATATCTTACTGTTACAAGTTGTTTTGCATTTCCTAGTTAATTTTATCTTCATTTTCTCTTCATTGATTGTGAAAATGACACTGTTTTAAGGGCCTCATTCATTGTATTATGACAAACAAATTTACATTAGTATTATTATTATACAGGATATTATTATACAGCACCAAATTCTGAGTTCCATTTTTAGTAAATCTCTCCCACTGTGACCATGGACACATGGTACTATTTACAGTGAAAGGCAGTGTGGCAGCTGAAGGTATTAACCACTTGCTGACCGCCTAATAGCACATTTACTGCCACAGGCCGGCCACTCTGCGCAGAATCGCATATGTATTTGTGATTTTGCACTGCCGTGTTTTTGGAGTGAGTGCGCACCACCGGCGGCTTGCTCCTACTGTGATTTTACACAGCAGGAGCTGATCAGTGGGTCCCATGGACCCGATGTCTACCGACACTCGCTAATCACAGGTACCTTTGTAAACAAGGCAGATTGCCGTTCTGTCAGCACAGAAGGGGTGGAACCTGTGTTTCTGTAAAGAAGAAACACTGATCTATGCCTTCCACTAGTAAAATCACCTCCCCCACTACACTAAAATTTAGGCACACAATTAACCCTTCGATCACCCCTGATGTTAACCCCTACCAGTGTCATTAGTACATTAGTGTCATTAGTACGGTAACAATGCATATTTTTTAGCACTAATCACTGTAATAATCTCACTGGTCCCAAACAAAGTGTCAAAAGTGTAAGTTAGGTGTCTGATTTGTCCGCCACAATATTGCAGTCCCACTACAAGGCACTAATCACCGCCATTACTAGTAAAAAAAAAAAAAAAATAAAAAATATCCCATAGTTTGTAGACACTATAACGTTTGCGTTTACCAAAAAACATGTAGCAGAATACATATTGGCCTAATTTATTTTATTTTTTTATTGGATGTGTTTTAGATCAGAAAGTAAAAAGTATTGTTTTTTTTTCAAAACTGTCAGGTGCTCTTCGTTTATAACGCAAACAAATAAATAAAAAAATACTACTAAAAGAAAGCTCTATTTGTGGGAAAAAAAGGACATACATTTTATTTAGGTACAGTGTCGTAGTGACGCAGTGCCATATCGCAAAAAATGGTCTGGTCAGAAAGGGGGGTAAACCTTCCAGGGTGAATTGGTTAAAAGCCCAGCTCCAAGATACTAGCAACTCCTTCTACTACGTCTTCTTGCCACTCCTTTCTAAATACTGGTATGAAAAAAAAAACGTCAATTTGTCAATTTTAAATACCTGAAGCCATGTTCACATGACAATCCTTATATTATCTTCTGTTAACTTTGTGTGATTCTTCTTCAGGTGTCCACGTCGCTGCTTGTGTGATGTAGACACCTTCTATTAGTGGAGGCGACTCTCCCAGAAGGTTAGGGCTCAGCTACAACCTGGAGCATCAGAAAGAAGTGCCGTAGCCTAAAATATGTAATACATATTATTTCGGTCACTGTAGACTTAAACTGGAGTTTAGCAATTTTATTTTTTCTATAGCTTTAGTGACCTAACTTATCTGTAATCATAATAAGTGTATCTAATGACATGCAGGTAGCTGGGTCCTGTAGAAATCTTCTTAGTCGGGTGACCAGTCCGCTTCCTGGTGATGAACTTCTGATCTTGTGAAAGGTAATAGCTTTGGGTCTAGGGGCTAAACTGTATTAGAGGCCTACAGGGACAACCCCCCCCCCCACATTGAGAAAGATTCTTTATTATTTACACTGACTATATTATAACATGATCTCTGAATGGTGGAGGGGATCCTGTTATTAATCCAAATCTCAGAAGTTTTCTCAATGGAGGAAGAGAGGTTTCCCTGATAGTTTATCTCTAATGTATTTCAGCCCAAAGACCCAAAACTACTATGGAGCCCCACAAAATTGCAGAAACTTCAAAAGTAACAATGGCTACGGGAAAGAAGAACACTCCCCACCCCCCTGCACACTGTCGTGGGGGGGGGGGGTTACTATGTTACACCCTAAATATGTAACATGGTGCTAAATGTGGAGTTAGCCTTTAATGAAACATTGAAGAAAAATGTGCTACTGTTTGTATATTTTAATGTTTTTGTCCTTTTTTTTCTCTCTAGGGAGAAGAACAGTAAAGAGCTACAATTCAGAGGTGATGCAAAATCTATCCCCATGTACATTCTGCAAAGATGACTGCAAATCATGTAAAAATAATAGTCACAGTTTCCACCTATCAACAGCCACATTTCTTTCAACACTGATTCTGATGTTATATTTTTTACTCCTCTAAAGAAATCTGAAGGACATTATGTTTTGCAATCTACAGGTGTTGACTTTATATCAAGTCTTGGAATTTTTCACCTTGTATTACAGGGTAGTTCTGTGTGAATCAATTGACAAAGCCGATTAACTGTCAAAATCTGCAAATTATTGAATTAATCTGAATGATATGCACACAGCTTAGTCCAATCTGTGGAAAAATCGTACAATTATACAATCATGAGGTTTGGTGTGAATTACATGTGTCTCTGCAGACTAAACAGGTCAGCATGTAAATTATACAGGTGAATAAAAAAATTTCCCAACACAATGTTTACCTCTTAGAAGCCAAATTAAAAGTACTGGTGAGGTAAACTATACCAACTAAACAAAGATTTCACTCTCAAGTCCTTTCTTAAGCTTAAACAGTTTTACATTTTATATATTGAATAAATTATTATTGGATTTATGTTATTACAAACTATATAATGCAGCAGGCGCAGCTAAGAGTCATCCAAGAGCCACATATGGTACTATGTGCCACTAACTCAGGATAAAAAAAAAAAAACTGAGGGCAAAAAAATACAACCTTTTTACAATATTCTCAAGAGCATGATGTGTTTTTTTTTTCCTTTACTTGCATAAAAAAAAATTGTAAAAAAAAAGAAATACAGTAAAAAAACATAAAATAAATTTAAAGGGCCAGTCCATCCAAACGTGAAAGTCTAATTCTTTCAGCCAATCCAGAAACAAGCTCTTCCACCATACCTTCCCACTGCTCACAATAAATCACAATACAAATCTGACAAGGAAGGTGGGACTCGAACAGTAATTGTTCCTGCAGGTATACATGTATAGGAACTCAACATCAAAGATCAGATCTCACTCCTTAAATTTACAAAATTAGATTTTGAGATGAGATTTAGGTCTTCAGCATCTACCAAAAAACTAAAATACCAGTTTTATGTGGACTGGCCCATTAAAAACGAATACATATATGATATTGGCATATCTTTCCAAAATCTTGGCAGAAAACGCTATATAGTTCTTTATAGTGAACATTTCATCTGTAATGAGGACTTTTCTTTCTAAAGCTGTACGCTATTTTAATGTTAAAAAGGTAAATGTATGTTACAGGCCTATCTTCTGCATTTTTCTTTCTAATGTTAGGGGGCACTTACAAGTGAACCTATGGGTAATTATATAAGTGTGCATGAATAAACCCAAGTCATGCTACGATATATACATTGTAGCATACAGTATCATTTTTTAAATAAACTATACCTTCACTGAAAGCAGTCCTTGAATTACATCCAAGTGATCTTGCCAAGGCCTGAGTAGAGCATGTCATTGGTCTTCTGCAGGTAGAAAGAAAAGTGTTTCCCCTGTCATCTTTCACTGAAACAGGAGATAATCTCAATCTGTATTGTACAGATCTGTATCTGTACAGATTGTATTAAACAAAGTAATACAATCTGTATGTACACAACCGAAGGCATAAAGATTACAAATGGCACCACCGGTTACAAGATAATGTATATTGATCAGCATCTTAGTCCAAGATGATGATGCTGGATGATGCCTGATAAAAGATGACACCAATCTTCTAGGGAGGCAGTAAGATGGCAGTTTTTTCTTAGATGGCATAGTGTGTATATACAGTACTTAAATTGTATGTCAGGAAAAAACATTTGCTCGTGTTTTATCCATTTAAAGCAAGTGCAGAAAGATACCTGTTGATTAGCCAGAATTGCTTTTAGCTACTAATTCCTATTGTGTGCTGACCACACAGTAAAAGTGTGCACTGCGCAATATTAAATCGCACACATTAGAAACAATATTTGACCTGTAGTTCAGATAAGAACTAATGGGCTGATTAAGCTCCTTGAGATAACACAGAAAGTTTACACAGGAGATGGGACAGTTCTGAATTTCTGAGAAGATTTTTTTTTTATCTTTTTATTATTATTTTTTTATTGTATTTTTTTTTTTGGCACAGGTAGAAGAAAATGCTTTTGATGGTATAGTTAGCAAACCAAAAGGGAGCAAATTAGAGAAGGTTTATTGTTAGGGTTTACGTAGATATTAACATGACACATTGCATCCCTGAGGCCAAGTCTGATTTAGAGGAAGATGCAAATAGGTACAGTAAAGCCAGTGTTCTGACGAGAAATGCCCCCAGTCGAATAATGCCCGCCCGGTACTGCTCATGCGTAGCGCTTGCGCAGTACGGAGCTGCCGAAAGCCGATCATTTACAAGGTGATCATTTACAATCACTTTAAGTCTGTTTCAGCTGTGCATGATTGTGAGTGAAAGTTGTTAGCACAGATGACAGACCGAAAAATGCACATAATAGAACAACCACATGCCAATTGGTTTTAGTTGTTAGAAACACATCACTGCACGGTGACCTAGAAGACTTGAAATCCTGGACCCAGTCAGTATACTCCTAGCAACTTCCACATTGCAACATATCATCTAAATTTACTGAGAGGCGCTTCACATTGCATCGTTTGATATTCTGGGGAAGTTCTTCAGAACTGATTTTGCTAAATGGTTGAAAGGTATAATTTAGGCCAATGGTCTCCAAACTATTAAAAAAAAGGGCCAGTTTATTGTGCTTTAGACTTTAGAAGGGCTGTATTGTGGCCAGCGGGGGCAGAAAATGGCCTCAGGGTTGGTGGTCAGTAGTAGGAGGAATAGTATCCCATCATTGGTATCAGTGGAAGAAATAGTACCCTCTTGTTGGCTGTCAGTGGGAGGAATAGTGCCCCAAGGGCCAGATAAAGGCTGGCAACGGGCCACATCTGGCCCTCAGGCCACAGTTTGGAGACTCCTGATTTAGGCAAACAAATGTTTAGGTGCTCCCTGCAGTGAAAAAATGTCTAGTATGTTATACTGATATTTAGTTGTACAAGCAAGTACAAGATGCTTCTCTTTTCATTACCAAGCTAGAAGAGCTGCCTTTAGAAAAATATTAATAAGTAATATTTAGATTACTTTTTTACATGTAGCTAGAGTACATGTCCCGTGCAGCATTTAGGCCATGGCTGGGCATTCACATTTATTGATCCACCTAGTAGCAGGCCCTCCTACCTAGAAATCATTGTAATGTGGCTTGAACTCATGGGTGATTGGTGCTCTTCTGCCAAGCCCTAAGAAAAGAAAACAAGCTTCTGGGAGAAATAAATATATAAAATGTTGCCTCTAGAGGCGTCAACCCATGACTGTAGCACATTTAGAGAAGTGTGACAATACATTCACATTGACCCATGTATATTAAAGCAGAGATGTGTTTTTCACAAAAGTAAACCCCTATATCTAGGATTATATTTTTTAAAGGTTTTAGCATACAAGGTCTGACATACATCCCCTTTTTTTTCCAAGAGGTGTTCAAATACTGTGCGAGTTTTGTGCACTGACTGGATTTTAAGAAGTTCAATTTAATAAAATAAAAATATCTCATGCTGTCTATGCACTAACATTCAACAAATAATTCATGTTAACTATGGTGCCAAATAATAGATACATTTCCTCTGCTGAGGTTGTGTATTTAAATACTGATTTGTGTGCATTTGGCTCCCAATATGGTACAGCCGTATCCTACTGCTTGCTTGAAGCCTGTAGAAATATTCTGCCAAAAAAAAAAAAAAATTTTTCCAAAGTAGACCATAATAGTATATGTAGGTGACTGTGTACAGCATATAAAACCTGTTACCAGGCAAATGGAAAAGCGTCTTTGAAAAGACAAGAAGACCTATATATGAAACTGGAACAGATATGCCAAGGAGGTTGATATTATTGGCCTAGAATATGTTGAATACTGTACTGTACCGTACTTGTCAATTTTTTTTAACAAATTGATTATTTTTATACAATCATTTTACACTGAAAATAGTAATTTGAGCTTTTAGTTCTTTTCATACAATCATTTTACATTGAAAATAGTAATTTGAGCTTTTAAGTTAAGGTTCTTTTGCACTGCTTGCTTTGCCTCATTAAAATTAATTTTTTTTTAAATAGTTTCTGTGTTTTATTTTTTTTGTTTATTAATTTATGATATTTACCATTTCAATGCATGGTAAAGAATGTCTACTCAGAGCTGATTCACACAGGGGCGACCTGGGATCCGACTTGAAGTCTCCCCAAGTCGTCCCAAGCCGTGTGGTTGAGAAAATCAATAGAAGTGAATGGAGCCGTCTTAATGTACACTACTGAAGTCGCTCCGACTTCAGAAAAGGTTCCTGTACTACTTAAATCCGACTTCTAGGCAACTTGTAGGCAACTTCAATGGAAGTTGCCTCAGAAGTCGGATAACTGTCTTAACTGAAGCAACAATACAGGAAGATAACATTTCTCAGGCAAACCCCTCCCTCCCTCCCACAGAGCTGATTGTTGTTTGGCCACTGGAAAGCCTCCTGTCCTGGAGGCGACTTTAAGTTGCCTTGTACTGTCCTGGAGGCAACTTGAAGTTGCCTTGTAAGTTCCCTGATGATTCATACTCAAGTCGTGTCCAAGTTGCCTCCCAAAGTCGTGCTAGAAGTGTCGGTGTGAACCGACTCTTACTATTGTTGTAAATAATCCAGAAAGCCTAAACACATCAAACTGGCCTGATTTTTTCCAAGCAGGTTTCTTACTATGAGTACGGTAAAAAGTCTACGTGGAAACATTTATTCCAGCACAGGAAAAAAAAACTGTGGCCTTGTAACATGCAAGAGATAGCTACCCTATGTGACTTTCTCACTTGACCACAGTAAAGTGGAGCTGACACCTGCATTTAGTTAATGGTTCATTTGTCAGTATTTTTCAGAGGAGGACTGGAAACATTTAGCCTTGAAGGGAAAACACAATCCATATTCCTTTTCATGGTAAGAACAAATTTCTGTGGGATAAAGAAAGTGCCTTGCGAAGTGTGCCTCGGTGTCACAGTGACTGGTCAGCATCAGTTTCTTTTGCAGCTGTCAGCATTTAGTTATATGATACTTTACAGACTAAGGAAGTCAACTTCACCAATTGCTACTCTACTAACTCTACTTTACCCCTACCAACTGCTGTGACTGTATGCTAGAATGACGTAGAGGTAGCAATATAATGCCTAACATGTGTTACTGCAGATTCTGCTTTGATCAGTGTGTGGAGAAGTATCTACACACTGTGCCACCAGCCCAATTATTATTTGTTAGTACTGATCTAGGGGCCCCGTCCAGTATTCTCATAGTACTTTTTTACCCCCAGTACCCTCTCTAGGCTGATGACACACAAATCTAGCTCCCTACTTCTCACCTCACTTCTTCAGTCACCTCTCGCACTACAAACTTACTAATTGACATATCAGCATGAATGTCATACCACTTCCTTAAACTCAATCTTTCTAAAACTGAGCTCATAATATTCCCCCCTGCCTGTACCCCCTCCCATGACATTTCCAATAATACAACCATTAGTCCCTCCCCTCATGCCAGGGTGCTAGGTGTACTCCTGGACTCTGACCTGTCCTTTCAGCCCCAAATCCAATTGCTGTCCAAATCTTGCAGAGTTCACCTCCCTAACATCTTCAAAATATGCCCCTTTTTAACTGTTGAAACCACTAAGCAACTTATTCACTCCCTTGTTATCTCTCGACTGTTGTAACTTCCTCCTCATTGACCTTTCTGTCTGCAGGATATGCCCTCTTCAGTCTATCATTGATGCTGCTGATGTCAGACTCATCCACCTTACCAACCTGTCAGTGTCCACCACACCTCTCTGTCATTCCATTCCCTCCACCGACTTTCCATTGCCCAACAAATAAAATTCAAAACACTAACAATAATATACAAAACCATTTACAACTCTACCCTGAGCTACATCACTAGTCGTGTTTCCAAATATCACCCAAACCACCCTCTCCACTCCTTCCAAGACCTCCTGTTCTCTAGCTCCCTTATCTTCTCAGAGCCTCTCCCATCCTCTGGAACTCCCTTCCCCCAATCTGTCCGGCTATCTCCTACTCTGTCCACTTTTAGGCGATCCCTGAAAACTCATCTCCTCAGGGAACCATATCCTGACTTTAGCTAATAGCCGAATCTTGTATTTCTCCCATAAGTTCATCCCTCACAGTTATTACCATTTGGCCCACCGGCCCCTCCCTATTAGACTGTAAGCTCATAGGAGCAGGGCCCTCCTAACCCTCTTGTATTCAATTCAAAATAACTTTAAGCCTGAAGATTACTTTAAACTCCCAAACATTATATTAATTTGTGGTAGTTCATTTTAGGGGCACACAAATGCAATAAGTTACCCCTTTTTTGGGAGGTAAAATATAAAATATGAAGTTGCACTGAGTAACTAGATAGCCAACATGTCAAGCATTAAAATTGCATGTGTAAAGCAGCAGACAACCCTTAAAGAGGAAGCAAACCCTCTCCTAAAAAAAAAAAAAAACCTGCAAGACAAAAGCATAATGAGCTAGTATGCATAGCATACTAGCTCATTATGAATTACTTACCTGAGAACGAAGCCCCCTCAGCAGTCCACAGACACCACCTCCGTCGCCGCCATGATACCCGGAGTGACTTCCGGGTATCGCTGCTCCGGCGCTGTTATGAACATCCGCTGTCATCTGATCTCATCGGTCCCCGCTATGGTCTGTTTCTGCAGACGGAGGAAAATCCTATTTTTCCATCCGTCTGCGGAACGAATCGAATGAACACGGACCGTCTGTCCGTGTTCATCCGATCCGTTCCGCAGACGGATGGAAAAATAGGATTTTCCTCCGTCTGCAGAAACCGACCATAGCGGGGACCGATGAGATCGGATGACAGCGGATGTTCATCCACTGACACCCGCTATCCCATAGGGATACATGTATGTCTGTATTTCATCTGAAAACAGATGGATGAAATACGGACATACGGTCCACAGGTGTGAAAGGGCCCTAAGGGTGTGACCTGGCAAGGCAAAAATATCCTTTAGAGCAGCATTTGGTCCTTTTTAGCCAGAAATCGTTTGGCAATCCAAACTAAAAATCACACTTAGATCACACTTAGATTCAGATTCGGCCATCTGAATGAAAAAAGTGTTGTTCGAATTTAAAAAAGACGTATGAGATATGTGAAAGATTTTATTATACTCACCTATGTGGATGCAGCAATAATTTGATTCTGCATCTGTCCCTCACCAGCTCCAGACTAAGAACTGAGTAATCAAACACCGCTGATCGCTCAGCTCCTGTTCTTCAGGCTGCAGAGAGCTGGTGACTGTCAGTCACTGACTCTCTGTGCTCTGCCCTTCCAGTGCTCAATGGAGCTCAGGGCTGTGGAGGGGGTGGGGGTGGTCGCGGGAGCGGCTGGCTCAGACTTTCAGCAGCTCTTTGAGTGGTCCTGATCTAGGTGGATCGTGATTATACGGTCAGAATCTTTACAAAGCCTGGACTTGCTTTATGTGTTATGTCAGCTGAAAACGGGTCACAGGAGTGCAGAACGCACTGGACTGCTGTGATCCATAGAAGTACAGCCAAAAAGCTATGGTTATTCTTCCCATTTAGCAACATCTTAAATTCAGGATCAACTTTACTCTCAACAGACAGGTTGTTCTTGTTTACTCCAGAAATTATCGCACAGTGAAAAAGCAACATCTAACATATGATACATTAAAGATTTTGATAATGTCCATGGGTTGATCAATGTCTGCCAAAACTTCATTACACATTCTTGAATGTGTACTTGCAGATATGCACTTGTGTGTGAATAAAGTTTGTACTTGGCCCTATTTATCTCCAAATTCTTAGAGCTGTACTGTACAATTACTTTAAATGTGAATCTACAAGACATTTCCCACTTGTAGCCTAATATTATTCCGCATACGACAGGTTTCCATAGACATGGCATCTCCCCAGCAAAGGATTAGGAACCGTCAAATGTTCTGCACTTTTGCAGTTTTTTTGACACTAGCAGACTGCTTTGTGGATAATTTTTTCCTTCAAATATTAAATACATACTGAGAAACCATTTGTAAATTTCCCATTGGCTAGGAATGTTCTTAAGAATATACCATTAGTAATACATGAAATGTATTCCCCATACATTATTTATTTTAATAAATAGGCTGAAGTTTAATTGAAAGCGGGTAATGAAGTCATCTGTATGCATTAACACATAATTGTTGTATATATCTTGGATAATATATCTAAAAGAAAATGGCTTAATATTTAGACATTGTAAGAATTTAATGTCCTGGAAACCAAAACACAAATGTGCTAGGTCTTTAGTTTTCATATTTAGCAAATCCTATGTTTTATTGAGATGCGTAAAATGCCTAAATGATGGATGAGTTTATATTTAGGTTCACTCCCCAGGGTAGAAAGGCTGCTCCTTCATACTGAGAAGAGGGAGCTTTTGTGAATTTGACACATTATATGGATCCTGCCTGGAAGACGTTCATTGGAGCTGTTCCATGCATTTTTAACTAGGTGAATGCCTCACAGCAAACTAACAACGCTGGTAGGATCACATTTACCAGTTGAGTTAAAGAAGCTTCTGAAGTGAGAAAAAATATACTTTCCAGCTTAAAGTATAACTAAAGACAAAACAATTGTTGTCATTTTGAATAGATTAAGGGAGGGTCATAACCCCTTTCCGTTTTATTTGGCCTTCTGTGTCCCATTGGGGAGATTTTCCTTAATTTCCTGCCCCATTACCAAGACAGGAAGTAAGAGGAAATACATTCTAATTGCTGTTGTTCTTGTTGTCACCAGAACTTGTGTTCCCATTGGAAAATTTCTCATCTATTCCTATTCTGGTGAAAACCCCAAATTTGGGATATTCATTTACTTTTAATGATAACAATAACCAGGACAGAGAGCAATAAAAACCTGACAGGTATTCAAACCCTCCTCCAGTCTAAAACTGGTGAAGACACTAAAGCCTCGTACACACGATCAGTCCATCCGATGAGAACTGTCTGAAGGACCAGTGTCATCGGTTAACCGATGAAGCTGACTGATGGTCCGTCGCGCCTACACACCATCGGTTAAAAAAACGATTGTGTCAGAACGCGGTGACGTAAAACACAACAACGTGCTGAAAAAAACGAAGTTCAATGCTTCCATGCATGCGTCGACTTGATTCTGAGCATGCGTAGATTTTTAACCGATGGTTGTGCCTTCTAACGATCGGTTTTGACCTACCGGTTAGGAATCCATCGGTTACATTTAAAGAAAGTTTGCTTTTTTTTAACCAATGATTAAATAGCCTATGGGGCCCACACACGATCGGTTTTGACCGATGAAAACGGTCCATCAGACCGGTGTCCTCTGGTTAACCTATCGTGTGTACGAGGCCTTAAACTTCTACATCACAAGGACCCCCCCACTCTTCCCTCCCCCCCCCCCCCCCCCCCCCCCCACTTAAAGGACTCTGAGGACAATATTGCACACTTAAAGGGAATCTCTACCCAGAGATCAAGTATTGCATTTCTTGTAACTTTTATGATTTTGCCACAAAGTTTGTTTGGCCCATGGCATCAGGATTCAAAGGCAGCAGTCTGACATAAAAGGTAATTTTCTTCCCTTTAATAGCTGGGGTCATAGGTTGTTTCAGGATCTACTGGTTACTACTGTTTGACGTATTGTGATTTTCTTTGCATTGAATCCCCTTTGCACATCTACCAAGAGTAAGAGTCTAAACACTAAATCATACCTGCCCAAGTTATTCTTGTTCTTATCTGCTTCAATAATCGTAAGTAAAATACCTGTTTACTTTACTACAGTCTGATGTCTGTGTAATTGCATTATAACTTTGAAAAATGTCCGAACCCATGGTGTCAGAGGTGTCAGGATGCTTTTAAGGTCAGGGCAACCTTTGGGAACATTCATCTCACCTCACGGGTGGTGGTGCTACAATTGTATGGATTTTAACAAACTTTATTGCAGATTCCTACCTTTTGTTATGCGGAAGAAATACAGTATCGCACAAAAGTGAGTACACCCCTCACATTTTTGTAAATATTTTATTATATCTTTTCATGTGACATCACTGAATAAATGACACTTTGCTACAAATAAAATAATGAGTGTACAGCGTGTATAACAATGTAAATTTTTTGTTCCCTCAAAATAATTCAACACACAGCCATTAATGTCTAAAACGCTGACAACAAAAGTGAGTACACCCCTAACTGAAAAAGTCCAAATTGGGCCCAAAGTGTCAATATTTTTTGTGGCCACCATTATTTTCCAGCACTCCCTTAACCCTCTTGGGCATGGAGTTCACCAGAGCTTCACAGGTTGCCACTGGAGTCCTCTTCCACTCCTCCATAACAACATCACAGAGCTGGTGGATGTTGGAGACCTTGCGCTCCTCCTTTAATTTGAGGAAGCCCCACGGATGCTCAATAGGGTTTAGGTCTAGAGACATGCTTGGCCAGTCCACCACCTTTGCCCTCAGCTTCTTTAGCAAGTGGTCATCTTAGAGGTGTGTTTGGGGTTGTTATGTTGGAATACTGCCCTGCGGCCCAGTCTCCAAAGGGAGGGGATCATGCTCTGCTTCAGTATGTCACAGTACATGTTGGCACAGTTCATGGTTCCCTCAATAAACTGTACCTCCCCAGTGCTGGCAGTACTCAAGCACACAGGACAGTTCCACAGTAATCCATGTCCTTAGTCTGCTTGTCTTCAGAAAACCGTTTGAAGGCTTTCTTGTGCATCATCTTCAGAAGAGGCTTCCTTCTGGGACGACAGCCATGCAGACCAATTTGATGCAGTGTGCAGGGTATGGTCTGAGCACTGATAGGCTGACCCCCCACCCCTTCAACCTCTGCAGCAATGCTGGTAGCACTCATACGTCTATTTCCCAAAGACAAAGACAAAGACAACCTCTGGCTATGACGCTGAGCATGTGCACTCAACTTCTTTGTTCGACCATGGTGAGGCCTGTTCTGATTGAAACCTCTCCTGGTAAACTGCTGTATGGTCTTGGCCACCTTGCTGCAGCTCAGTTTCAGGGTCATGGCAATATTTTTATAGCCTAGGCAATCTATATGTAGAGCAACAATTCTTTCTTTCATATCCTTCGATACTTCTTAGCCATGAGGTGCCATTTTGAACTTCTAATGACCAGGTTGCCATATTGCATTGCATTTTTTTTTTTTTAGATATATATTTTTTTTAACAACAAGGTTGGTCTTTATTGAAGGCAAAAGTGGTACAGCACAGGGTACAAGGTATAAAGTACATATCAGCATCTCAATCAGACATGAAACACAGAAATCAGCGCATGTAGAATAACCAATTGTAGGTCAGAACTTAAAACACAGTACAGGTAAGCATATCAGTCATAAGAAGTAACAGTGAAGTGGCCCAGGAGAAGGGAAGGGAAGGGGGAAGCAGGGGGGGAGAGGAGGGGGGGGAGGTGGGGGAGGGGAGAGGAGGGGGAGGCGGGGAAGCTGGGGGAGAGGGGGGAGGGGGAGGGAAGGCAGGGGGGGAAGAACCAGCAAGGCAACAGGGCACCAACCAGTCAAGATCATAGAGGATTTATCCACGGCCCCCACACCCGCTCAAACTTCCATGGGCAGCCCCTGTTCATATAAGTCATTTTATACAGGGGGAGGACAGCATTGACTGCATCCATCCACGCACCCACCGTAGGAGGGGCCCTAGAGGTCCACTTCAACAGAATCACCTTTTTTGCATAGAAAAATAATAAAGACATCAACAGTTTGGTATAACGAGGTCTCTGCTCGTCGTCCTGCACCCCCAGGAGCGCCAGCTCCAGGGAAACCGGAAGACTCAGGTGGAGACGAACATTAACAGTCTCAAAAACAGCGGACCAGAAGTCCGACAGCCTAGAACAGGTCCAGAACATGTGCATATATGTACCCTCTGAGGTGCAGCAGCGTGGACAGTTGGGAGAGCGGTGCGGATATATTCCATGCAGTCTCTGAGGGGTGAAGTATACCCTATGTATGAACTTAGCCTGCAACAATTTATCCCTAGAGGAGATCACCAGCTTATACCCATCTTCAAAGCATTCCTCCCACGCCTCTCTGTCCAAGGTCGGACGTCCACCTCCCATTTGCGCCACAAGGCATCTATTTTAGGGGAATCTTTGCTAAGAATCGTCAAATACAGAGTGGACATCGCCTTTTTCAAGGAGCTCTGAGCCAGTAAGTCCTCAACCAGGTCAGCCTGGAGGATAGGGGGGTAGGGAACTGGGCCCTAAAAGCATGCCGCAGCTGATAGTAGTGGAACAGCATCCAGGGCACCAGACCAAAACGACTGGACAAGGTCGAAAAGGTGAGGAGGGACCCACCGTAAACAATATCCCTCAGGAGCTTAATACCCAGCCGGGCCCACAGCTGCGTGTCCGGTATGGTACGAAAGTGCCCGAGGTTAGGATTCCTCCACAGTGGGCTAAATGGGGACCATCTACCAGGGGATTGAAAGCGATGCCTAGCCACCCCCCACACCTTCAATGTAGTCTTAGACGGGCCCGGCAACATGGGGTATCCGGACGGACCCCGGTAAACCAAGTTGCTAAGTTCGGTAAGGGACCCCACGATAGCCGCCTCCAAGCAGACCGCTGCATTGGCCCTGGACTGCTCAAACCACCACCGCACCGTGACCAATACAGCAGCCCAGTAGTACACCATCAGGTTGGGCAGCACCAACCCTCCAAAACTCACAGGTAGCTGAAGGGTGGGCCTGGCCAGCCGAGGGGTCGAACCCCGCCACAGAAAAGAGCCAACACAGCTATCCAAGTCCCGAAAAAAGGAATGGGCCAACCACACAGGGCAGTTCCTAAAAAAATAGTTAAACTTGGGTAGAAATATCATCTTCAGAACATTTATGCGATATTGCATTGCATTTTACAGACGATTACAGTACTCCAGATTGAAAAGGAAAGGCACATTTTAATGGCATTGTATTACAATATGGCTTGTGATGAAATTGTATATGCTATATTATTTTTTTTATTTGATATTTTTTTCCATGAAAACTATTTTATTGGTACTTATTTTTATAGCCAGGAATTACCGCACCAAAACCCCCAGCATTAGAAAAATATTTTATTGGTGCTTATTTTTATAGTCAGGAGTTACCCCACCAAACCCCCAGCATCTCGGCATCCAAGAACTAGCACAAATTATGTAATAAAAAAGGTTTTTACATTTTATTGATACCATTTTTTTTTTTAAAAGGACACATAGCCAAAGACATAAAATAAACAATGCTTGCAATAACATTTTTGTTGTTATGTTGGCATTGTTGGTAATAAAGTATTCTCAGGTGAGTCCTAAGGACATGGGATGTAATTAATTCTTCATGTACAACAATTTCTCTACATGTTTCGCGGTAAAAAAAACACTTCTTCAGGAGAGATTAATTACTACCATCGAAAGAGGACCAGCAGCCAAAATATAGCAGCAATAGCAAGGAAACCAAAGGTACTCCACCACGGCAGACATGGAGGATAACCACAAGCACAAATATCTATATAACAGCAAAATGGTCTTATAGATACACCTGGGGGAAGGGGTATTTCCCCAGTGGGTCTCTGCGCACCACACAAGAGTAGATAACCACTTCAATGTAGTTCTTTCTGTATATTAAGGATACCTGTACCATGCAATCCACTGGTCTGTGGCCCAGCTCTCCAAATCACCTTGTGGCCCCAATGGTGCTTTTAGTGGCAAAAATTCCCACAGGATGGCAGCCTCTATTTTGTAGAGTCCTAAGCTTTTTGAGGCATATGCTCATTTATTGATACTTTTAATGAACCAAATAGAGTGCAGTACAACATATATAATAAGACCATGCCAATGTATCCCAAATTGATAAAACATGACAAGCTTGTCAGTATCTAAGCTACTACGTATGCTCGAAGTTTACTCCAACACACAGATGGTCTTCAGTTAGTTTGGCCTCAACTGAGGGACATGTTTATGTCTACAACGAATTGCAACATCTTGCATTACTTTTCTGTCATTTGTATTGTAAAGCAAAAAAAAAAAAACAATTGTAAATAAAAGTAAAAAAATGTTTGAATAATGAAAGTAAGATGATTTCCTATCAGTATGCAGAGCTGTATAGTGCTGGAATTTATAATGGAAGAGGGGAAGGTCCACTTTAATGATACCATTAGCAGGTGGCTAAAGGTTAAAGAAATAACAGTGTCTTGTAATTCATGAGAATGTATTGTATTCCCAAAACAAAAACAACATGGAAGGGAGATTTAACCATGGAATCTTTTATACATATTTTCCAAACCATTCACTTTAGCCACATAAAATTACTACACGGCTTATGCCAAACATGAGTCATAATGCGTGCAGGTCATATTGTGATACATCCTGACTGGAATTCAGTTGTGTCATATAGAACGCTCATAGAAAGCTTTCATTCCTTCACAGTTTACATTCTGAAAATTACAAAAGGCTATGTCTACAGAAAATATAAATAGAGGGGGGAATTCTTAATATCCTCCTAAAATAGAAATGGCGTACATTTCATGTACACTATGTACACTAGTTCAACTGTTTCTGAATGAAGTGCTTCTTATACTTCATATACAGTACATGAAAACACAGTAAGGCATTTGTAAAACATTTGCAACACATTTCTGGTAGTGTGAATGTAGCCGCCAACCTTGCTCCAAATTCATGAAAACCCTGCAATATTTTAACGCAGTAGTAAAGTCCGCTTTGTGATTTTTACCCACAGCTAAGCTTATAATAATGCTGACCTGTAGGTAACATGAATATCTCCTAAACGCGCACCGCTTAGGAGATCTTCGCTGTTTTGGCAGTCAGTGACATCACAGGCACATGCGCTCTAAAGGAACAGCATACCCGTATCATTCCTTCAGAGCGATGTGCCGTGTGTGATGTCATCACGACTCAGCCATTCAAGCTGCCAGAGCTCACAAACCCGGAAGGAAGACCAGGTGAAGATGGAAGCCCTGTCAGCGGTGACAGCTCACTGCTGGGGGGCTTTGTTCTAAGGTAAGTATTTAATTATATCATTGTATAACAAAGTAAATTTGCTGTCCCCTCAAAATAACTCAACACACTCTCTCATACTGGTCACTAGAAGTTCAACATGACATCTCACAGCAAATAAATCTCTGGAAAAAATATTTTTGTTCTTCATAAAGATGGCCTAGGATTTTAGAAGATTGCAAAGACTCTGAAACTGAGCTGCAGCACGGTGGCCAAGACCAAACAGTGGTTTAACAGGACATGTTCCACTCAGAACAGGCCTTGCCATGGTCAACCACTGAAGTTGAGTGCACATGCTCAGTGTCATATCCAGAGATTGCCTTTGGGAAATAGACGTATGAGTGCTGCCTGCATTAGTGCAGAGGTTGAAGGGGTTGAGGTGTCAGCCTGTCAGTGCTCAGACCATACGCCACACACTGCATCAAATTGTTTTGCATGACTGTCGTCCCAGAAGGAAGCCTCTTCTAAAGATGATGCACAAGAAACCCACAGTTTGCTGAAGACAAACAGACTAAAGACATGGATTACTGAAACCATGTCCTGTGGTCTAACTTGACCAAGATAAACTTATTTGGTCCAGGTGGTGTCAAGTGTGTGTGGCGGCAACCAGGTGAGGAGTACAGACAAGTGTGTCTTGCCTACTAGACATGTGCACACTGAAATATTTTTCTTCGGAATTTTGTTTTCGTCCGATAAATAAATGTATTTAGTTACTCTCGAAATGCATTTTTATTTATTTTGTTTCGTTAAAAAATGTATTTGTCCAAAAATCCAAATTAATTAAGGTAGAATCTGTCATTGAAGGCTTATGGTGGTATATGTTGCATGTCTTGCAGAAAAGAAGGTGTAATCGCTCTCAGCACCATGCTGAAAGCGCCAGCCGGTAAAGAGATCTTCGCAACGTAGCATTGGGCCTAGAGTTTGTGGAGAAATGGAGTTGGTGAGAGTTCGGAGCATATGTGTTAACCAAGGTGTAAGGTTGGGCCTGTTGGACCTGATGTCACAGGTAAGTATTATGAACCTACCATGTGGGTCAAGGTTGGCATATTTGAGCTGAAAGTCTAAAGAGTTCTTTAGAGCAGTAAGTACTCCTCTTTTGTTACAGGAAACAAAAGCAATGAACATGTGTGCATAATCCTATTAAGAGCACCTGGGGGTTTGCTGAGCATGGAAATGTGTCTCGGGCACAGAAAATGTCATCCTGGTGTTTGGATGCTTCCTTCCACATTGACAGCCTTTTGGCTGGGTGGGTCAGGCCATGGGTTTTGATCAATACTATTTTTAAGCCTATGTGGAGAGTAGGCTAGGGCAGTAAGTCCATCGAAAGTTCTTAGAAGATTCGACGAAGCAGCTAAACTGTACGACACCGCAATCATACATTTCCGGACGATTGCTCCGCCCACAAGCTATAGTAGAATTCTAATGTTGTATGGCACTAGAAATAATTATATTTATTAATTATTATTGCTAGTCAACCACTATTATAATTCTTCTATAGCCTATGGGCGGAGCATTTGACCATAAATGTCCATTTGTGACAATCGTATGTTTTTAGCTGCTTTGTCAAATCTTCATGTCGCTATCATGTCAAATCTTTTTCTCTCTGTGTAGAATAATCTTGGACTAATAGAGTTAGGTTAGGCACATTCAACCACAGGTTCGATAGATACAGATCGCTATTGTCACTGTCATGTCGAATCTTCTATCTATATCGAACTGTTGTTGCAATGAAACAAAAATAAAGCATTAAAGCATTTTTTTTGTGTCGGATCTTTCAGATTTCGGATTCTGCACATTCGTTATCTTTTGTTAAAATGAACTTGAAAATCCCCCAAATTTGGATGAAAATGCATTCGGACGAAAACGAATGCACGCGTCTATTGCCTACAGTCAAGCATGGTAGTGGGAGTGTCATGGTCTGGGGCTGCATGAGTGCTGCTGGCACTGGGGAGCTACAGTTCATTGAATGAAAATGTTACTAATTAAAAAGTATTCTCTCCTGCAAATACTGTGCATTTTTCTGAGAATTTTTGTTATGGTAGCTGCCAGGCAGGTAAATTTAGGCAGTCCTATGCTGCAAGCTAGGCCTGCTTGTTTTGATCTGGGGGGCAGGGAGTGGTTAGTGTAGCAGTGGGTGTGACCACCTCTGCTTCAGGTCTTGGGCGCCTCCCCTGCTTCTAGGGAGAATGTTATGGAAGATAGACAGGGCTGGGAATTGGAGTGACAAGGAGCTCATGTGAGGAGCCCTGACTAATCCCCAATTGGAATTGGCAGGGGGAAGGCCTCCTTCAGCCCACTAGAGGGAAGCTCAGGTCCAGCCCACTGGAGGGGAGTTGTCGGCTGGGAGACATGAAGAATGGAGTGTTAGGCTGCAAGCAGGAGGCCCATCCCCATCTGGGGGGGGGGGGGGGGGTGTACACCTCGGTGGAGGAGCTCAGGAGTTTGGGATCTGGGAGGGATCCGTATCCTTACACGGCCATGGAGGAGGTATCCTGGAACTGAGGAGTCAGAGAAGCAGCCAGTACGCGTGTCCGGTTAAGTTCTTCACTATGGACTCAGGGCAGGAGAAGGTCGGTGAGTGAGGCATAGAGAATATCTGGTAGAGGCATGCCAGGGGAGCTGGGTGCAAGGCCAGAGGAGAGACTGTGGGGTTTTGTGTCAACTCAATGTGGCCTCGGGCACAGGATTTGCAATTCGAGCTAGCTTGGATCAGTAGTCCACCAACGAATTCAAGCTACTAATCAACTAGGCCGCAAGAGGGGGTACTGCAGGCCCCTGGCCTATTAACAAGCCAGCATGTTCAGTGAGTACCTGGGACTCCCCAGGGCATGTGGTCAGCCCATCAATACTGTCCAGATAGAGGGCCTGGGGTCCTGCATCCTCATACGTCAATCAGGGGATAATGTAGCAGCATTTCAGTAGACATTAAGGTTGTAACTCTCTCTGCTCTGCCATTAATTGGTTATAACATAAAAGAGTCAAAAGCAGGATACAGTGACTGGGTCCTCCATGTCATAGCAGGGTCAATCTGTAAAGCACCCTGAAAAAAATATGTCATTCTTGGCTACACAACAACACTATATTATTAAATG
The DNA here is from genome assembly GCF_905171775.1 of Rana temporaria. NCBI lineage: Eukaryota > Metazoa > Chordata > Amphibia > Anura > Ranidae > Rana > Rana temporaria. The sequence continues at coordinate 229,663,896 of NC_053492.1, forward strand.
TTCTTCACCATTTCCAAAGCCAAAATGCAACACTACTCAAACAAATGCGTTTGGGTGCAGGGGCTGTGTTTGACCGGCTTTTCCTGCAGCATGATTTGATCTCAATAAGAACTACTGCATCCAAAGAAAACTTATCTATGTTACATATTTGAAATAATAAGAGATCTGCAGTTGAACTAAAACCCAACTTTATGAGTCTTTAAGCATCATGTAAAAAATTATTTATTTACTCATTGATGGGTAATAGATAATTTAGCCCAGTAGGTGTCAGTGTGTAGCTTTTTTTGGATTCTTTAGTCTTTAGCCGATGCTTTCAAGAAAAAGAATACTTGCTGTGAACTGTCTTCAGTCATAGACACTGCCAACAACTCCTTATTTTTTGTCAAATTCCTCTCCTTTAACTTTCCAAAGTCTACAGCTATTGCAACACACTGATTTTTCCACTACCATATTTAACCTCAGAGTAACCTCACAAAATCCAAAGACATTTTGTTTGAAATTATGCAAACTTCTAAAGTGTGTCATTATTTGTTCTATAAAACCTAGCAACTAAAGAATTTAAGTTGCACCTTTAATAATGTAAATAAACATAACTGAGTTTAGATTGTAAGGCATTTTTGGAGGCATAGTTCACGGAGGTCTGAAGTGTTAGGGTTCATATAAACTGGCTTTTCCTTGTGTCTGAATTGTTTTTCTTTCCCATGCAAGTAACAAAAAAATGACAAAGTACCTCAAAGCAACTTCAAGTGGTATTAAAAATCAAAATCAAAAATCTATTTTTTTTCAGGCTTTTTCCCCATAGGGGCAAAGCAGACAGCAGCATTGTCAGTTTTGGGGAGGGTAGTGATATATGTACTAGCAGAATTAGATATACTTTCAGCAAAGTATTTGATACAGTTCCACATAATGATCTAATACAAAAGTTGTACAAGTTAGGACTTAGCCCTTGGGAAATTCAGTGGATATGCAGTTGGCTAAAGGATGGATACCAGAGTGTGGTTGTAAATGGAATTCATTCAGAACAGAGACCAGTCAATAGTGGTGTACCACAAGGCTCTGTATTAGGTCCTGTTCTATTTAATCTGTATGTAAGTGATATAACCAGAGGTATGTTGGGCAATCAAAGGCGACTCTAGGCTTTGTGAGGCCTTAGGCAAAACCTATACATGAGGCTCCACTCACGCTCATTATAGGAAAAATAATTCAAGGGTTCATTTTTTTTTTTACGTATATTTAATGTATAAATTGCATATATTAAAAGCTTTACAGTTCTGGTGTCAGTGCTCTCTATCTCAGTGCTCTCTATTTCAGTGCTGGTGTGAGTGCTCTCTATCTCGGTGCTGGTGTCAGTGCTCTCTATCTCGGTACTGGTGTCAGTGCTCTCTATCTCAGTGCTGGTGTCAGTGCTCTCTATCTATGTGCTGGTGTCAGTGCTCTCTATCTCAGTACTGGTGTCTGTGCTCTCTATCTCAGTACTGGTGTCTGTGCTCTCTATCTCAGTACTGGTGTCAGTGCTCTCTATCTCGGTGCTGGTGTCAGTGCTCTCTATCTCAGTGCTGGTGTCAGTGCTCTCTATCTCAGTGCTGGTGTCAGTGCTCTCTATCTCAGTACTGGTGTCAGTGCTCTCTATCTCAGTACTGGTGTCTGTGCTCTCTATCTCAGTACTGGTGGCTGTGCTCTCTATCTCAGTACTGGTGTCAGTGCTCTCTATCTCGGTGCTGGTGTCAGTGCTCTCTATTTTGGTGCTGGTGTCAGTGCTCTCTATCTCGGTACTGGTGTCAGTGCTCTCTTTCTCGGTACTAGTGTCAGTGCTCTCTTTCTCGGTACTGGTGTCAGTGCTCTCTATCCGGTGCTGGTGTCAGTTCTCTCTATCTCAGTGCTAGAGTCATTGTTGGCGGCTCTTCAATTAGACAAATTAGGTGGTCATCAGGCCCCTGTGAGTGCGAGGCCTTAGGTGACCACCTAATTTGCCTAATTAGAGCCACCTCTGTGGGCAAGGTATCTCTTGTTGCTGAAGAAAAAAAGGTGTGTATTAGGGTTGCTATCCTTGGAGGTGTCTGTAACATGGAACATGATTTGGCATTGCTGGAAGATTGGTCAAAGCAATGGAGACTGCAGTTCAATGTTTCTAAATGTAAAATAATGCACCTAGGGAAAAAGAATCCCCTGCGAGAGTACAACATTTGGGATACAGTGTTAGCCAACACTACAGAGGAAAAAGATTTGCGTGCACTTATTTCAGATGATTGCAAAATGAGCAAACAGTATGACCAGGCAGAGGGAAAAGCGAATAGAATTCTAGGATGCATCACTAGAGGGAACACCAGCAGGAGGAAAGAGGTCCTATCTCCCCTGTATAGATCTTTAATGAGACCTCATTTAGAATACTGTGCCCAGTTCTGGAGACCACACTTACAGAAAGATATTGATAAGATAGAACAAGTCCATCAACTGGTAGAAAAAATTGAGAAAGGGTTGGGAGATAAAACATATCAAGAGTGACTCCAGGAACCAAGGGAGTGAATAAGGTTCAGGAAGGGAGGATTTTTAATATGAAACCAAAATCAAGAACATGGGGACACAACTGCAAACTAACTGGAGGAAAGTTCAAAGTGAATCTTAGAAAGTATTATTTTACTGAAAGGATAGTTGATTGTAATAAACTACCAACAGAGGTAGTGAGACAGTCAACAATAAATGGCTTAAAACATGCTTGATATAAACATAGGTCTATAGTCAGACAACAGGGTTAATGAACAAAAAAAACTCCACAAAACAAAAAAAAAAAATTGGCAGACTCGATGGACTCCTCACTCTTTTTCTGTGTTACTTTTCTATGTTTCTATGTTACTAACAAATTGAAGCCAAACTTCAGCTCACACTGCAATTACACAAGCAGTTGCAGCAACAGTTTGTTTTTGGATAAAAGTTTTATATGAGCAAATAATGGCGGATCATTGTAAGCAACCTTGTCAGTGGTAAACGGTTTGTCTCAAACCTCTAACCAATACATTTGCAGGAGAGCTTGCTCTGTTGAAAAATAACAGACTTACTGGCAGGATCAAACAGTGAAAAGAAAGAAAAGAAAGACTAAAACAGAAGACATCTAACCATTGGTAAGCTGCAATATATATTAAGTTTTTGCTTTTGGTTTTAATACCACTTTAAAGCCACTCTATAACTCAGAGGCAAAGAAAAAGCAACTCCGAACCCTCTGAAAGTACACCACGTTTGAGTCTGATGACATAAGCTATTAATGTGTGAAGTATTAAAGCCAGGTTTACTTCCACTGTAAATAGGTTGTTTGAGCCAGTTTGGCACAAACAAACTACAGTGGAACCAAGGATTACGAGCATGATCCCTTCCAGGAGAATGCTCGTAATCCAAAGTACTCGCATATCAAAGCGAGTTTCCCAATTGAAGTCAATGGAAACAAAAACAATTTGTTCCGCATTGACTTCAATGGCATGCAATACCGCATGCGGCCAGAGGGGGGGGGCGGAGAACCTCAGAAATGGCTGGAAATAACCAAGGACACCTCGGCTGACCTCGGCAAACCTCGGAAGTTCGGCTTCGCTCGGCTCTGGCGCCCCCCCACCTCATGCCAAACGCGTTACTGCACAATATTAAAGCAATATTGTAAGAACTTTATGCACAAAATATCAGACCGTGTCTGGCTCATGAGTTGGGATAGCAGCAGGGGCAGTAGCATACTTACCAATGATTATAGGCTAGTCCTTTACAAGGTTTAATAAAGGAAGCTACACCTGTGCCTCTACCAAAGTCTATTCTTGTCATCCAGTCTATTGTTCTCACTTTGCACTATATATAGTAGCTACATTAGTCTAAAAAGTGTCATGTCATTGTTTTTAGAATCACAGGTTTTAATATTCTGGTATGTCCAAAATTACCTTACATAAAACATGCCTAGGTCTGCTTTAAAGCAACCCTGTACTTCTTGAGCTGATGGGCTGAAATAAGTAAGAATCATGAGATCTGATTTTTCTCTGATGTCACATACTCTATGTTTGTTCTAGGTTAGATTATTGAAGACACAAATACCCAAGCAGCTAATATTCTCAAAAGGAGGCCAGGAATGGCATCTTACATATCTTTCTCTCTCTCTCTCTCTCTCTCTCTCTCTCTCTCTCTCTCTCTCTCTCTCTCTCTTTCTTTCGTTCTCTCTCTCTCTCTGCAAGTTTACTATTGTAAATTAAGACTTTAATTTACACTTTTAAAACAAATTGTGTCTTCAGAGGGTGTCTTTCACTTGACAAATTAAGACTGGAGAGATTAGGGTGATTGTATATTTTTTAACTTAACCAAGGATCGAAAAAGCTGGTCTCAAGGCTAATCTTCCCTATCACTAAACATTACCGTCCCCACCCCACTCTACTTAAATTCTCCACCTAATCTTTTTTTTTATCTGCCCTACAAATCACAAATGATTTCCTGAATTCACTAGTTACTTGATGTTCCAGGTTCTGAGCCTTCTTTATTGTGAATTGTAGGGTCCTTCTTCTGGAGCCCACATTGCTGTTTGGTGATGGGGCACTTCCTGTTGCCAGTCCACTGGCATGGTCCTGAAGACTACAGTGTTTCGTTAGATTAGGCGACCCATCAGATTTTGTAACAGGAGTGATGTTCCGTCGCCATCATCTTGCTACACCCAGAATATGGATTTAACAGTGCTCCATTAAATGTTCAAAGCTTGGGATATTTCTATATAACCTAACCCTGCTTTAAAATTTTCCACAGCTTTTTACCTGACCTGTCTGGTGTGTTCCTTGTCCTTTGTGATGCGGTTTGTTCACTAAGGTTGTCTAACAAACCTCCGAGGGCTTCACAGAACAGCTGTATTTATACTGAAATTAAATTACACACATGTGGACTCTATTAATTAGCTGACTTCTGAAGGCAATTGGTTCCACTACATTTTAGTTAGGGGTTTCAGAGTAAAGGAGGCTGAATACGAATCCACACTGCACAGATTTTTTTTTGTAAAAAAGTTTGAAACCCATTTATCATTTTCATTCCACCTTACAATTATGTGACACTTTTTGTTGGTCTATCACATAAAATCCCAATAAAATAAATTTACGTTTTTGGTTGTAATGTGACAAAATGTAGAAAATTTCAAGGGGTATGAATATTTTTTCAAGGCACTGTACACTTTAAGAATGAATTGCTCAAAGAGGTATAACAAAAACTCTTTTGATGGTATATTTAGAAGACCAAAAGGAGGCAAAAAAGTTCCAAGCTAGGGTTTACATATACTTTAAGGACGACTTGCTTCACATGGGGTTGATTTACTAAAACTGGAGAGTGCACAATCTGGTGCAGCTGTGCATGGTAGCCAATCAGCTTCTAACTTCAGCTTGTTCAAGTAAGCGTCAATAAAAAAAAAAATGGAAGCTGATTGGTTTCCATGCAGACCTGCACCCAATTTTGCATTCTCCAGTTTTGGTAAATCAACCCCAAAGTTCCTAAAACTACAGAGGTTAATAGGGACTTTTAAAGCCCAATTGTTGTTAAAGTTATATAAATATGTGATGTCAATAGCCTGGCCTCAGGTTCACCTTAAAAACAGTCCTTGAACTCAAGTCAAATGACTTTGTCTAGGTTGAGATGATTTCCTTATTCTACTCTCCCCCCCCCCCCCCCCCCAGTGATCAGACTGTAACACTGTAGCTCTGTAGCAACGAGGCAGCAACAGGGAAAAAATATAATGTTAGAATACCTTTAAGAGATTTTTTAGTCTGAACTGTTTCTACTGAACATACAGTATGTATTGCTAAATTAGTGGTGGGTGTAGAGAGTAAATATCAATTCATTACTACATAAATGATAAAATAAGCAGCATACAATCAATATAGTATACTAAAAGAAAAAAAAAATATGCAGAAGTGGAAGAAATATGCAGCTTAGAGCACACTCATATCTAGCACCTAATTTTTTTCTGCTTCTCTTTCCTAGAATTTGGGACAGGAAGAACAACAGCATTAATAAATCAGACAAAAATTCCACAGACTGTTAAATATCAGACTCCACTGTGCATTTTATTTGACTTTTGCCAAGATATTCCAATAACAGTATATGAACATTTCCACTGAGCAAAGTGCGAGGACAGGGAAAAATGACTATTCCCGAACTCCAGACGTCACCATCTGTACATATGCTGTAAATGGGGAACATGCATTTCACACACATTTGTCTTTCATTTACAATCCTTGCTCTTGCGTATATAAAATATGTCTCAGAGGTGCATTACATTCCAGTGATAATTAAACAATGGCTAATAACCCAAATACATTGCATTTGCTAGCTATAACTCAAAATGTTAGTTAATTTGTTATTAGTCACATGTTGGGTGTAGACAGCACTTTAAATAATAATGGAAGAAGTCAGAATTAGCAGAGAAGAAGGGTACTGAGGTTCATAACCAAGAATGCAAATGGTGGCATAGGTTTAGCACCCACACATGCTCAGCAGAAACCAATTTCTGCCTGCAGCAGGAGTCTGTTGAAAGCATCCAAGCAGCGTCTTTAAAAGCATATCCAGCATCAATCCCCATCTTTGCGATGCAAAAGTTGACTTGGGCCCACCCACACCACCCACCGCTTTCACTGCTTGCTTGCCCCATCACCCTGTGTAGGTGAAACGGGAAACTCAGAGGGCTCAGGACAGACCTGGATGGACCCCTGCCTGGCTTGCCCGGGCCTTCTAAGTTTACGGAATGACCTACGCACTGTGGCAGTAGAGCAGAGGACGATGTCAGTAGGGCAGTTGATGGTGTCAGTAGGGCAGTGGATGGTGTCAATAGGGCAGAGGACGGTGTCAGTAGGGCAGTGGATGGTGTCAGTAGGGCTGTGGACGGTGTCAGTAGGGCAGTGGTGGGTGTCACTAGGGCAGAGAACAGTGTCAATAGGGCAGAGGATGGTGTCAATAGGGCAGATACCCCTGATGTCTCAATTCGAAGATAGAGAAAGGGACTTAGGACAGATATTCCCTAGTCCCTTTCTCTGCAGCCTCAGCTGCACTGCAATGCACAGTGAATTAAAAGCAAAAATAATTAATTTAGTGATTGCGCAGGACCAATCTACCCTGGGTGGATGCTAAGACCAACGATATGCATATAAGGATCAATCCCACTGTGATGGAGTTGCAGAATTGGAAGGCAGTTAATTCAGGCAGTCGTTATCTGTCAGGCCTCGTACACACGACCGTTTTCCTCGACAGAATCCATCAAGAAACTTGGTGGCAGAGCTTCTTTGCAGAGAAAAACGGCCGTGTGTATGTTTTTCATCGAGAAAACTGTTGTGGAACTCGACGAGAAAAAAAGAGAACAAGTTCTCTTTTTCCTCGTCGGGACTCGGGAGTCTCAATTTCCTTGTCGTGTTTCTCGTCGTGCTGGTTTACGATGAGAAACACGATCGTGTGTATGCTTAGAAACCCGCGCATGCTCAGAATAAAGTATGAGACGGGAGCGTGCCTTCGGTAAAAGTAGAAGTTGTAATGGAGATGGCACATTTGTCACGCTGTAACAGACTGAAAAGTGCAAATCGTCTCCTACCAAACGTTTACTTAACACTCAGTAACATGAGATTAGCAAAAGCAGCCCCAAAGGGTTGTGCCAGTGGAATCGAATTTTACTGACAGAGTCAAATTTTTTACTGCCACTTCAAGAAAGTTCATAAACTGTCCATTTTCAGTGCAAAACAGTGTAAATATCAATATTTTAGCTATTAGCAATGTGTTTAAGGTATAACTAAAGGCAAAAAACATATTTCTCCTTTTACATGAAGGTCAGGTTAAAGTGTTTGTGACTGTGCTTTATTAAAATGCAGCTATATACCTTGTTTACAGATTGCAGATCAGCGATCACCTGAGATGCCGCCTCTCTGTTCATGTTGATTTTTTTGTTATGTCTACAGTATCAAGTCTGTCCCAGAAGTGACATTGTGCAGTTCTTTCTAGTCAAAATGCTCTAGATTACCTTCTGGGTTCTGGGAGGTCCAGTTTGCAACTTAATCATGATACCTATGATCTAGCACTGACAAGTAATGGTATTTTTTAGTTCTGGGAGGAAGTGGTTGGAACGCAGCCTGAGAAAATCAAGGTTAGGGACCTTAAACATCCAGGGCCAAGCACAGCTCACTGCTGTCACAGAAAAGATTAGAATAGACAGTTGTACCAACAAACATGCATTCGTTAAATGTCAAGAACACTTTGTTCCTTTGATAAAGAAAATTAAAATTTGCACTTTCAAATGAATAAAATAATACATGACTGGTTTCATTAATACATTAGGAATAGTAATTTGAGTTGGAACATGACAGGCAATATGTTTAAGACGTTTGTTGCAAGCAGGGTTTTTTTTCAGCGGGAACACGGGCGAACGCAGTTCCGGCACCTCCTGGACTGACTGTATGTAATGGCAAGGGGTGCTGGGGTGTGCTTCAGGGTATTGATGCTCATTGCTGGGGATCTATTTTTGCCAGGGGGGTCTATTGTTGCTGAGGAGGTCTATTGTTGATAGGGGGGACTTATTGTTGCTGGGGGGTCTTATGTTGCTGGGGGGTGAGTTGTTGCTGAAAGAGATCTACTGTTGGGGGAGGGGTCTATTGTTAATGGCTGCCAGAGAGTCTATTAATGCTGGCTGTGCGGAGATCTGTTGATGCTGCCGGGAGTCTATTGTTGCTGGGGGGGGGGATTTTGTTGTGGGTGGTCCATTGTTGTTCGGGGGATCTATTGTTGCTGGCTGCAGGGGATCTATTTTACTGTTTTTCTTAATATCATTACCAAATTCCATACAAATTACTCAGCACCACAAATATATACTTGGTTCTAGATTGCCTAAAAGGGGCAGTACTGGGAGGTGGGTAGAGGGCAGAGAAAAGAGGTGATCCGGAAAGGGGAAGTTCCTGTACCTATTGTCTGAGAAAAAAAGCACTGGTTGCAAGTATAAATATGTGGTATATGATCAGGAATAATTTGCCACTTTAACACCAAGAAACACCTGAAGATGGGCCATATTGATTAGATTGTAAGTTCTAAGGAGCAGGGCCCCCTGATTCCTACTGTATTAAAATGTATTGTATTTGTACTGTCTACCCTCAAGTTATAAAGCGCTGCATAAACTGTTGGCGCTATATAAATCCTGTATTATAATAATAATATTTACAGAACACATTTGCTATCTGTATTCTCCTGTTTCCACCGGTTGAGCAATATTTTCTACCATTCAACCAATACCTGGATTTCTTATTCTTCAATGGGATATCCACACCTAGGTCAATTGCATTGTTACCTTTGCATGCACCAATTGCTTTGAATCTTTCACAATTTTCCATTCACATATTTTCTCAATGATTCCCTTTTGATTACTATGGTGCTTCAGTGCACTTCCAAAATCCACATTTACTACACATCCAATTCTTTGCAAATTCAAATAAGACATTAGAGAGCTTCAAATCCCATTTAGCATATGTTGGAATTCCATGAGCCCATTCCCTGTTCCTCAAACTGCTGTAATTTCAGTGAATAAATAGCGAAGCCAACCGCCATCCAATGAGCTGTAAATGTGCATTGAATCTACCATTTTTTCTAAATATGCGCTCTGTTTTTCTTGGTAAGTTCCTAGGCAATAGATACTTGTTATGATTTCCTGAACATATTTTTACGATTGCTCCTTAATGTAAAGTACTTACTGTAGATGTATTACACTTTGTGAATAAAAGTAATATCCTATATTCTATTTTTATACTTTAGCTCTCGTTATTAACATATCTATGACAGTGTTTACTACCAATTTACTTAAATTTGTGAAGACACAGCCATATGTATCTTATCAGTGTAACAGAGAATTGGAAAGATTCCACTCTTTGTAGTCAGATACTCTAGTGAGAAATGGACTAAAATATTGTGCAACCAATATCACAGATGCTTCCTACCTGTGCACTTTAAAGAACCATATGAAACGTCTTTAATCTCACTGCAATTCATAATTTTACATAATATGAGATAAAACTAGCATACGCACATACATTTCCTAAAAAAATTGCAATTTTTTTTCTAAGCACATACATTTCTAATGATGAAGTCCACAAGGTTCCAATCATTCATATAGGTAGTATATGTTTGCACAATAATGAATTGCAGATCACAGATCTGTATATACATTTTTATGCTCAAGTCACTTTATGCCCAGGAAACTCCAAATTTACATACAAAAGGATGACTGTGAAATACAGCATCATGAAGTCATTAACCTAAGCCGTGTAACATTACCCATTTTGAATTTCATCTGCAGCACAGTACTCTCCTGCTGCTCAATGTTTTCCTATCGACTTAGTAGTGATAATAAAACTGAAAAAGTATTGATGCTGCAATGGAGGAAAAGGCTATTTAGGGTCCATTTACACCAGGAGTGTCCAACCTTTTGAAGAGCGAGGGCCACTTAAGCGACTTGGTAACCGGTCGCGGGCCACAATGCGGATCAGATGGAGACACAAGTTCATTTACATCTTCCACTCCTTAGAGGTGAATAAAGGGTCCGATTGGGTCGGACTAACCATGTAAAAGGACCCTGAGGCTGCTTTCAAACTGATGCACTGTTGTTTACCCACATCACGGGTGCAGCACAGTTCATATGTGGCTTTCCTGCCGGTTAGCTTCACTTTGCCATAGACTTCTATTATATCTTGTAGGTGTGGTGCACTTTCAGAAAGCACGCCAAACTCGCAGGTAATAGAGGTCTATGGCTCAGTGCAGGTAACCTGCAGGTGCAGGTGCAAAGCAGATAAGTTTGAAACAGCCCAGTAACTAATGCAGACCAGATATGCCCATATATACACTGTGATTTTAGTATTAAACTTACCTTTAATAACAGTATTCTACTCTATTCTATTCCATCCCAGACCAGGAGGTCGGGGGCCACATCAGAAGGCTCCTCGGGCCACATGTGGCCCCCGGGCCATTGGTTGGGCACCCCTGATTTACATTTGTAACACCAGTGATTTACCTCCCTGGCACCTGGTCCATTCTGACTGCAGTAGGGGCGGTGTGGTGCAAGATTCTGTGCATCACACAGCTGCCCCCTTTTTTTTTTTTTTGAAGAATCTTTATTTGTAGTGCATAAAAGGGACACTTCAGGTTGCATTCACACCTAGGCGTACAAAATCGCAGCGTTTTGTCCCGCGAATTGCAGCGACAAATTGCAGCGTTTTGTACCGCGATTTGCGGCGACAAAACGCAGCGATTGTGAATGCAGCCTCACCCCCTCTATGGAGATGGTTCGAAAGCCACCTGAAAAAAAGGTCCGGGACTTTTTTGCAGGCGTACGGCGTTCGGCGTGGAGATGTGAACCATCTCCATAGAGGGCAATGTGTTTTCATCCCTCCAGCGTCTTGGGGCTGCTGCGGCGTCACACTACAGGCGACAAAACGCCTAGGTGTGAATGGGGGCTCAATGCGGTACAGCAGCTTGGTGCACTGAGCTGCTGTACAGTAAGATGCAATCCTGTATGATGTGCTGCAACTCCAGGCTGTGCTGTAGAGTGAATAAGAACAATTGTTTTCTGTGTAGCCTAGTGGTGACCGGCATTTGAAAGTGTGGTAAAACCCCAGTCACCACATATAGTATGAATTAGCCCTAAAAGTACTGTATATCTAAAGCCCACATCAAAACTTCAGTTAAGTTTTTCCTGTCGCTGTTCCAATGGAGACATTTCAATTCTCTTCCTATAGACACAAGAGGAAGCAAGAGGAATTCTCTCCAAAGTGAGGGAAATCTCGTAGACAGTTGTCACTGCTAAATGTTTACAATTGGAACACTTCCCTTCTTTAACCGTTTTGATGACAACTTGAATTTTTAATTTCCCCCCACCCCCCCAGGGACAATTGTTACTACAAAAATAGAGAGAGTGGATCTCCCTACTGGGAAAACAGACAATGATAAAAAAATTACAAGGTTGCTCACCCCCCCATCCCAGACTCATAGCTGGATTCAGGTAGGGCGGCTTACTTTTGAGGCGGCGTAGCGTATCGCATATACGCTGCGCCGCTGTAAGTCAGAGAGGCAAGTGCTGTATTCACAAAGCACTTGCCTCCTAAGTTACAGCGGCGTAGCGTAAATGGGCTGGCCTAAGCGCGCCAAATTCAAATGTGGAACAGGGGGGCGTGTTTTATGTTAATGACTGGTGACCCGACGTGATTGACGTTTTTAACGAACGGCGCATGCGCCGTCCGTGGACATATCCCAGTGTGCATTGCTCCAAAGTACGCCGTTTCGACGTGAACGAAAATTACGTCAAGCCCGATTCGCGTACGACTTACGCAAACGACGTAAAAAGATAGGCCTGTTCCGACGTCCATACCTTGCATGGGCTGCGCCACCTAGGGAGCACCTTTATCTTTACGCCGGCGTATCTCTAACGTAAACAGCGTAACTAATTGCGACGGGCGCACGTACGTTCGTGAATCGGCGTATCTTGCTCATTTGCATATTCGACGCTGCAAACAACGGAAGCGCCACCTAGCGGCCAGCGTAAATATACACCCTAAGATACGACGGCGTAGGAGACTTACGCCGCTCGTATCTTAGCCTAATTTAAGCGTATCTGGTTTCCGTAACTCTCTGTGAATCTAGCTAAAAGCCAACAACAACAGATTTGATTTTAGAGAGAAGTGCAGGATAAAAAAAATCTAAATAAATTTACACTCACCTAGGTGAATGCATCATCTGTCCCCTGCTGTCTGTACACTGAGAACTGAGTGATCAAAGACTGCTGATAGCTCAGTTTTCGGTCTTCGGTGAGCAGAGAGACAGTGACTGTTAGGTGTGCATTCCCTGTGTTAAACTGACATTATAGGTTATTTTCAGACATTTTGGGTAGAGGTTACCTTTTTTGCCTTTGATTCTTATGGGAGATAACTTTTGCAGCTTAACGGGACAGGGGAAGATGCTGACATCATACATCACATGACTAATACACTAGAAGGTCTAGACTGTCTTAAAATAGCAGTCCATGTTTTTGACCATGTTATATGTTACATCCATATTTACTGTATAACATGAAATATGGTCACAGTCTGCAGCCGTTTGCCCCCAACCAAATAGCCCCCCCCTCTTCTTCGTCACCATCCCCACAGAATCCAAGGGTTCTTCTTCAACCAGCTCCTGTGATTTTTTTCATTCTCAGTATCTGTGCATGGCTCCATCCACACAGCCACTTGATTAATTTAAATTTACAGGAATCTGTGAATGAAAAAACTTCAAGTCCCATCTTCCACTTCAGCAGTGGGACTCATATTTCTCAATGGAGCATAAGTGTGATGATATCACCGCACTTGTAGTCTTTTGATGCATCATTTCCATTCTTTCCAATTGAAGGTTCATACCTAGGTACTGACCTGTGGTTGGAGGAATAGTCTGCCAGAGCCTGAGCATTGCACCATTGATCCACTGGAATAAATGCACAATTTAATTAATATAATGTGGATTTTTTATTATTTTTTTGCAAAAGGTAGTATTCTCTTTTAAAGGGAAATTATGTTTTAAAGATATATGTATTTTTTAAGATGGCGTAGCACTACCCATGCAGGAGCTGCTTGGTATGAGGAATCCTCTGTTCTCTAAAGACGCTATAAACAGCTTTGTCTCCTCTAACACACCTGGATATATCTTAGGCCCCGTACACACGACCGAGTTTCTCGGCAGAATTCAGCCAGAAACTCGGTTCAGAGCTGAATTCTGCCGAGAAACCCGACCGTGTGTACACTTTCGGCCGAGGAAGCCGACGAGGACCTCGGCGAGGAGATAGAGAACATGTTCTCTATTTCCTCGTTGTTCAATGGCAAATTTCGGCTCGCCGAGATCCTCGGCGGCTTCACAAGGAACTCGACGGGCAAAACGATGTGTTTTGCCCATCGAGTTCCTCGGACGTGTGTACGGGGCCTTAGGCCGGGTACTCACGACCAAACATGTATGGTGAAAGCGGTCCGTCGGACCGTTTTCACCATACATGTCTGCCAGAGGGCTTCTGTACGATGGTTGTACACACCATCGTACAGAAGTCCGCGCGTAAACAATACGCGGGGCGTGTCCGCGGTGTCGCCGCGTCGATGACGCGGTGTCGCCGCGACAATGACGCGGCGACGTGGGCGGCCCGCCTTTAAAATGCTTCCACGCATGCGTCGAAGTCATTCGACGCATGCGAGGGACGGCGGGCGCCTGGACATGTACGGTAGGTCTGTACTGACGACCGTACATGTCCGAGCGGGCAGAATTCCAGCGGACTGTTTTAAAACAAGTCCAGGAATATTTGTCTGCTGGGAAAAGGCCCGGCAGGCAAATGTTTGCTGGAATTCGGCCCGCTCGCGCCCACACACGACCAAACATGTCTGCTGAAACTGGCCTGCGGGCCAGTTTCAGCAGACATGTTTGCTCGTGAGTATGGGGCCTTAGTGTAAAAAAAAAAAAGCTAGGTGAATGGCAGTACGCCAGCATCAATAAACAGGTTAAGAATCCAGTAAGTTGCATTAAGGTATCTGACATCAAAACCAGGCTATTATATGTCAGTTAACCTAGTCCTCAATCATACTGAATCTGTAAACCTGATATCCACAGCATTGCCAAAGAACAGCATAAACAGTGAAAGTGTAAATGGCAATAAAGAACAATCTCACAGTGACAGCTGGAAAAAAAAAGTGTCCCTGAGAGCATTCTGTGTATAAACCCATAAACATCAGTATATGTAGGCTTTCCTAGGTGGGGTACCCCAGAGTGGTATTTGTATAGCACTTAATGCCTAATTTTAGAAATCCAAGCCAGCTGCCACTGGGGCCCATATGTACGGTAGTGCACTTATTACCGTCTCTTTGAGACTGCTTGCATTGAAGTACTGTTGAACAGTTAAGCAAAGAGGACAGTCTTCAGTTGTATTGGATCACTAACAATGGGAAGACAAACATGAATGAATCATTTCTTCAATGCTGGTATACACAAACCTTGTCCTGGATAATTTGTGGTCTGTTGTCCTCAGGAAACAGCCCGGTATTTCAATCCTCATGATTAGGGCTTCTTCGCTGAACTCTTGTTCGCTGGTTCTTGATAAACACAAACACACACAGGCAACAGGTCTGTGCTACCCTGGTCCTGGGCAGCAAGAGTCTTCCTGTAGCTCAATCTCTAGCTCTCTGGCTCTCACAAGGCACAGTACAATGAAGTATGAAAAACAAACTTGTCCACTGCCCTCATCAATAGCTGGCCATCGCAGTAAGCAGCATTGGAAGGCTGAAACAGGTAAAAACAAAAGCCAGGGGAATGCCCAGGAAAAACCCAAACCTACTTACCGACCAGCTCGCAGACAACCAATTAACCTGTCTAACAGTATGCGTTAAAAACAGGCGTTTTGTCCGCACGCATTTGCAAATGCATGCGTAAGCCACAGAGCCACGTCACGCAACCCTGGAATCCATTTGCAAATGCGTGCGGACAAAACGCCTGTTTTTAACGCATACTGTTAGACAGGTTAATTGGTTGTCTGCGAGCTGGTTGGTAAGCAGGCTTGGGTTTTTCCTGGGCATTCCCCAGGCTTTTGTTGTTACCTGTTTCAGCCTTCCAATGCTGCTTACTGCGATGGCCAGCTATAGATGAGGGCAGTGGACAAGTAAGTAGGCTTGGGTTTTTCCTGAACAGTCCAATGAAGGCATGCATAAGCAACATGTCTGTCCAAATTGGTTCTCTCCATTTTCTGCCCAGACCTTCCCACATTTTCTTTCTACTCCTTTGTGTGCAGGGACGTCTAAATGTTAAAGTCCATGCCCCATCCACTGTAATGTGCAATGCTCCCTCAAAGAACAACATGTCCCATGATCTCACTCTGTGCAGTGTCATCAGTCCTCTCCCATTATATTCTTTTTACTGCCACTACTAGAACTAAATGACAAATCTCAGCACAGTAGAATGTTTTGATGAGATACTGTAAAGGCAGCATTTGCTGTTCTGTCCTCTTACCTAATATATACTGTATATGTACAGTATTTTACAAAAGTGAGTACACCCTCACATTTTTGTAAACATTTAAATATATTTTTTCATGTGACAACACTGAAGAAATTAAATTTTCCTACAATGTAAAGTAGTGAGTGTACAACTTGTATAATAAAAG
Source organism: Rana temporaria (assembly GCF_905171775.1). Taxonomy (NCBI): domain Eukaryota; kingdom Metazoa; phylum Chordata; class Amphibia; order Anura; family Ranidae; genus Rana; species Rana temporaria. The sequence continues at coordinate 229,680,067 of NC_053492.1, forward strand.
CTTGTAAATAACGCAAACACCTAGCCTAAACCGTCTAAATCGCTGGCAACAAAAGTGAGTACACCCCCTAAGTGAAAATGTCCAATTTGGGCCCAATTAGCCCCTTTCCCTCCCTGGTGTCATGTGACTTATTAGTGTTAAAAGGTATGAGGTGTGAATGGGGAGCAGGTGTATTAAACTTGGTGTTATCGCTCTCACTCTCTCATACTGGTCACCGGAAGTAAAACATGGCACCTCATGGCAAACAACTCTCTGAGGATCAATAATAATTGTTGCTCTACATAAAGATGGCCTAGGCTATAAGAAGATTGCCAAGACCCTGAAACTGAGCTGAATCACGGTGGCCAAGACCATACAGCAGTTTAACAGAAAAAAGTTCTACTCAGAACAAGCCTCGCCATGGTGGACCAAAGAAGTTCAGTGCGCGTGTTCAGCATCATATTCAGAGGTTGTCTTTGGTAAATAGACATATGAGTGCTGACAGCATTGCTGCAGAGGTTAAAGGGGTGGGGGGTCAGTGCTCAGCGTATACACCACACACTGTATCAAATTGGTCTGCATGGCTGTTGTCCAAGAAGACAAGTATGTCTTGCCTACAGTCCAGCATAGTGGTGGGAGTATCATGGTCTGGGACTGCATGAGTGTTGCCTGGCACTGGGGAGCTACAGTTCTCTGAGGGAACCATGAATGCCAACATGTACTATGACATATTGAAGCAGAGCAAGAATGTGCCTAAACTAACTCTATTAGTCCAAGATTATTCGACATTATTGAGACATAAAGATTCAACGAAGCAGCTAAAACCAGTAGCTAAAAACATAAGATTGCCACGAGCAGACATTTATGGTCAAATGCTCCACCCATAGGCTATAGAACAATTCTGCTAGTCATACAACATTACAATTCTACTATAGCTTGTGGGCGGAGAATTCGACCGGAAATGTACGATTGTGGCGTTGTACAGTTTAGCTGCTTCGTCTAATCTTCTTAGAACATTTGACAGACACCATAAGCCTTCAATTGACAGATTCTACCTTAATAAATTCGGATTATCAGACGAATGCATTTTTTACAGAAACAAAATAAATCAAAACAAATTTCCGTAGTAACTAAATACATTTATTTTTCAGACGAAAACGAAATTCCAAAACAAAATATTTCAGTGTGCACATGTCTAACATGTACTGGCATTTTTCCTCTCACAAAGATCACAGTACTTCTCCTAACACTGCCTTTATCTGCTTTTCTCTTTAGAAGAATGAAGACATCTGTATTGAGGCATTATCCAGGGCATCTACTGCTTTTTATTCAAAAAATGTTAATCTATAATAAAAATGATACTATTACTCTGTATTTTGACATGTCAGAAATGTAATGTAAAGTTACTGTGATGAGTACTTTAATAGCACACAGATAAATGTTTGAACACATTCTTATGCCGCGTACACACGATCGGTCAAATCGATGAGAACGGTCTGATGGACCGTTTTCATCGGACCAATCCGATTGTGTGTGGACCCCATCAGTTATTTATCCATAGGTTTAAAAAAGGCAATCTTGTTTTAAATTTAATCGATGGATATCTAACCGATAGAAAAAAAAACGATCGTGTGTAGGCACGTCCATCGGTTAAAAATCCACGCCTGCTCAGAATCAAGTCGACGCATGCTTGGAAGCATTGAACTTAGTTTTTTTCAGCACGTCGTTGTGTTTTACATCACCGCGTTCTGACACGATCGTTTTTTTAACTGATGGTGTGTAGGCACGACTGACCATCAGTCAGCTTCATCGGTTAACCGATGAAAACGGTCCATCAGACCATTTTCATCGGATGGACCGATCGTGTGTACAGGGCTTAATACTTTTTTGACATTTGCAGAATATTCAACTGAACAGTTAAAGATAACGGCCAGATTCAGAAAGATCAGCGGATCTTTCTGCTGGCGCAACGTATCCCCGATACGTTACGCCACTGTAACTTTGGGCGCAAGTTCTGTATTCAGAAAGAACTTGCGCCCTTATTTACGGCGGCGTAACGTATGTGTTGCGGCGTAAGGCCGCGTAATTCAAATGGGGATGTTGGGGGTGTGTTTTATTTAAATTTGACTTGACCCCACGTTTTTTACGCTTTTTTTAACGGCACATCCGCCGTCCGTAAAATATCCCAGTGTGCATTGCTCCAAATTACGTTGCAAGAATGTATTGGATTTGACGTGAACGTAAATGACGTACAGCCGTATTCGCGAATGACTTACGCAAACGACGCAAAAAATTCGACACGGGAACGACGACCATACTTAACATTGAGTACGCCTCATAATAGCAGGGGTAACTATACGCCAGAAAAAGCCGAACGCAAACGACGTAAAAAAATGCGCCGGCCGGACGTACGTTCCTGGATAGCCGTAACTAGCTAATTTGCATACTCGACGCCAAATTCAACGGAAACGCCACCTAGCGGCCGGCGGAAAAAATGCATCTACGATCCGACGGCGTACTAAGACGTACGCCTGTCGGATCGATCCCAGATGCAGTCGTATCTTGTTTTGTAGATACAAAACAAAGATACGACGCAGGAAATTTAAAATTACACGGCGTATCAATAGATACGCCGGCGTAATTCTTTTGTGAATCTGGCCCTACATGTTCAGAGTATCCCTGTAGGTTATTGGTGACCAAATATCATCTTACATTATATTCATAGAAATAGCTTTTTCTTCAATAAGACAGTGAGTCATCCCATCTATGCAGATACACTCCAGATGAGCCGTCAGAAAATGTTTTGTCCATCTGTCTTTCTGCTTCTTTTGACATTTAAATTAACAAAACCAATATGAAAAATCTTTCTGTTATACTGGATCACATCCAGCAAGCCTGTTCTACTTAAACTGACTGGTCCAATAACACTAAATTAAAGATCTGGATGGGGTGTGAAAAATCCACTTTATAAATGGCATTGTTAATGAAGTTATTAAATTAGAGTGTGTTATGCAGGAAAGGAAAAACAACAAATTAATTTGTTGACATGACAACGGTATATCAATTAATTATGCTGGAGATTATGTAAGGTGATTTACACTGATCAGATATTTTCTTCTTTTGTTCTATGTAAGTGTAATTCAACTCCGTACTTATGAGCTATGACCATCCTACAGATAAATGATTTAGATAAAGGGCAAAAAATACGATTGCTTTCACACTGATCTGCTGTGGGGGAGCAATGCAGTGTGCCAGCAGTTATTTCATGCACGTTTCCTATACTTTGCCATTAATTTTACTTTACATTGGTTGGTTTTGGTACATTTTCTGAAAGGGAACCAAAAGTCCGCAATGCAGGACTTGTGGATCTGTGTGAAAGGGCCCTAATAAAATTATGGTATAACTTAATAAGCAAACTATTGACCCTAGAATCAGGCCTTTGTGGCCTTCAAAGACTGGAATTGGAAAAGTTAGCTTGGTTTTTGTTCATCCTTTCTTAATTTGGAGTTTTTTTGGAGCTGATCTTTGTACTGTAAACCAGCACGTGCATTATTGTACAAAAATCACATTCCCCACCATGATGGTTGGGACTTTATATAAAGCACATGGTTACAAATGAGTAAATCGGTGAATATAACAAGATGTTTGTTAGTTCATATACATGACATACAGACATAGTCTTATGCCGCGTACACACGATTGGACATTCCGACAAGAAAAGTTCGATGTGAGCTTTTGGTCGAAAATTCCGACCGTGTGTAGGCTCCATATGACTTTTTCTGTCGGAATGTCCGACAGCAAAAATTTGAGAGCTGGTTCTCAATTTTTCCGACAAGAAAAGTTCTTGTTGGAAATTCTGGGCCATATTCTGAGTAAAGTTACGATGGAGTATCTCAGGATACTCCATCGTATCTCTCTTTTTTTGCCAGTGTATCTATGCGAGTGATTCTTAGAATCATTTTCGCATAGATACACTGAAGATTCGACATGTGTAAGTCACTTACACTGTCGGATCTTAAATGTAATTACTCCGCCGGCAGCTAGGTGGCGTTTACGTTCAGGTCTCATTTGTTTATGCAAAGGAGCCTGATACGCCGATTCCCGAATGAATTTGCGTTGCGTAACCGTCGCTTACGTCGTTTGCGTAGGCGTAAGGTTACCCCTGCTATATGAGGGGTAACCTTACCCCAGTCCCACGTAGGCCATGTTAAGTATGGCGTCGGGTCCGCGTCGTGTTTTCCCGTCGTGTACGTCGTATTACTAAGTCGTTCTTGAATACGACTTTACGTCAATGACGCGCACGTCGGCGTCATTGACGTTTTACGCCGAGAACTGGAGCATGCACACTGGGCTATTTTAAGCCCGGCGCATGCGCATTTTGTTAGAATCGGGGGCGCGCTTAATTTAAATAGAAGCCGCCCCCTTGGAGATACGCGGGGATACGCCGGGCCAAATACACTCCGCCGCCCCAAACTACAGAGCAACTGTTTGGGGAATACAGCACTTGCTCATGTAGGTTGGGGCGGCGGAGTGTAAATGGCTTACGCGCTGCCCGCCGGATATCTACGAGAATAAGGCCCACTGATTGTCTGTATGCAATTCCGACGCGCAGAAAAAACATGCATGCTCGGAATCAATTCAACTCATGCTCGGAATCATTGAACTTAATTTTTCTCGGCTCGTCGTAGTGTTGTTGTACGTCACTGCATTCTTGACGGTTGGAATTTTGTGTGACCATGTGTATGCAACACAAGTTTGAGCCAAAATTCCGTCGGAAAAAAATCCACGGTTTTCTTGACGGAATTTCCGATCGTGTGTACTCAGCATTAATGTCAGGTTCTAAAACAGTTAAACAGCATACAACAATAAAAAAAAATTATTTAAATACAATTTTCCACAATTTACCAACATGAATATAAATACACACATATACACATTGGTAATACCTGTATGACCTATGGCCTCACTAATCCCTACCATAATTGGTTTGTGCTAAAATCTGATAAACATATAATAATTATAACATGGCATCTGTTAGCTTGTTTCGTGACTTTTCAGGCGCAAGCACATGGTATATCTGGAATAAAAAATAAGTTGTCTAAATTATCGAACATGTATCAATAAATAAGAGGGTGGGATAAGATCACCCCCCCCCCCCAGAGGGTAACTTACAGTACAAGAATCTGTGCATTAATTGGCGTAGTGCTGAAGACCATGAGTCATCCAAAAACACCATGACCTGGGAACTGTGGTGGCAAGCTTGGCTATAGCAGCCCACACTGACAACATCCAAGGTGGGTATGGGCTTACAGGGCACTACTGATGTGAGTTGGGAATGATAAATGATCCAACCAAGTGAAACCTCTGTGAAGAAAAATATATATATCATGGTTGGCAGAACTGTGCTCATAATGAAAGTGATGGGTGCAAGAGTGAAAGCTAACTGCAAAAGGGAGCACCAACCTTGTGCATTATCCTTGGATACAATTTTATTAAACGTATGGAAGAAAACTTGCGATACAAATAATCTCCAGATGACAGTTATTGGTCTATGACAACAGATTCCAGATGGTAAAAGAGGAGATTTCAGGGCCCACTGCCAGCTGACGCGTTTCAAAGGAATACCTTCTTTCTCAGAGTACAGCCACTTCCTGATTGAATTACAGAGACATTTGTGTGAAGAGATCATGTTTGTGGAGCTTTTCTAATCTGTTTTGTATTATTCTGCAGTGTTTGCACCTGTTTAGTAAACTACAAGTTACAGTTGCTCTCTGTTCTGGTGTATCACTCAGCCACTTACCCATCTTGTTACATTATTCAATTCAGTAGCCCCTCATGCTAAGTTAACAACTGATGGGCACCAAAGAAACGAATCCTAACATTTGTCATATATGCAGAATTGCCAAAACCTACAGCAAAACCATTTGGTGTAAGGCCTGATAGAAAATCTGAAAAATTCTGTACAAGTCCCTTAATATCTCTGAAGCTCAGTAAAGTAATTGAAGTGCATACAACTGTTGTCTATGTTATTGTTTGAAATTGTAGATCCTGGTGTCAGTGTACAGGCTGGTTTTCAAATTCCGTCTGAATGGAAGCAGAGCAAAAGTACATTGTATTCCATTCACTGTGTGTCTGCAGAAGATTGTGTGTCTTCTCAGATTGTAATAGATATGTATTAGCACATTTCTACAATGTCCTCATAATAAATTTATTAAAATGTAATATGTTTTTATGTATCTTGCTTTTATTTCTGATCACAATTTGGATGATGTTATTCCCTACAGTGCAGTGTGAAAACGAATGATTAGCAAACATCACATTTCATTTTCCTCTGTCTTCGAAGTTTTACATGGATATGATAATTTTGGATATCCGTTTTGGAAACACAGTGTGCTATGGAGAAATTTGGAAAAAGTGAATATGCTTCTGCAACCTAAATCCTAGGAATAGCACTGTGTATTTCAAAATATATTTTTTTCCTAGTTCATTAAAGGTTTTTGTACAAACATGAGCTATATCTGTGGTCTGCAAAAATAGTATGCCCTAAAAAGGAAGTAAAATGGTTGGTGCTTTTTATTAGAACTTTTATGTATTTAACACATTCTTGCAGCTACTGTACTGGCTGTCTGAATTTTTTTCAAATTCTCTTCCTATATCTAAAAGTCACTTCACTTTCCTTTCTTGTGTGAAAATTATAGAGGCACCAATAGAGGCACCAAAATATTTGGGCTTCCAAAACATTTTCTTACCGGGAATTATTATATTTACAAAAACACTATAGAAAATGCCTATACAAAATGTTTGAAACTGAGCAAATACAATCAAACCGCAATACTATAGTGAAGTGACACCTTTTTATTAAAAAAAAAAAATATATTAAAATAAATGCACTCACATGTGGGAAAAAGAAAAGCTGCATGTGACATCCATGCAGTTCCAGTCTGTCCCGGAATACAGATAAGGACTAAAGACTGAAGCCGTCAGCAAGAGGAGTCCACAGGAAAATAGCCCTCTGAGGGTTTTTCGAATGCCCAACAATGCCTGTGGGTTACACTAAACACTGACCGATCACACAAAGCCATCCACACTAGACAGAGAGCATGTTTAAGCCTCAAGAGTGAGTGGCAGCTGCTGTACCTGAAACTAGACATGTCGGAGGCCGCTGCCTCACACCCAAGATACCAAACTTGCTGAATGATAGTTGATAGCGGTGCTATGATGATTGGTTTCGGAGGCGGGTCCCTCTTTTGTCATGTTACAGGATACATTGTGCATAAAAAGCCGGTACAGTGTAATCACATATTAATTGTTCCGTACCATAAACTGTGTGCTGTAAAATAAATACGATAAAGACAAATAGTTAGAAATAAAAATGTATGCAATATATAAAGGTGTATAATAATAGGAATGGGAAGGACAATGCACATCTATAAAAATAGGTTCATTGTGTAAACATGTATGCTAATTTGTATATCAAAAAATATTTAAACAATGCTGTAATAAAAATGACTATGATTAAGGAAAAATAAGAAAATCTTTTTTTGTAAATATTATGGGGTAAAGGATTATTAATATTACATTCATAGGTGTGGAAAAAAACTAGCCACTTTGAAGTGCTTAAAAAGGATATGGTAAACAGGAATGTACCCAACTGCGCGATCATGTTGTGCAGCAATCAGATAAGGGTTTATTACAAAAAGAAAAGAGACTACATTGTAGCAACTACACGTAACATGTCTGTGCTGAAAACTAAATGAGATTAAAGTGATTGTAAAGGTTCATGTATTTTTTTTTTTTTTTAAAACAAACATGTTATGTTATACTTTCCTCCACTGTGCAGTTCATTTTGCACAGAGTGGCCCTGAACATCCTCTTCTGGGGTCCCACGGTGGCTCTCGCGGCTCCTCCCTGCATTAGATAACCCCCTCTGGGAAGCTCTATCTTACGGGTGCGCTCCTGTATCATACACTCGGCGTCCATAGACACTGAGTGTATGACTCGGCCCCGCCCCCCGGCACCTGCATCACTGGTTTTGATTGACAGTAGCAGGAGCCAATGGCTGCGTTGCAATCAATCTATCCAATCAACTCCAAGAATCCCTGGAGAAGATGCATTAAGGTGAAAAAATGCAAACCTTTACAACCCCTTTAACCTAGCACTTGAAAACACTAGTCAGATCTCTCAATAAGATGTGTCTCTTCAACCCATTGCCAGCCAGCACAAACTTGAGACTCATCCCACCTTTCTGAGATGTTACGAAATTATCCCTGGGAATCTAGTTATCTTTGGATATCATTGGATGTATGCTTCCTGAGTAGCTCTGAAATTGTTTCATCTATACACGCTTCCTTCCTTTAATTACAAATGTATCAAATTTGCCCTAGAACACAATTACTTTCAGTTTAATGATTTTACTTACAGCTATGGAACAGCGTATGGGTGCTCATTTTGCACCCAACTATGACATTTGGGAGAAATTCTACATCTGGTCCAAGTACCCTTTTGCTAGGCATTTATTATTCTATGAGCACTATATCGATGATGTTATGAAACCATGAGGTATTGTAATGACAACTCATACAATATGCAATTTACTCACGCTGCTGATCCCAAGTGATTACTTTTTTTAGATCTGGTGTTATTCTGGGATTCTGAAGGTAACATCAAATCGACAAGCATTTTAAAGAGACTACTAGCAACTCAAAATGAAAAGAAAATATCCCGTTTAGCCAGTTCCATTTATTATATACATAGTAACTGTACCAGTATGGACGATTATATAACAAAGGGTGACGTTTTAATACAAAAATTCTTAAAAAAGGGTTCCCAGCTAGAAGAGATCAAAAAGGCTCAAAATAGGTACATGGAAGGCATACCTGAGCAGCAGAGACTGAGGTCCACCCCCCCCCCCCCATAATTCAGGGGTTGTAAATTGAATAGTTATTATGGGACCATGAAAAATATATTATCCAAACGCTGGCCTATACTCCTGCAAGATATTGCTTTAAGCTCAGTGCTTCCTGCTAAATCCGTAACTGTCTTTAGTACAGCCAATAACATTAAAAATGAGATAGCTCCCAGTAAATGTAAAATTAACCACAAAATTGTGAGTGATTTCCCTATTCTCTTTAATATTACAAGCACATACAAATGTAAAAATGCAAGTTGTAAGGCGTGTCTTCATCCAACATGGTCAGAACAGTTGCTTTGGAGGAGATGCTAGAGAATTTACAATCAAACAATTTATAAATTGTTCAACAACATTTGCTGTGTACAGTCTTAATTGTCCCTGCGGTCTATATAATGTAGACTGCACTATTTGCACAATGCATACCAAGTTTGGAGAGCATCAGAGGTTTAGGGAGAAGGTTTGCGACAAACACAGTGTGCCCCCAACATGTGCCATGCGGTTTGTCTCTTTGGCATTGTGGCAATCCCTCCCATCTTTTTTGAGGCAGAGAGGTTTTCCAATCTCTGTCAGAGAGAGACGATTTGAGTTTTCAGATTCAACATTATGTCACCTGGGATTCTCAGTGAGGAATTTTAAATTAGCACCATTATCTGACCACTGCCTTTCCTGGAGCCTGGTTCTTGACCCTCACTGTTATGAGATCCTGAGTCTACAGTAAGTGCTAGGATAATCTAATTTAGCCCCCGGTCACACTGGTGCGACTTTTAATGTGATTTGACAATTCCAAATTGTCTGCATTGGAAGCCGTCAAATTGGTGCGATACCAACTCCATCGGAGTCACTCTGATTTTGAAAGTAGTTCTTGTACTGCCTTTTGCAAGTTCAGGTGCGACTTGCATAGATATCTACGCATGAAGTAGCACAGATGTCTTTTAAGTTGCACCTGAAGCAGCACTGAAATGCTACTTTGAAATAGTGCTATTTCAAGTGAAGTTGCATGATTTCAATGTCGCAATCGGTGTGACCAGGATGTAATTTTTCATCACACTGACATGGAATTTGTAGTTGCTACAATGTAACATACTCTTTTCTTTTTGTAGCAGAGCTTTATCTGGTTTTTGTAAAACATAATCACACAGTTGGGTGCATTCCTGTGTCCTTGGGTACATTCCTTTTAAATTACTTCAAAGCAGCTAGTTTTTTCAACACCTACTGTATGAATATAATTTTATTAATCCTTTACCCCATAATATTTATTATAGTAGTTTTTATTTAGCATGCATATTTACATACTGCACCTATTTTTATTGATGTGCATTGTCCTTGTTATTGTTAACTATTTGTCTTTTTAATATTTTTTTACAGCACCTAAAATCCCCATTGCCATTCTATGGTTCATTAGGGATGAGCTCAATGCTCGAGTCAAACGTAAGTTCGCCCGTTTGCTGAATTTAGAACCTCATGGGGCATTCGCTTATCAGAATAAGGAAGCCCCCAGATCCCATCCCCCCATGTGAATGGGTATCGGGTATATTGTATACCTACTCATTCACCAATAAAAAGGTTAAAAAAGTCAAAATGACAGGAGACAGCTATATAACAGCTGTCATCGCAAAAAGGCTGAAGTTTAATTTATTGCATTCAGAATTTAATTAAATTTTCTATCATCCACCATTTTATTATATTAAATAAAGTAATTATTGATTTATGCTTAATTGTGCATACATTTATTTTGAAACAGATAATTGCCGCTATGTTGAAAATGGGATTATAAACGTTAGTTGATGCGTATGATATCGTTATGATATGGTTAACTGAACATAATATTTATTCATTTATAATATGTGCATGGACTGATCGATCGTATGTGCAGTTTCAAACAGCAATATGTTTGGTCGATTGTTGCTGAAATAGAGCGCAGTGGATCTCTTGGAACATGGCCGCCATGTGAGGAGTCTTGGACTACAGAAATATGACGCTGGTTCCAATACTGTTTGCCCTTATCTCCTTTACTTTTTTCTTCAGTAATGGAGCTTTTGGCTGAGACAGAGTAGATCCAGACATTACTGGAATTAAGGTAGCCCAATACGAACATAAATTAGCCTTATTTGCTGACAATGTTGTCCTGAACCTTACACATAGCTTAGAGAGTCATGAAGTCTGCAAATTTGTCAATGGACATTACTGCAGTGATGTGCTGGCACTACCTGACTCCCCTGATAGCATAGGAAAATGAAATGAAGCTTGAATGATCAAGACAAGGTGTAAAACATTACAGATTTATGCATACTGGAGTACAACTTTAAATATTTTGCTAATCACAAATTCTGAAAAGCTAAATCATCCCAGAATAGCAAAAGGATTTAGGCACAGATGCCTGATTTTACAATTATTCTCTAGCAGTGTCTTCCTTAGTGTTGTAACTGATAGCAAGAACTCATTCTGTCCTAGGCTCCACATTTTACATTTAACCTCTGCAGATAAGTTCATTGAATTGGAATAATAGCAGTACAAATAATAGCTCATTTATACCAAATGTGTATTCATTAACTGTGCAATCCTTCGGGATGCAAGCAAACTACATGGTACTTTAAAAAAAATTTTTTTTATAGTATTTGGTCATTTCTCATTATAGTGAAGCATTGTACTGCATTTTGAATATTACCCTTGCTGCAGTTTGAGCAGTGCTGCATCTGAAATGGAATGGCAATGAATGATAAATCACAGCGATACTACATGTGCTTTCCATTGCATTGGGTATGAATCAGCCCTGACAGCCATACAGAAGGCAAGCACACTTGCTTGTATAACAATTTGGCAAACAACACAATGGGGGTTATTTATGAAAGGCAAATCCACTTTGCACTACAAGTGCACTTGTAAGTGCAGTCACTGTAGATCTGAGGGGAAGATCTGAAATAAGGGGAAGCTCTGCTGATTTTATCATCCATTCATGTGCAAGCTAAAATTATGTTTTTTATTTTCCTTGCATGTCCCCTTCAGATTTTCAGCGATTGCACTTGAAAAGTGGATTTGCCTTTCATAAATAACCCCCAAGGACCCTAATCTCTGGCTATATATAAGGTAATTATGCTGTAATGCACTTGCACATTGAGCTTTTGTATTGATTTTTGAAAAAAGTGGAAATCAAACCAAAAGACTATCATTAACATTTTCTATTTGAAATGGGCAGAATATTGAAACCAGGGGTGGTATATATTTCTGTGGACAGTTTGGTTCTATACAGGTGTATGTTCAGTCAAAAGTTGATGGTAAGAATTTCAGAAATTAAGTTTTGCATCATACTAACACAAATCATTGCATGTTAGGAGGTTTTAGTCCATTTGTTACATACAGTAAATTTGCAGCTCCTTTATCTGGTATGACTCCTCTCCTTTCAGGAATAAAAACTACCCAGATGTTAGCTACAGAAGAGTCCCACCACTTTATTGCTTACAAATCAATTAGATGGCTTACTTGCCATTGACTGTCTCCATGAGAACTGCCACTTCAAGGAGTTTTACAAAACCTTCTGTTCACAGTGTCGCTTACACCCAGAGGAGCTGGTCTAAGAACCTAAACCATAGTTGCTATAACAGAGTCAAATGGATCTTCAAGCATCAACTATTCTTCTTTAATAGTATATGAGGGATCTTCATAAAGTTTCTGCAGTTTTATATTTGCGTTGGAAACGGTGAGGGCGGGAGGAGTAGTAATTGGTCACGTCTGAGAATGTAATATGACTAGTCTGTCTGGCAAGCCGGTAGTTTAGTATAAGACTTGTCATGCTGTGGTGAAGATGGCTGCGAAACGTATAAAAAAAAGTAAAACATTTTGAAGAACCCTTGTATATATTTTTTTCCTCTAGTAACTATACTCAGGCAATACACAGAGTGCCTGTTAGGTATTCCCTCCTTAAAAAGACATTACAGTGATACATAGAGTGCCTGTTAGGTATCCCTCCTTAAAAAGACATTACAGTGATAGTCAACTAAATATTTCTGCTGAACAGCATCACTGGAATGTGAATTTTGATAATCTGGAGCTTTGCTCATCTGTTTAGAAATTCCAGAGATTTTAAAGCAAACGTGGATTGTTCATTTGGGGTAAAGCAATGGATTGCCTTAATCCACTACCGCTCAACAACCCAACAACCCAACAAATTAATACCTATTAATGTAGGTATGAAGGAGCATGCGAAGCACTTCATGTAATAATAAAGAAATGTCACACAAGAATGCAAGAATTCATAGCCCTGTGTAGGCTTTGACCCCAGCAACTAGCTTTACACAACAATGTCCTGTTCCTCCTGGCAGCTGTGCAGAGTGGTGAAAAGTGTATATGCAGATGGGGATGCCTAAAATTAAGTGAACATGTTGCTTTGTGTTGTGTGGGAAACCTTGGGTAAATTTAAATGATTTTTTAGTCTTATGCCGCGTACACGCAATCGGAAATTCCAACAACAAATGTTCAATGTGAGCTTTTTGTCAGAAATTCCGACCGTGTGTAGGCTCCATCGGACAAAAAATTGAGAGCTTGTTCTCAAATTTTCCGACAACAAAAGTTATTTTTGGAAATTTCGATCATCTCTATGCAATTCCGACGCACAAAAATCCTACGCATGCTCGGAATCATTGAACTTAATTTTTCCCGGGTCATTGTAATGTTGTACGTCACCGCGTTCTTGACGTTCGGAATTTCAGACAACATTTGTGTGACGGTGTGTATGCACAACTTTGAGTCAACATTCCGTAGGAAAAAAATCCATGGTTTTGTTGTCAGAATTTCCAATCGTGTGTACCCGGCATTTGCCTGCCTAAATATTGGTAGCCCATCACAGGCTTCTTCAGTGCTAAAAAAACAATATCCTGTAGAAAGCTGGTGAAATTGTATTTGCCTGACTTCAGTATATAGAAGTTCGATTGGTTGCCAATTGTTATTTTATTTTGAACATCAGCATGCTCTTTTAACTGTCTCACTGAATAAGACTAATGGTGTCAGTTTCTGATAGTCTAGTGGAACTTTTACTGACAGCGTCAGTTACCCTCTTGGAATATTATTTGGAATACTTTACTAGCTTAACAGAATTTCTTTTTTATTTCCATTGCATAAAAATATACCCTGGTAACCTTGCGGCTTTCTTATTGCCAGTACCTTGTAGCTTATAGGAAAATATTACGGGACAAGCCCCAGTAGCCTAATGGGAAAATTATAGTGTCGCTCTCTCTCTCTCTAGTAACTAAGTGGAAAAAGTCCACTGCAATTAATAATGATATATTTTATATAAAAATAATAGCATAGTAAAGATTTTCCATGCTGAAGCACATATCAGAACATACTAATATACAGTAAACAAATTATGTTACAGTATTCAGTCAATATCCTCATTGCAAATCTTTTTATGTAAATACATCTTTCAACACTTCAGCTGCATTTTCCTTGTGTTGATATGGGTGGCTTTAAAGTCTAGGAAAAGGCAAGGCAAAGATCATACATATAAAATAAATTTGGTAAATGTCAAAACTTTTCAATTGTTTGACAAAAATTATCAAACTAGATTTAAGCTTACAATACAGCTATATGACTCAGATTCCAAGTACAAGCCAAAATAACTTGTTAGTCAAGTAAAATTTAAAAGATGAAAATTTTTAAGTATAAAATCATAATACAGTTTCTTTTAGCTCATCACTTCTTAGGGATAGTGGCTGATTAGTTTTCTTGTCTACAGATTTTTAACCTTCAAGCCTCCTACACACGACCGGTTTTCCCATCAGGAAAACTGCCAGGAGAGCTTTTGGCCGGGAAAACCGGACGTGTGTATGCTTCCTCACAGTTTTTCCGTCAGGAAAACAGCCGGGAATCCCAGCAGGAAAATAGAGAACCTGCTCTCTATTTTCCCGTCGGGATTCCCAGCATTTTTTTTTTCTGCCAGATCTACTACTTACCTATGGGAAACACTGCGAGGCAGTGCTGATGGAGAGAGTCAGTGAACAGCAATTTTCAAGTCTTGCCACAGATTGTCAATTGGATTTAGGTCTGGATTTTGATTGGGCCATTCTAACACATGAATATGCTTTGATCTTAACCATTCCGTTGTAGCTATGGCTGTATGGTTAGGATCGTTGTCCTGCTGGAAGGTTTTCTTCTAAGATTACCCTGTATTTGGCTCAACTCTGACCAGCTTCCCTGTCCCTGCTGAAGAAAAGCAACCCCAAAACATGATGCTGCCATCACCATGTTTCACAGTGGGAATGGTGTGTTCAGGTTGATGTGCAGTGTTTGTTTTCCGTCACACATAGTGTTTTGCTTTTATGCCAAAAAGTAAAATTTTGGTCTCATCTGAGCATCTTCTTCCACATGTTTGTCCCCCACATGGCTTCTTGCAAACTGCAAGCGGACTTCTAATGGTTTTCTTTCAACAATGGCTTTTTTCTTGCCTCTCTTCCATAAAGGCCAGATTTGTGGATTGCACGACTAATAGTTGCCCTGTGGACAGATTCTCCCACCTGAGCTGTGGATTTTTGAAGATCCTCCAGAGTTACCATGGGCCTTATGGCTGCTTCTCTGATTAATACTCTTTGCCCAGCCTGTCAGTTTAGGTTTAGGTGGATGGCCATGTCTTGGTAAGTTTGCAGTTGTGCCATGCTTTTTTAATTTTCGAATGATGGATCGAACAGTGCTCCGTGAGATCTTCGAACCTTGGGATATTTTTTTTATAACCTAACCCTGCTTTAAACTTCTCCACAACTTTAATCCTGACCTATCTAGTGTGTTCCTTAGCCTTCATGATGCTGTTTGTTCACTAAGATTCTCTAAAAAAAAACTCAGAGGGCTTCAGAGAACAGCTGTATTTATACTGAGATTAAATTACACACAGGTGGACTCTATTTTCTAATTATATGACTTCTGAAGGCAATTGGTTCCAGTAGATTTTAGTTAGTTGTATCAGAATAAAGGGGGCTGAATACAAATGCACGCCACACTTTTCACATATTTATTTGTAAAACATTTTGAAAACCATTTATCATTTTACTTCCACTTCATAATTATGTGCCACTTTGTGTTGGTCTACCACATAAAATCCCAATAAAATAGATTTACGTTTTTGGTTGTAACATGACAAAATGTGGAAACTTTTCAAGGGGTATGAATATTTTTTCGAGGTACTGTATATAGAGCTTTAGTAAGACCTTATTTAGAATACTGTGTCCAATTCTGGAGACCTCACATACAAAAAAATATTGATAAGATAGAATGAGACCAGAGATGGCAACAAATATGGTGAAAGGCTAGATGGATAAAACATATCAGGAGAGACTTGGGGAACCTAATACAGGCATACTCCAGTACTCAACGGGCTTTATTTACTAAAGCTGTTAAGCACAAAATCAGGCTCACTTCTGCATAGAAACCAATAAGCTTCTAACCCTGACTTGTTCAATTAGGCTTTGTTAATAAAACCTTTTCAGCTTTAGTAAATACACCCCATTGTGTACTTAAAAGTGGGGTATGCCTGTATGTACAGTCTTGAGGAAAGGGAAATAGGAGATTTTTGGAGTGCTTGTTTAAGTATTGCCCATTGCTTTTCTTGTGTGCACGGCAAGTGGACTTATGTCAAACCATCGATATCACATGTCAAACTCATAGTGTAAATTGATGTAAAGTTGCATGTTGAAGAAATATATGTTTTTAGGCAGCTAGCTCTGGACAGATGGGCCACTGTAAAGCATTTTTTCAGCCTTGATGCAAGATCACACACAGGGACCAGTTCGAGAAACAAGGTCTTTTGTATGGACATACTGTAAAAATGAAATGGCTCCTGTCCTTGCCTCAGGATGAAAGCTTATGCTGGACCATGTAAAGTCCAGTGGGGTGAAATGTATCAGAGTGTAAAGTTTAGTGGAGACATGTGGGCTGAGGTTACTCCTTATATTTTATTTGCCTGGGCTGGGTGGGAGTAGTAGTGATCCATTCCTCATTACATTTACTAGCATTCTGGATTGATATCAGAATAAGCCTGATGTGTGATCCAGAATCCTGCTTTGTAGCCGGACTTTAGTGTAATCAGTAAATAAAATTAATTATTTTCCATTCCTTCGTAATCCCTTAGCTATGAGTTTCAGTCATTATGTCCCCCAGTAACTAAGGGTTGCTTACAGGTTAATCAATGTTCAAAAGTCATGCAGTGCATTGTTTTTACTATGACAAATCCCAGTGAGTTTCAGCCATTATGTCCCCCAGTAGCTAAGGATTGCTTACAAGCTGATATAAGTTCAAAAGCCATGAAGTGCATTATTGTTACTTTGGCAAATCCCAGTATTATTTTGCCAGGTCGCTAACCTCGAACATGCAAGATTTGTCATGAACCCATGATAGCAGCAAACCCCAGTGCAGGCCTGTGTTTTTACAAATCACAAAGTGTATGTTTATACAAAATAGGGAGGTCCACATATATGACCCATAGCCATAATATCAAGTGAGCAACGAATAGGATGACTAATCATCTTAGTTTACTGTCTGCACAGTTATGCATAGTGTAGTGTATTTTTCTTTCTTTTTTAAGAAATACTTAAATATTTTTGTGGGAAGCAGATTATAGCATTATGTTATATAAATTACTTCTCACAAATCAATCGCTGGTGTTTTTTGCCTCTTTTGTGACCTGCCAAGCTAAGGTTCAACACCAGCTATAATCAATGTTATTTTCTATATCATATTGTTTGTAGAATATCATCCTAACGCTTTCATGCCATGACGTTTCTTGCATGGAGTAATAGTAGTGCTCGCAGGGTAATTTTTGGCCCAATTATTTATATATAATGCTTAAAGCAGGTTTCTGAGCATTGGAGATATTGGTCAGGTCATTACCTACCAGATAAAGTACAGCCTAAAAATAGATGAGAAAACATTTCTAACTACTGGTGATGGACAATACCATTCTCTGCAATTTGTGGAAGGCAGATGTATCTGAGACATGCTGTTAATGGCATAGTCAAGCATGTCATTGAGACACTTAAAGTATTGGCTTATTAGATGGACCTCGGTTGGTTGTACATACCAACATATTTTTATCTCTTTTTCAGCTTCTGACGCCACTGTACCAATTATGCCATAGTAATAGTGCCTTACTCTTGTTGATGGATTCTACAGGTAGTGTACATAAGGAAATCATAAGGAAATCCCAGGAGAGGTAGAGTGACCTTCTTTTTAATGCCATGGGTGGGAGGCAGAAATAGAAAGTAATTATTGAGAAGAAAATAAACTGTCCACCTAAACTTCAAATGTTTCAGATGAATGTTTCTTTCATTCTGTATTTTACCTTTTTCTCCAGTTTTTTACCTTTAGCTGGCATAGTCATTGAAATGCAGGTATTGTCTCTTTAAACAGTGATGAATAAAGAACAGTCTGTCTTGTTTCTTTGGCAATGAAGCACATAATCTGTTCCACACTAGTGTTTATTACATATGCATATTTAAAGCAGCTGGGAAGATCATCTCCCAGACAGGAACATGCACCATTCCAGCAAATACAGTTTAGGTCTGTCACATTCCTATCTCAGCAATTTCAGCTTTTTTGGGAAGCCGGGCATTCACTTTTGCCACTATTTTATGGCGGTGATTATAGTAAAGAATGTACCATTCTGGAAACTCCTAGCACATACAAAAGACCAGGAAGAATAGGAAATTCAAATAGGTAGAAAACACACAATTTCTCTATTTTACAGCCAATATCAAAAGTAATAGCCATTTTACAGATGTTTGGCCACCCAATATTAACTGATGCTTTGTTGTCAGTAATACAAGTCCAGCTATTTATAAAATCTGTTCATATTTTTTGTTTCTATTATTACAAAATGGTTTTTTTTTACTTTTGGTGCTTGCAGTCCCTTTCTTACTGCCATGGCTCTACTGCTTACCTTAATTTTCACTGCACCATTCAAGCCAGCTTGCCATTAGTACCAATGATACCTACAAACCTTATTGTTACATTGTCAGATCCAGTAAACCAACTGCCATGTCTTAGGCCCCCCCCCTAAGCAGAAACTGCCATGCTAGCCTCTATTCGATCTGTAACTGCTGCAAATGTGATCAGTAATGACACCAGCCATTTGATTGCTTGGCAGCTCGCTTGAGAGCATAAGCAACTGTGACCATTTTCATTCATTGCATGTCTTGAATGTAATCATTTTGGGAAGTTAAATCAATGGGTTTAATTCTGCTTTCATTTATGATTTATGATATTTATGATTGCCCCCCACTATAGATGCTTTCTCTATACTCCCCCAGGAAAGACACTAATGTTTTTCTACTGATATGAAGAACTTATGCTGTGCATGCAACTCACCTGCCTCCAGGCATTAATACAGTTATATAACCTTTCCACGATGATCCACAAGACTGTAGCGTTCAAAAACAACTAATGCTTGCTGTAATCGTTAACCCCACTCTACTATATGTGCCTTTTTTCCTTTCCTTTTTCTGAAATCCCCCTGTGCTTATGTATGAACTTATTATTTATGAAGGCAGAGAAAAATTTCCTACAAAAAAGAAAATTTTGCACAAAGGGCAGCTTATTGTGTGATATTATACTTTACTTTCATCGCCCTTCCTTCTTCATTTTAAACTGACTTCCGGACAGCTATAAAATACACACATCAATGTACCTCTGCATTTATTAATAATCTCTTCTTTAATGCAACTGGTGTAAGAATTTGACTTGATGGCAGCCTCTTCTAAATACCTGCACAGCAGGACTGGGAGAGGGAGCCCACCAGATAAGCCACATGCAAATATACTAAAACAAAAAAAAAGAAGATGCATGTCACTTGTAGAACTTGCAGCTGGAAATACAGGACTGGTAGAAGTAGCAGGACATCAGTTCAGAAATGGAAAGTCTGGGATGGACCAGCCTGAGTTAAAGCGGGAGTTCACCCAAAAATCAACTTTCTGCAGTTAGATCCAGAATACTGCTGACATCTGCAGTATGCTGGTCTTTTTTTTTATTTTGGTACTTATCGTTATAGCAGTATTTCTTCTATGGCTCCGAGCGGGGAATCTTTCGAGGAATGGGCGTTCCCGAAGGCAAGAAAGATGATTGACGGTCTTCGATAGTGCGTCACGGCTTCCGAAAACAGCCGAGGTGACACTTGGCTGTTTACGGCGCCTGCGCCTGCCGTGTAGAGCTGACTGCGCAGGCGCCGTAAATTGCCGGGCATCACTCGTGTATCTTCGTAAGCCGTGACGCGCTATCGAAAGCTGTCAATGAACTTGCTTGTCTTGAAGGGAACGCCTATACCAGGAAGTAATCCCCGCTCGGAGGCATAGAAGAATTACTGCTAAAACCATAAGTACCAAAAAAAAAAAAAAAAAGACCAGCATACTGCAGTTGTCAGCAGTATGCTGGATCTAACTGCAGAAAGTTGATTTTTGGGTGAACTCCCGCTTTAAGGAGGAACTTCAGGAAGCATGGCTTGTCAGAGCTCCCAAAAAGCTTGTGGCAGGAACCCACTCTTATTGCTCAAATGGATGCAGAGAAAAGCCAGGGCGGGCACTCTGTAGTATCATGGAGCTGAATCAGAGACATGGTGGCCGAGTTCAGCAGCAATTGTCCACCCAAGTACAGAAGCATAGGCAGGATCAAAATCATGAGCAGGCTGAGCTGTGAAATGAATAAACAGCAGCAAAGGCAGAATCCAAGAGCAGAGTGTGGGGAGATTACATTTGATTTGTGTTTTTTTTTTTTGTGATACTGTTTTTTTTTTACACACATCTCTTGCTGTTTGTGCCAGTAAACACTTTTCTAATTCTTATACATCATCCTTCGAAGTTGGCAGAGAAATAAACACCAAAGGGATTGTCAATCTCCTGGGTCCCCCTCTGTCACCAGGGAGGAACTAGTGAGAGTTTCAAGGGGCACAGGGATCAACACTTTTTGGAAGGGTTGGTTTAGATTTTGGAGGATGGATTTCCGTAATTGGAGCAATATTCAATAGTGCAGGCAACAAGAAAGCTAAGAATTACTTTTCTATTTTACCTTCATGTTTCTGGTTCATATTTATTTAATAATTGACAAGGTCTCTTTAAACACTTCATCTTTGCTTTAATAAACCTGTGCTTATAAAATTAAAGTGGAACTGAATATTAGAAAGGGGAACCTGCTACTGCATGACTCAGAGTTAGGAAGAGTACTTAAGAGATTCCAGCTCTGCTTTTTATCACAAATAAAGTGGTTCTAAATGTTTTTTTATCTTAACCTCCCTGGCGGTATGATTCTGTCTGGAATTACGTACCAAAAGCGGTACATTTATTTTGCAAGGAAATTGGCGTTTTATACTGTAGGCCTGTAATTTTTAGAAATAACTCACTTAAATCTGACCAAGCAAGAGTCTTGTAGGCATCCCGGGTATGATTTTTTTTTTTAAAACAAAATTATAAATTATAATATAATAAATAATTATAAATAATTATAACAAATAATAATATAATTATAATAAAAATTATTCAATAATGTAATCAACTCAAAATCACTGAAATTTGCAGTTGCAGAATTGTCGCTGTCATTATTTTATTTTTTTTATGACGAATTTCCCTGCAAATCGCTATCGCACATTTCTGCAAGTGATTATAATTTATTATCGCTGTTTTCTAGCTGATCTAAAACCATTTTTGACATAAAGGGACACTTTTGGACAATCTACAGTTTTTAGGCAGAAATGACATTTTTTTTATTATATAAAAGTACATGCAGGACACTGGGCAGACCACTAGGGACAAGGGGGGTGTGTATTTTTTACATACAGTACTGTAATCTATAAGATTACAGTATACTGTATGTAATGTGTTTGTTTACTTTTTTGAATTTGGCGCCGTTCTCCGTCCCCGTGCGTCGTAACGTCGCAGGGAACGGAGATCGGCGTCACACGGGGACTGTGAATCGAGCGAGGAGGTCCCGCTCGCTCACACAGCGGGTGGCATCGCTGGATCCAGGGACAAGGTGAGTAAACCAAGCCTGTGGATCCAGCGAAAGGTAAGCCCGTCCAGCCCGAGCGTGACTCGGGTTTGCCGATCCTAACATGTAAAACCAACCCCGAGTCACGCTCGGGTTTACCGTCAGGGGGGTTAATGCAGTCTAAGGTAAAAAACCTTCTGGGTGAAGCTTCCCCCTTTTACTTGATATATACCTGAACCCCATATCGATCCAGCAATGTGCTTGAGAGCAGCGGCTCTTTCCGGCTCTCTCTCTCCTTATTAGCTCACACAGCAGCGGGAGCCATTGGGTCCTGCTGCCATCAATCAAAGCCAGTGAGCCAATAAGGAAAGGGGCAGGGGGCAGGTCAGAGCCACACTCTGTGTGTGAATGGACAATGTCCATTCACGGGAGTGCGGCTCGAGAGAGAGAGCCTGCTCGAGTGCTCCCCTAGCAAGAAGTTTGCTATTGGGGCACACAGCAAGGGGGAGAAGCCAGGACCGCCGGTAGGAGACCCAAAAAGAAGATCGGCTGCTCTGTGCAAAACCATTGCACAGAGCAGGTAAGTACAACAGAAAAAACCTTTCAAAAAAACCTTTAGAATCACTTTAAGGATATGACACAGAAGGAACACAATCGACTTCTTTTAAAGGCTAATTCCATCTAAAATAAATTTTACAGTGGCTGAAGTACCACCTTATTTATTGTATTTATTAAATACTGTATGTGTATTATGCATTATATTTATTGTATTTAATTGTTTGGAACTTTAAAATTATGTTTCCTCAAAGGTTCTTTGTTTCATTCTCTGCGTTGACATTATCTTGCTGTATGCCATGTCAAGGTATTGAGGGTCTCACTACATTGTTTGTGGTTGTTTCAGCCTGCCGTAGTCTTAAGTTACATTAGCCTTTGGAGGACTTTTCACTCTTAAGAATTTACATGGTAGGAAAATATTTACTCTTTTCATAAAAGCATATATTTTATTAATGATCATAGACTGTTAATGAAGGGTGAGGACATGGAAAGTACAGATAACTAAGCAAGCAACTAAGCAAGCAACTAAGAAAGGCTTTTGGTTGTGCTTTTTTTTTCATGTTTAATCACACTGCTATGGTCCAATTCTTACTTCATGTGTACGTAGAATCTTGATCCATTCTTTATGATTTATGAGTGGAAAAAATTGCAGCTTGAATGTTTCTTTAGGGACATGTCTTTGACAGGTTTGCACAACAGAACAATCTGTCAATGTTTTTTTTTTTTTTTTACATTTACATCTTTCTCTATTTGCTAAAGAATTTTAGATTTAATAGCTAAACAAATTTTTTCCCTTTTATTATATATCGATGATTTCATGCGCACGTAAAAATGTTTAAAATCACTTTATTAAGTCTGAGAAGGAGCAAGTGATCATAAAAACTACTTTAAACAAATGTATGAGTGTAATGTAGCTTTCTGAACTTAAATAAACAGATAATGTCAGAAAAAAAAGATTATAAGCAGACCTATTGAAGGTGAAAGATACAAAAAAGGAGATCTTACTTATTTACAGTACTTATGCTACACACACACATATTCACATTCAGTATATATATATATATATATATATATATATATATATATATATATATATGTATATTCTCTGTATACAGGATGTGCATTTATGAATGTGTGTATGTAAATATGCTTAATTTACACACTTACTACACATTTGAAGTTAACCCACCTAGGTATATACAGTTTTAAGTCCTGCTGCTTCAAGCCTCCAGCCATTCCTATCTACCACAATTAACCAATTTGACCTGACTGAATTGTGTAGTTGGGATTTTTTTAATTATAGCACTCAAAAGGTAAAGTCAAAACTCATAGGCTTGGGTGCACGGATGAAGAACAGAAGTGTACAGTATAGGCTTTTCTTATCTAATCTGACATACAGTATACCCCTTTACATCTTCAACAAGCCTAGAAAGCCTACTACAAACTCAAACAAGATGTAAAAGAACTGTTAAAGGATTTAGAAAGATAGAGAAATGTTGCCTAATGTATACAGCTGGTAAAATCCAAACAGGGCCCTCAATTATATAATTTAAAAAAAAAAATCTCGTGGTCATATTCAGTCCTAAAGAGCTGAAGATAGATAATAGGACATTTTTTTAGGGTTCATGACAGCAGCTAATGGTATGTTAAATGGGGGGGAGGGTCCTATGACCTCAGATACCTCTGTATCCTGTGTTTTATGATTATTGTTTAAGCTTTTTGATACTTTTGGAAGACACATATGCTGTCTATAGGCTGCTGTAACGGCTACCCAGCTAGGGAGAGGGTCTCAGCCGTTAGAGAAGTCCTTTTCCCTGGCAAGCTGCGATATGCAAGTACCGCGGGTATCCCCGTCCAATAGATCCAGAGAGAGAGAGAGAATTCCCCTTCCCGAACAAGACAAGGCTACGTTGAAGGGTCAAACAAGACTGTCCTTTATTGCACATTTCACCTCGCTTTTTATATGGTTACAAACTTACATGAACAATGACACTCTCCGCCCCCCCCCTTCACACACATACTTTGAAATAATGACATTCCCTTGAATCAATCAGTCTCTAGACGTTCGGCTCCAACCTTATATTTAACATGACTTGATCAGACAATAGAATTCAATTAACCTTTAAAACAATTATACACTCCCACATAACAGCCTCCGTATGTTAAGGGGATTAACTACACAAAGGAGAGTCCATTAGCTATGCAAAGGGAATATTAGCATTCAGCAGTGAAAAAGTCCCTTGTATAATTAACCCTTTGAGCTCAGAGTACAATGTGGTAAATCCAATTGTAACGAGCCATGCAGTTCTTTGTAGACCTCACTGTAGGAGTATTATAGGATGTCCCCGCAGAATAGTTCATACGTCCGTTACAGCTGCAATTTATGACTTTAAAGAGACTATACTTCTTTGAAAGAGACTACTATTTAATGTGCACCATGCAGTACAAGCAAGGTCTGTTATTTACTTAGAGCCCCCTAACCGATGAGAAATTGCTGCACTATAATTTTAAAAATCTGTGGATAAAACAGTTAGTTAAAACACTTGCCTTCCCTATGATGTCACTATCCTTCTGACAAGATCAAGGACATTGCAAGTAACCAAAATCTTTTGATGATGTTCAAGCACAGTGCATTGGCATCTTTTTATAGGATTTGTGCTACTCAGTAATCCCCAGGATCTTGCCAAATAGATGGTGATGTCAACTTTACCTAGATTCTACAGCCAGAAATTGGGGTAAGGTAAGTATATTATCTCACTTCTTTTACCAACAGTTTTTTTTTTCACGTTTTGTGCAGCATTTGGCTTGGGAGCGGGGGCCTTGAGTAAATAAGCAGACCTTTCATTTTTAGTGCAATTTCTCAGTAGTTTAAATGTCATATGTTACTTATTGTTGAAAATAAGAAACCTCAGAATTCCCCAAATGTAAAATATTAACATTCCTATTTTTCATGTTGGAAATGGCAGAAGCTACTGATTATTTTCACATTTCTGTATTTTATTTATTTTCTAGTGGATATAGTTTACAATTAAATTCTGTGTTGCATTAAAACTTTATCACTAATTTTAAACAGAAAAATGCCAAAAATAAAATAAAAACATGTTGTTCCAAAAACGTGACAATTTTTTTTTTTTTTTTTTAAAATAACTTGGCAACTCCCAAGGAGCTCTTAGTAAATACTACGGTGCTATGTTAAACGTAAAACATACTTGCATTTTGTAATCGGTAGCATATCATGTACTTTTTTACTGATGTTATGGGTAGGTGATAGTTATTTCGTACTGTTAATATTTGTGCTTAACACTGACTAGATGATAAAGTGGTGATGTATCTATCTATTCATTCTTTCAGTATTTCTATTTTTCAGCCGTATATACCTGTATACACAGAAAAAACAGCTGCAAGTAGTGCAGGTGTGTTACCATTTCAGATATGAAATATTATTGTTTCTATATATCTTTGTAACTATAATCATATATGTTGTCAGATATACAATGCGGTGAAAAAGAATTTGCCCCCTTTCTGATTTTTTTTGCATATTTGTCACATATTTGTCAAATGACTCAGATCATCAAACACATTTTATTATTACACAAAGACATGGCTTTTTTTCAGGGGGAACTCAGTTCCACCACCTCTGGCTCAGACCCTTTGGTGCCTGCTCACCACTATCACTTGTAAACACAGAAGTCTGGTTTCTGTGTTTACAAGTGACAGCTCTACACTCTGTGTGTAACCCCCTGAACTCTGCACTATGTATGTAATGCAATCCTGGTATTTAATGCCCCTTTAAGACCCTTCTACCATTTTTGAAATCTGAACGGGTCGTGGTTGAGTTCCTGCACCTATCTTCTGAGAAAAAAAGCTCTGCACAAAGATAACCCGAATAAATGCAGTTTTTAAATTATGGCTTCATTTATTAAGGCAAAAAAGTTGTCCAAACCTGCCTGGATTTATGTGAAAAAGTACCGTAATTGCCCCCTAAACCTAATAACTGCTTGTGCCACCCTTGGCGGCAACAACTGAAATAAAGCTTTTGCGATAACTGGCAATGAGTCTTTCACATTGCTGTGGAGCAATTTTGGCCCACTCTTCTTTGCAGAATTGTTTTAATTCAGCCACATTTGAGGGTTTTCCAGCATGATACAGCCTCTCAATTGGATTTAAGTGTGGGCTTTGACTAGGCCACTCCAAAACCTTAATTTTGCTTTGTTGGAACCATTTGGAGGTGGACTTACTGTTGAGTTTCGGATCATTGTCCTGCTGCATAACCCAAGTGCACTTGAGCTTGAGGTCACAAACTGATGGCCGGACATTCTCCTGTAGGATTTTCTGTTAGAGCTCAGAAATCATGGTTCCATCAATTATGGTAAGTCGTCCAGGTCCTGAAGCTGCAAAGCAGCCCCAGACCATCACGCTACCAATACCATGTCTGACTGTTGGTATGATTTTCTTGTTATGAAATGCTGTATTAGTTTTATGCCAGATGTAAAGGGACGCACACCTTCAAAAAGTAACATTTTTGTCTCATCAGTCCACATAATATTTGCCATAAATGTCCTGGGGATAATTAAGATTTTGTTTGGTAAATGTGAGATGAGCATTGTGTTCTTTTTGGTCAGCAGTGGCTTTGGCCTTGGAACTCTCCCATGGATGCCATTTTTGCCCAGTCTCTTTCTTTTTGTTAAATCATGAACACGGAACTTACCTGAGGTAAGTGAAGCCTACAATTCTTTAGATTGTTCTGTTTTTTTTTTATGACCTCCTGGATGAGTCGTCATCATGTTCTGGGAGTAATTTTTGTAGACCGGCCACTCCTGGGAAAGTTCACCTCTGTTCCAAGTTATCTCCATTTGTGGATAATGGCTCTCCCCGTGGTTCACTGGAGTTCCAAAGCCTTAGAAATGGCTTTTAAACCCTTCCTAGACTGATACATGTACATTACTTTGTTTCTAATCTGTTCTTGAATTTTTTGAGATTGTGGCATGAAGTATGGCTTTTTGTGATCTGTTAGCATGCTTCACTTTGTCAGACTTCTATTTATGTGATTTCTTGATTCAACAGGTCTGGCAGTAATCAGGGTGTGGCAAGTGAAATGTAACTCAGCTTTCCAAAAAATTGTGGTTAATCACAGTTCAATCATGATTTAGCAGGGGAGGGTGCAATTATTTTTCACACAGGGCCAGGGAGGTTCGAACAGCTTTTTTTCCTTAGTACATTAAATAATAGTTGAAAAGCTGCATCTTGGATTTACTCAGGTTATCTTTGTATAATATTACAATTTGATGATCTGAATTATTTAAGTGTGAGAAATATGCCCCAAATTTTAATAAATCAGGAGGAGGGGGGGGGGGCAAATACTTTTTCACAGCACTGTATATACTTTTCATTGGACAACGTCCAATGAAAGAAGACAAATGCCGCATACACACGACCGTTTTTCATGATGAGAAAAATTAATTTTTTTTAATTGGTCGTTAAAAATGATCGTGTGTAGGCTCCAGAGCATTTTTCTCGACGAGAAAAATGGGCATTAAAAATTTAGAACATGCATTTTTTCTCATCGTTTTTCACTTTGTCGTTTTTCTCGTCGTGAAAAACGGTCGTGTGTAACGACTGGGAAAAAACGCGAATGCTCAGAAGCAAAGTTATGAAAAGGGAAATTTGCATAATCAGCCCAAAGGGGTGCCGCCATTTGAATGGAACTTCCCCTTTTTAGTGCCGTTGTACGTGTTATACGTCACCGCGCTTTGCTCGAACATATTTTTTCGCGATCGTGTGTATGCAAGGCAGGCTTGACAAGAATCACATCGAGAAAAACATCGTTTTTTTCCATGACATGAAAAATGTGTACGCGGCTTAAGAAACAAAATATATAGTTTTAGGTTTTGATAGACAAGGAAAAGATTTGTGTTTATGGTTGTCTGTGTCCCTGTGGGGAGATTACATTTCTCTAGTTAAAGTGGTCACCAGGAAAAAATATTGAGGGACAATGCTACTTACTGGAACACAGAAAGCAGGGAAAGGTTAGAGCCACTGTAAGTTTTTTTTTTTACTATTACTGATTGTGTAAAAATTCCTCTGATTTTCTGTTTCTGTAATTTCAACAGGAAATGAGGCTCTATCACTTTCCACTCAATATATCTAAATATATATATATAAATTACTAATGCTGACTAGCTATTCCTCTAATTGATATTTATGTCCCAATAAAAACCTAAAGCAGCTTAAAATGGAAAAAAAGGGCTCTAAACCAAACCATTCCAGACTAAACTGCCAGAACTCCCACCATTACTATGTCTACAATATACACTCCATGAAAATAAGATCCTGAGTGTGTTAGCAATCTACCACATTGCTAAATTCAGAGTACAACCATTACCCTTAATAGCTAGATTCATGAATATGAGAAAAATTATTGTTTTAAATGGCCTGTTCAGTGATCTGTTGCATTGCAGTGTTGGAAAAAAAGAGCAAGGCATGCTGTATATTGGTCATATTAACCTGTTGTTTACCATTCAGGTCAACTAAAATTGAGTTGTCCAGGTATAACCCAAATTTACCCCAGATTTCCTTCTACCCAAGTAGAGTATGTACAAGCATTCCCCCTTTTTTTTTTTTTTCATTTCTCTTTTTTATGTAGCAGAATACAGTTTACTTTATTCTCTGTGATATCATCAATAGTTGTGTAAAAAAAATTCAGGGAGAGCTGCAAGCAAGTCAGTTTTTTTCTTTATGTGGACCAGCACACCTTGCATCTTCTAAGTGCTACACACAGGGTATACATATTGAGTTTTTTTTGTTAATCCAGCAGGGGTGGACAGAAACAAATAAACTGACAGATCCCTGCATCAACACAAGCAATGTGGATGTGTGGATATCTCACGCCGCACTATTGCATTCTGACAGTGGGGACTCCCTTTATCAGAATACACAGATCAGCATGGCAGCCATTAGGTGATGATTTTCCAGCAGGATTGTTTGACATAAGCTTTGCTTGTGTTGAACAGGAGAGGCTTATGGGAATGCTGGAGGAGTATTTAACCATTTAAGCCCTGGACCATATTGCTGGTCAAACACCAGGCCACTTTTTGCGATTCGGCACTGCGTCATTTTAACTGACAAATGCGCGGTCGTGCGATGTGGCGGCTAAAACAAAATTGGCGTCCTTTTTTCCCCACAAATAGAGCTTTCTTTTGGTGGTATTCGATCACCTCTGCGGTTTTTAGTTTTTGCGCTATAATCAAAAATAGAGCGACAATTTTTAAAAAAATGAATATTTTTTACTTTTTGCTATAATATATATCCCCCAAAAATATATAACAAAAACTATTTTTTTCCTCAGTTTAGGCCGAAATGTATTCTTCTACATATTTTTCTAAAAAAAATCACAATAAGCGTTTATTGATTGGTTTGCGCAAAAGTTATAGCGTTTACAAATAGGGGATAGTTTTATGGCATTTTTATTAATATATTTTTTTTTAATAGTAATGGCGGCGATCAGCGATTTTTATCGGTACTGCGACATTATGGCGGACACTTTGGACACTTTTGACACATTTTTGGGACCATTGGCATTTTTATAGGGATCAGTGCTCTAAAAATGCATTCATTACTATAAAAATGCCACTGGCAGGGAAGGGGTTAACACTAGGGGGCGAGGAAGGTGTTAAGTATGTTCCCTGGGTGTGTTCTAACTGAAGGGGGGGGGGGACTGACTTGGGTAAATGACTGATCGCTGTTCATACATTACACACACAGCTCCCGGTTCTCGCTGTAACGAGCGATAGTAGGACAAACCCCAAGAAATTCTTCAAATATATTAATAGTAAAAAGGTCATGTCTGAGCATGTAGGGCCTTTACTAAGTAATCTAGAGTGGGTGACTGGGGACAAAGAGAAGGCAAATTTATTAAATGCTTTCTTCAGCTCTGTGTATACAAAGGAGCATGGGGGAGCTCATGTCCATAATAGGGGTTGTAGAGACAAAGCCCCAAATACACAATGGCTCAAAAGTAATATGGTCCAGAAATATTTAGACAGAATAAAGGTGGGTTAAGCACCTGGACCAGATGGCATCCACCCACGAATCCTAAAAGAATTGAGCTCTGTAATTTCAAAGTCATTGTATGTTATTTTTAGGGACTCATTAATGACGGGAATAGTACCACTGGATTGGCGCAGGGCCAAAGTCTTTACCAAGTAACTATAGACCTGTTAGTCTAACTTCTATAGTTGGGAAGATACTGGAACGTTTAATAAAAGACCACATGGATGAGTTCTTGCTGGAAAAAAACTATTTAAGCAACAGACAGCATGGATTCATGAAAGACAGAAGCTGTCAGACAAACCTGATTTCTTTTTATGAAGAGGTAAGTAAAACCCTGGACAGAGGCGTGGCTGTGGACGTGGTATACTTGGATTTTGCAAAAGCGTTCGATACAGTTCCGCACACACGGCTCATGTGTAAGGTAAGGTCTACAGGATTTGTAATTGGATAGAAAACTGGCTGAAAGACAGAATTCAGAGAGTCGTGGTTAATGGTTCTCACTCTGAATGGTCGAAGGTTATCAGTGGTGTACCCCAAGGTTCAGTGTTGGGACCCTTACTTTTTAATATATTAATATAATAATATATCTTAATCTCTATAAATGATATTGGGTCTGAGATCAAAAGTAACATTTCTGTCTTTGCAGATGACACCAAGCTATGCAGTGGAATAACCTCCTTACAGGATGTCGCCATTTTACAAGCCAACCTCAATGTCTAATTGGGCGACTGAGTGGCAGATGAGGTTTAATGTTGATAAATGTAAAGTTATGCACTTGGGGGCTAATAATATGCATGCATCATACATACTAGTGTGAGTACTAATGGGGGGATCCATAGTGGAGAAGGATCTGGGGGTTTTGGTAGATCATAAGCTCAATAATGGCATGCAATGCCAAGCTGCAGTTTCCAAAGCGAGTAAAGTCCTTTCTTGTATTAAGAGAGGTATGGACTCCAGAGAGAGAGAGAGAGAGATAATTTTGCCCTTGTACAAATCATTAGTAAGACCTCATCTGGAATATGAAGTTCAGATTTGGGCTCCAGTTCTCAAAAAGGATATTGGGGAGCTGGCGAAAGTGCAGAGAAGGGCAACCAAACTGATAAGAGGCATGGAGGAGCTCCGCTATGAGGAAAGATTAGAATAACTGAATTTATTCACTCTTGAGAAGAGGAGAATAAGGGGGGATATGATCCACATGTACAAATTTATAAGGGGCCCATATAGTGAACTTGGTGTCCCCCCTGGCTAGCCCTCCATGAACTTTTTGCCTGGCCCACTAAGCTGCACACTCATTCCCACACTCATGGCAAGGATAGGGAGAGATGCAGCCTGGCACATCAAACTAATGTGAACATTAAAGTCTGGACAGAAGTGACAGCAGCATGGAGGAGGTGCGGGCTATGCTGTGCTCTCCCCCCTTCTGTAATAACAGCGCTCCTTCATAGAGTAGATGACACAGGATCACTTTTACATCAGTTTGTACAGGGTTTGATTACCCACTCACCTACCTCCTCCAAGGACTGCTCATCTCCGGGCAGCAGGACATGAGTGTAGGGGATGGGTAATTAAATCATGTACAGTGTGATCTGAGAGTGATCCTGTGTCATCTGCTGGATGGAGGATCATTGTTCTGACAGCATAGCCTGCACTCCCTCCCGCTGACACTACTCATGTAGTGATTTCCCACCTGTAAGTTTGGGGGGATTTTAATGGAAACAAAGTGGGGGAGGGGGGTAACATTAATTTGTGCTTTTTATGAGAGGTTTGTGGAGGGAGAAGTGGAGGGTTATTTGTGATGGAAAAGGCAATTGGGAGGATTTGTGCTAGGAGGAGTAATTGCGTGTGTGGGGGGAGGGGGGGGCTGGCAGATTTGAATTGAAAAGGGGTATTGAGGGAGATTTATGCTATAAGGAAGGGGAGATTTGTGCTAGGAGGGGTGGGGGTACATGAGCTAAGAGGGGGAATTGGGGAGACATTTGTTCTAGGAGGGGAGATTGGGGGGTTTTCTAAGAAGGGGGATTGGGGTGAAGGATTTGTGCTAGGAGATGGGATTGAGGGTAGAGGATTTGTGCTAGGTGGGGGGATTTGGGTGGGGGGAAAGATTTGTGCTAGGAAGGGTAATTTGTAGAGGGTTGTCATAGGAGGAGGGTTTTGTGGGGCATTTTACTAATAAGAAAAATTGAGGGGGGGGGGTATATTAAGCAGGGGAAATTGGAAGAGAAAGTTTGTGCTGGGAGGGGGAATTTGAAGGGGTGGATTTATCTTAAGATGGGACATTTAAGGGGAAAGAGGATGTGTGCTAGGAAGGATGACTTTTTTTGGGTGGGGGGATTTGTGCTAGGCGAGGCGAGAATTGGGGGGAATTTGATCTCAAAGACTGGATTAGGGGACAGAGATTTGTGCTGGGAGGGGGTATTTGGACTGGGAGAATTTTAGCTAGCAGAGCGAATTTATTCTTAGGGGATGAGTTGGGTTTTTGGGGAGGCTCTGCTGAGTCATGATGATTACACATCAGGGGAGGGGCAGAGTTTGTCATTTTTCCCTAGGCGCTAGATGACCTTGTTCCATCACCACCTGCACTGCACACAGGGCTTTCAGCAGATCTCCTGCTCCCCATACAGTACATAGCTGAGATTGGATTCTCTTACAGACACTGCCTCAATCGGCACAACTGCCTCAATTGCACAGGGCAGAACTGCAACATAGCAGCCAGTGCCTGTAAGGGAATTCATTCTCAGTAATGTGATATTTTCTTTTTTTGCACCATTTATAGGAAATAAGCACATGGAAATGTGAATGTATTGCAGAGATGTATTGCAAATGTATTTATTTATTTAGTTTACCCATATAATACATTTAGATTGCATGTCCATAAATGTGTTAAAGTGTGCTTTCTTCTGTAAACAAGCTCTGCTTTCTTGGATTTTTTAAATAAAGCTATTTAATTATTATCAACCTCTTGTAAAATCAAACCTTATGGTTCTGAACTATCTGCATATGTACTGTATGCTAGTTCACATATGCTACGATATACAGTTTCTCACCAGAAAGAGCTTCATTTGCAACATCTGTGACATGGACTGACCTGGATGCTCATAATAGGTTGCAAAAGGATGCACAATTTTTTTCTAATAAAACAGCACTTTTATTAAAGGAAGCTGTTTATTTTGAACTGTATATTACAAGAATATAAATGCTTCAGATGATTTTGTTTGAAAAAAAATAAAAAAATTCTTACCTTGGAATTTAACAGCCAAACATGCAGCGTTTTCTTTGTACTGTTTGAAGTTTTACGCAACATGCTGGGAAACAGGACTTTTTAAGGCAAAAATCAAACAACACCAACAGCTATAGAGACACAGCAGTGGCTGACTAATCCATTCAGCACAGTTAGGAAACAGCTAGCCTTTGAATGCAAATATACTATGCATGACTCATGCAAAGCAATGTCAACGTATTTGATTTTTTAAAATATTTTCCTAATGATTTGGATGTAAGAAAAAATTGAGCAAAAGTAATTTTTTTTGGCTAACTCATTTTAAGGAGACAAAAATGGGGTGATAAAGCTTGGTCTTATGTGGAACAGTTGTTTTCACTCAGCTTTCTTGTTTCATTTTTCTTGGAAATTAAAGATGTAATTTGATCGGTGAATAAGGGCAACTGCTCCACTTTTCTACATAATTTCTAATCAGTTTTGTACATCACATTTGTGTCACATCATTAGCATGTTAGCATGCTTGCCTTTCAGCATTAAGTCCTGAGGACAGGTCCCAACATAGAAATGTCTGTAATGCCTTGTACACACGATCGGTTTTCCCGGCAGCCTTTTTACTGCCGGGAAAACAGAGGGGAAAGCCGAGAACCTGCTCGGCAGCTTTCCCCCCCCCCTACACAAGGCCGGTTTTCCTGGCAGGAAAACTGCCATGAGAGCTTTGGCCGGTAATTCCGGCCGTGTGTATGCTCCACTGCAGGCTTTCCCCATGCAGAGAAAAACACCGCCAGGAATCCCGCCAGGAAAATAGAAGACATGCTTTCATTTTTCCTGCCGGGATTCCCGGCTGTTTTCCTGTCAGGAAAACTGCCATGGAGCATACACATGGCCAGTTTTCCCAGCCAAAAGCTGTCCTGGCAGTTTTCCTGGCAGAAAAAACAGTCGTGTGTATGAGGCATATGGAGTTTGTACGCTGGACCTCTGGCTTCAGTATTGTGAATTATGCCGCTTACACACGATCGGTCAAACCGATAAGAACGGTCTGATGGACCGTTTTCATCGGTTTAACTGATGAAGCTGACTGATGGTCAGTCGTGCCTACACACCATCGGTAAAAAAAAACAATCGTGTCAGAACGCGGTGACGTAAAACACAACGACGTGCTGAAAAAAAAGAAGTTCAATGCTTCCAAGCATGCGTCGACTTGATTCTGAGCATGCCTGGATTGACGTGCCTACAAACGATCGGTTTTGGAAGGATGAGCATAGCTGACATGTATTTGAATATGTGAAAATAAACTTTTTCAAAAGTGTTTTACTACTACTTTCATCCAGCCTCAAAAATATTGAATTTCTAAATAAATGTGTGCTAAAATGTACCATTCTTTCCCATCTCAGAAAGTTGGTAGGTATTGGGCTATCGACATTCCCTTTTTTGCACTATATGTGCATTGTGGCCTGCTAAATTTAACCACTTGCTGACCAGCCACAGTACATACACTGTGGCAGGACGGCTCTATTGCGGGAAAAAACATACCTGTAGTCTTTTCGTGCAATAGACAGCGGGAGCGCATGTGCTGATTGACCAGAGGGGGAGACAATCAGTGGGTCCGGTGGACACGCGATCTCTCCCCAGAGAGGCAGAATCTGCCTGTGTTAACAGGGAAGAACACAGTGATCTTGTGTTCCTGCTAAGCAGGAGCACAGGTCTCTGTGTTCATCCAGTGAGTCCATCCCCCACACAGTTAGCAAACACCCCCTAGCCACACACTTAACCTTTTGATATCCCCTGGTGTTAACTCCTCTCCTGCCAGTGTCATTAGTACAGTAACAGTGCATATTTTTAGCACTGATGACTGTAATAATGTCACTGGTTTCCAAAAAAGTGTCAAAAGTGTCAGCATACTTACTCAGACACCAGACGGTCTCCATGGGTGTCCAGGATGTCTCTAAACTGTCTCTCTTCAAAGGCAACCTGTCCCTACTTGAAACTTTGGGAACATTGTGGGCCCCCAAAATGCCTTCCTTTTAATCAACTGTGGGTATAGAATTTTGTATATGCAGGTTTTTGGTTTGTGTGTGTTTTGTTACTTTTCTCTTTGGTTTGACCTCGATGGGCTTTTTTCAACCAGACTACCCATGTAACTATGTAAGTAAGGGCTACATATCATCCCTGTGTCTAAAAGATGACCACTCAAATCTCAAGAGAACTCTCCAAATATGAAGCCTGAGTCTATGGTGCCAGGTGGGGGCATTTAGTGGGGAAAAAGAGGGTTTCACGCCAAACACCCTTTTACAGGTAGTATTAAGAAAGTAGGAGGTAGTGTCTGCTGGTTCTAGTTAGAGTGAACGTTTCCAGCTGTTTGCCAGAGCATCTACAGTTTAGGTTTCCCTAGCACATTTTGTCGAATGGTGAGTCTACCTTTTGGCAATACATAAATAAGCTGTATCTAGAGATTTATGCATACTTTTAGCAATGTTCTGCAAAGGTACTTGCTTCATATTTGATATAAAATGTAAAAGCAGTAGGTTTGGTGCCAAAGCAATCAATTTAGAAAGCCTATACCCTGCTCATTTTGGGGGTATTTTGCTGTGGGACACCATCATCCACTTTTATTCAATCCACCGCCTCACCCCTTGTTGTTGGTCAAAGTGATATCTGCCGACTCTCAGCTCTTCCAAACCTGAATGTTGCACAGGCATCAAAGACACTACCAGCACTACTACTGTACACCCCACCACATGCAGTGGGATTGACAATTGTCTCATTTGTAGGCTGAGTAGTCTTTGTCTAGTATATATCATGTTGGTCACACTGATCATTGACAATCTAAGACTATTTCTGTAGAAGTATTGGCTGTTTTGCATGTTGTGGTAATAGTGCTCCAGTGTGGTCTTTTAAATTTAGCATTCCAACAATTGTAATTTTTATCTCAGGTTTGATCACAGAAAGTTAAAACGGAACATCATAATGTAAGAAGAAAACTAGCCTAGTAATTCATTTTTAAAATTATTTATCATATCCACTGGATGGCTCTGTTGGTCCATGAAAATAATTAAAAGAAGGTAAAGCTATAAAAGTTGGATATGAAATCCCTATATGTTTAGAAATACTCACAATTCAAAATATATCAAAATTAACAATTCCTGACACAATTAAAGGGGCTATTCTTTAACTGATGAGGCATATTAAGATATAAACTAGCTGTTACATATATATATATATATATATATATATATATATATATATATATATATATATATATATATATATATATATATACATAAGAGGTGTATACAAAAGAGGGAGTAAAATAGATTTAGGGCTAGATTCAGGTAGGGGGACGTACAATTGTGCGGGCCTAGCGTATGTTATTTACACTATGCCGCCGCAACTTAGACGGGCAAGTGCAGTATTCACAAAGCACTTGCTCCATAAGTTGCGGCAGCGTAGCGTAAATCTGCCGGCGTAAGCGTGCCGAATTCAAATTCTGAAGAGGTGGGCATGTTTTATGTAAATAAAACTTGACCCCACCGTTCGTGAAAGAATCCAAGTGCGAATGCTTGAAATTCCGCCGAAAATCGTCAATGCTTTCAATGTGGACGTAATTTATGCAAAGCCCTATTCGCGAAAGACTTACGCAAACGACGCAAAATTTGACGCTGGCCCGACGTCCATACTTAACATTGGTTGCTCCTCATATACACGTAAAAAAATTTCGCCGGGCGCACGTACGTTTCTGAATCGGCGTATCCAGCTCATTTGCATATTCTACGCTGAAATCGACGGAAGCGCCACCTAGCGGCCAGCGTAAATATGCAACTAAGATACGACGGCGTAAGAGACTTACGCCAGTCGGATCTTAGGCAAATTTCGGCGTATCTTGCTTTCTGAATACAGAAAGAAGATACGCCGGCGCAGATTTGAATTTACGCGGCGTATAAATAGATACGCCGACGTAAATTCTCTCTGAATCTAGCCCAATGTATTTAACAAAATAGATTTAATAGACAACTGTTTCACATTTAAAGTTTTTCCTGTATTACATACAGACAATACTAAGTGTGCCCTTTCAGACAAAAGGAAAATAAAGTGTAGCATTGATATACAATGGTATACTTGCTTAAACATATAGACTAGCAAACAGAAATGTGTTAACTCAATACCACAAAAGTCATATAGGCCATAAAAATTATGAGTACATTGCTGAGCCAGAAGTGGGAATGCAGCCTATGTTCACCATGGATCCCTGATCCACCAGGGAATACACTCCACTCCTTCAGTTAGTGTGTTAAAAAAAGTGGGACATAAGGAAGAATAGTATTGCCTTATTAGGGCAATGACATCAAGAGGGGAGGGTATCTTGCTTAAATAATATGTTTATTGTATTTGCTGGTTTGTATTTTTAGCTCACTGAATACTTTCATTCAGTAACCTAACCGTAATGCATGACCATTCCTTTATTTTGTAGGTAGAGAACACTGGACTTCTCAATAATTACGTTTGGCAACATTGGCTCACTTTTTTACTGCTTGTCTCTGACTGAAGATCTATACAAGACCAGTTATGCCTCGTACACATGGCCGGTCTTTCCAATAAAAAAATTCGGACAGGCTTTTTTTCTCTCAGAAAGTCCGGCCGTGTGTAGCCTCCATCTGACTTTTTTTTGTCGGAAGTCCGACGGACCTTAGATAGAGAACCTGTTTTCTATCATTCCGTCAGACTTCCGACAGACTCATGGCAGACTTTTGCATGGTCAAAAGTCTGACTGTGTGTACAAGGCATAAGAGACAACAAATGTGCCCTTTTTTGTGTGTTGTGAATATAGCTGGACAGTGGGAAGTCAAAATACATCATACTACAGTATTTATGGCATACCAGTAACATAACCGCAGACATGTAAAAGATCTGCCTCTAGTGCACCAGCTGATGTCTGCAAGTGGTATATATTACATAATCATTTCCAACATTTAAAATATAACCCACAACTAGTAATTAAAAACAATATGTATTTTAAAAAAGAAAAAGTGCAGCGCTAAATAATATATGGTGTGAAAACATATATGTACAATGTTATACTATAGCAAGAGTGCTCACAATCAAGTGAGAATAATAAATCAGAATGGGTGGGTAAATCTAGATATCTGGAGATATGTAATACCAATAAGTGCCACAAGAGGTGCTCCCAATCTAGTGAGTCAAATTCATTGAAGAAAAAACCTATATATAAACATCCCTGAAGGTAAATGACAGGAATAATGAATATTACAATGTCAATAAAATGCCACAAGGAAAATATAAAGCCGGAAGTCCAATGATAGTACAATAAATCAATCCTCTTACAGTGAATCCAAAGTAAAAAAACAAAAACAAAGGACCCACATTGAGGTAGACTGAACTACAACAAACGAAGAGAGTCTTCTCAGAGTGGCAAACAGATGTATGATCCGTAGCGTACTCCACTTAATGGTTTAGGCAGAAAAATGATGACTGCGCCAAGGTGTCACTCCCAGGATCAATTGAAACATCCAAAAGGCAAATAAAACAAGATGGATACCCTTACCGGATACAGTGGACACCCTCGTCAGCGACGGGGTATCAATCAGGCATGCACAAACTCCTTGAAGCGATGATGATATTGGGACAGCTGATGGAACCGCAAACAATCACCGTCAGAAGCCGGATGTATCCAATGTGGGGTCAATCCTTACAGGAATCCTCATAAGTGGTAGCAGGTAAGCATGTTTGATCATAGAGACATGAAAATGAAGAAAAAACAGCTCCACATGGTGTGGTTAATCCCAATAAAAAGAGCCTTTATTAGGCATGGATAAAAACAGTAAAAAACAACCAAAAACAAATGGATAAAAGGTATGAGTCCTTAGAAAGACCAATACAGGTGATCACAAATAAAATAAATATTGCAGTGTGGTAGGCAGGTAGCGTATAGGCTATGTACCCCGTACCCATAATATTTATTTTAGTCTTGAAACAGGAAACAGGACAACAAAAAATCTATACAAACCATTATAAATGCAATGTCTGCTCAAACTGAAAAAAAAAAAAAACAGTATCTGTCCTGCCCCCTCTATCCCTAAACAAATGCCTTGCTCCATGTTATTTTTGCAGTGCTGTTTCTGTCTCCAGCACCGCTTCTCTCACTTCTTGCTTTCAGACGAGAAATTGAGAAGAGGAGGATAGGGACCTTTCTGTGCAATATTGTTGCACAGAGTAGGAAATTATAACCTCTTTTTTATTAGCATGCTGGAAAAAATTCTTAGCTTTTTAGCTGTATGTTTGGAACAGGATTACACAGAGCTCTATAGGCAGTTTCTATTGCTTTGAAGAGATGTCAATGTATAGATAAAGGACAATGGTAAGAGACAGTTTTTTTGTAATATTAACATAAAACGAACAGGCCTTGAGATCTTTACCCCTTTAAGACAGATAGTCTTGCACATTTAGTTTTAAGCTGGCCAAAGATGGTTCGGATCTCACCCAGCTGAGTAGGGATGAGCCGAACGCCCCCCAGCTTGGTTTGCACCAGAAAACCGTGAGCAGGCAAAAAATGTGTGCGAACATTAAAGTCTATTGGACACGAATGTGAAAAATCGAAAGTGTTAATTTTAAAGGCTTATATTTAAGTTAATGACATAAAAAGTGTATGGGGACCCGGGTACTGCCCCAGGGGATATGTATCAATGCAAAAAAAAGTTTTTTAAAACAACAGCTTTTTCAGGAGCAGTTATTTTAATAATGCTTAAAGTGAAACAATAAAAATGAAATATTCCTTTAACCTCCCTGGCGGTATGATTCTTTCAGAAAAAAGATGCTGAAAGCGGTACCATTATTTGCAAGGAAATTAGGTGTTTTATATTGTAGGTCTGTAATTTTAAGAAATAACTCACTTAAATCTGACCAAACTAGAGTCTAATAGGCATCCCGGGTATGACATTTTTTTAAAAACAAAATTATAAATTATAATATAATAAATAATTATAAATAATTATAACAAATGATAATATAATTATAATAAACATTATTCAATAATGTAATCAACTCAAAATCACTGAAATTTGCTCAGTTGCAGAATTGTTGCTGTCATTATTTATTATTTTTTTTTATGACGAATTTCCCCACAAATCGCTATCGCACAATTCTGCAAGTGATTATAATTTATTATCGCTGTTTTCTAGCTGATCTAAAACCATTTTTGACATAAAGGGACACTTTTGGTTGCTATGGACAATCTACAGTTTGCAGGGAGAAAGAAAGGTTTTTATTATATAAAAGTACATGTAGGGCACTGGGCAGACCACTAGGGACAAGGGGGGTGTGTATTTTTTACATACAGTACTGTAATCTATAAGATTACAGTATACTGTATGTATTGTGTTTGTTTACGTTTTTGAATTTGGCGCCGTTCTCCGCTCCCGTGCGTTGTAACATCGCAGGGAACGGAGATCGGCGGCACAGAGGAGGACACTGTGTGAATCAAGTGAGGTCCCGCTCGCTCACACGCTCATCCAGGGACAAGGTAAGTAAACACAGTCTGTGGATCCAGCGAGGCGAGCCCGAGTCTGACTCGGGATTACCGCTTTTGGTATGAAAATCTCACCCCGAGTCAGACTCAGGAATACCGCCAGGGGGGTTAAATATCGTACCTGGGAGGGTCCCCTTAGTCTGCATGTAAAGTGGGGCATCTGCCTCATGTGTTTTACTGTGACGCAGAAAAATGACATTTCTAAAGGAAAAAATATAATTTAAAATTGCTCGCGGCTGTAATGTACAGTATTGCTGGGTCTCGGCAATATTGATAAACATTAAGGAAAACAATTGGTGTGGGTTCCCCAACCCCAGTCCGTACCAGGCCCTTTGGGTCTGGTATGGCTATTAAGGGCAACTCCACGCTAAAATGTAAAAAGAAAAAAAATTTGCGTGGGGTCCCCCCAAAATCCATACCAGACCCTTATTCGGACAAGCAGCTTGGCAGACCAGAAAAGGGGGGGTCCCTCCTGAACCATACCAGGCTGCTTGCCCTCAACATGGAGAGGGCGTCCCCAGATCCAAGCCCCCCTATGTGAATGGGTATGGGGTACATTGTACCTCTACACATTCACCAAAAAAAGTGTCAAAATGTAAAAACCACAAAAGACAGGTTTTTACATTAAAAAAAGTGTCAATCACGCTGCCCAATGGACCAGAAAAATAGAAAATTTAAAAAAAAACTGCTTTCGTGGGTGGCCTCCCAGTGACTGCTGTCTTTTCACTGTGACAGCTGTTATATAGGCAAAGGCAGGGCCACCCGATGACGTAACTGGATGATCTCTGATGACACATGACGTCAAAAGGGGTGGGGTCGCTGGGAGGCCTCCCATGGAGACAGAATATTTTCTTTTTTTTTCAATTTTTCGGGTCTGTCGTGCGGAATGAATGAAGTTGTATGGACATTTTAGGACACTTTTTTTATTTTTTAATAAAGGAATTGTCAAAAACTGTGTATTGTGGTATTTACTTTTTGACACTTTTTGGGGTGAATGGGTAGGGGTACAATGTACAATGTACCCCATACCCATTTACATGGGGGGCACAATCTGGGGCTAATGGGGGCTTCCAGATTCTGATAAGCCGATTCTAATAAGCTCCCCACCCACAGTCCCCCACAACCACTGGGTAAGTGTTGTGAGGATGAGGCCCTTTTTTTAAATTTCGGCGTGGAGTTCACCTTGAAATCTATGCCAGACCCAAAGGGCCTGGGATGGATTTTAGGGGAACCCCACGCCGTTTAAAAAAAAAATGTTGGCTTGAAGTTCTCCCTAAAATCTACACATGGGGTCCCCTTAACCACTTCAATACACTGTATCATATACTGTACACTGGCTGCACTGTGTATATCTATCTATCTATCTATCTATCTATATATATATATATATATATATATATATATATATATACCAAATTGCCTGTACGCCACTAACTAACATGCCTCTAGCTAACTTCTCTCATTCATAACACTATATATGGCTGCCGTGAAAGCAGCCTTATATAGTGTGGGGGGGTGGACTTAGCCCCTGAGCCATGATTGGCCAAAGGCACCCTGCCTTTGGCCAATCATGGCTCTCACAGCAGAGCACGCTGTGATTGGCCAAAGCATGCAGGTCAGGTGCATGCTTTGACCAATCATCAGACATCAATGCACTGCGACTGCAGTGAATTATAGGGCGTTCCGCATCGCTCTTATTTGCTGCGAACGCCCCATAATGTTTGGTATTCGCTGAACAGGCGAAGACCCAATGTTCGAGTCAAACTTACGTTCGGCTCAAATATCGGTCTCATCACTACTGATAAAGAACCGACTGAGATTCAAACCATGTATGAACAGGCTGATTGTACCCAAGTCGATCCTTTGACTGACTTGGAGATACAACCAGCATAATGGATTTTTGCATGCGATTATTGCCAGTAGCTATGCCGCTAGCAATAATCACTGTGTTCTTCCTGCAGGTACAGCTCCCTGTGCCCCCTCCTCCCCTACCGGGAGAACACAATAGCTTCACAGGAGGGATTCGAAAGGAGGGATTCGAAAGAAAGTCGCAGGAAAGAAAATATCATCTATAGCCAGCTTTGGTGATAATGAAATCTTCCAGCACAATCCAGACAGGTTTAATTATGGAAAACACCATGGAACAGCCCCCTATTAACAGGGAGCACAGAGTAGGATTGTTTACTCCTGAGTTTTCAGAAAAGAGCATATAAAAAAGTTGCAAATTTTAAATATGTTTCTTACAGTTATGCTTTGTGAATGGGAACATGTAACTAATATAAAGTAGGTGTTATTCCAATCTGGCTGCGAAAGTGGAAACATACTTGAAGATTTGCTGTTATAGGAAACATATAAGAATATTAATTGTGCCTAAGCAGAACCCTGGAAATCTACCCTTTGTCCTTAATCCCTCATAAAAAATAGCAGAGTGCACTTCCTGGCATCTGAATGTGCACTCCTGTGCCTACAGCCTTATAGCTGTATAGCTGCTGTGTATGAGGCATTGCTTGCCGATTACTACTAGTATTACAATATTTGGAGTGAGAGTTGTTGATATCACTTCTTCGCTGTTTGTTGAAAATTAATCCTGTTCATGCACGGCATGCATCTTCCTGCTTTTACTTTATTAATCCTGTGTGTCTGTATTTATTATACTCAGACCAGATCACTAGTTATCAGCAGCCACGCTTTGGAATGAGGACACAAAGCCACGGGTCTCTACCAATATGGTCGCCCCCAAATAGAGACACTGGGGGTGGCACTATATCTAAGTAACATCTTAGATCTTGATA
This sequence comes from Rana temporaria, assembly GCF_905171775.1. Lineage (NCBI taxonomy): Eukaryota > Metazoa > Chordata > Amphibia > Anura > Ranidae > Rana > Rana temporaria. The sequence goes on from NC_053492.1 coordinate 229,724,055, forward strand.
TTGTGGAGAACTGTAGGCTTACCCGTGTCAGTAAAACAGTTAGGCTTTTTCCAAACCTGGGTTTCCCTCTATCCAGTGAAGGATCTTGGGTGTAAATGTGAGGTAAAAAAAGAGAAACTAGTGCAATAAAGAGGAATCAAAAAGGTAGATAGGTGCGAATAAATGTTGTTGCCCCCTTTCCTCTTAATCCCACAGTTCAAAACGAGTCACGGTAAGGCATGGTTAAAAAGATCAGCTGCAGGAAGACCACAGGCAATACAGGCAATACTGACGACTGATCCATTGCCATGTGCCTGCCAATTTTTGGACATAACTTTCCCAATTCGGGTTCTTTTTTAGCTTAAAATAAGGATTTATGTGTTAAAAGGTATCATGCTATGACTTTTTACTTGCCTTTTACAAAGAGCAATACTGACAAGACATAGTAGAAAAAATTTGTGTCACATTAGTATTTCTTGTTAATTATTTCCATGCAAAAGTCATTAGATTAAATACCATTATTAAAAATATAGGAGATGACATTACTGACTTTTCTTTCTATAGTAGTTTCTTGCATAGCTGCCATGGTAATGCCGTGGTTTAATTTAGAATACGCATACAATCAAATTATTCATAAAAAGCAACAATCAAAAAAATAACAGTTTATTAACTTTTATTATTATGAGTGATAAGAGATTTATAAGAGATTACAACCTAGCTTTCATTTTTTAACTGCTTCAGGGAAGCTAAAGGGTCGTGACTGAAGTTTGATGACTTAAAACACTTTCATTATGGAACCCTTGTAAATCCAAGAAACTGCCTTATTCTATTGTGACTTCAGTCTGCATTGTTTTGCTTCTACTATCCTAAAGAACTGTCAGTTCAAAGTTTGCATTTAAGTGTACTTGTGAGATCATGTGGCTTGGATGCATCAAGTGGATGCCAGAGACTGCATCATGGGAGATGCCTGGAGACCTACGGGCAGCTGGTGAGCTGAGTGGACTGGAAGCTAATTCAAAGCAAATTATGTGCTTGCATGAAGTATATTACAGCATTTTACCTTTGTGCTTTAGATTGTAAGCTCCAAGAGCAGGGCCCTCCTATTCCTTATGTATTGAACTCTACTGTAATCATACTGTATTCATTTATATTGTAAAGCACTGCATAAACTGTTGGCACAATATAAATCCTGTATAATAATAATATTACACTATATTTTTCACACCACCGGAGGTTTTAAATTTGAAAATGTTATTTCATGTCTATGGACACATGTGCTTATTTAACCACTTCAGCCCCGGAGGATTTGGCTGCCCAATGACCGGACCATTTTTTTGCGATTCGGCACTGTGACGCTTTAACTGACAATTGAGCGGTCATGCAATGTTGTACACAAACAAAATTAATGTCCATTTTTTCCTTTTTCCTTTTTTTTTTAACACAAATAGAGCTTTATTTTGGTGGCATTTGATCACCTGTGTGGTTTTTATTTTTTGCGCTATAAACAAAAAAAAAATGAAATTTTGAAAAAAATACAATATTTTTTACTTTTTGCTATAATAAATATCCCCAAAAATATATAAAAACACATTTCTTTCTCAGTTTAGGCCGATATGTATTCTTCTACATATTCATTAATATTTTTTTTTTTACTAGTAATGGAAGCGATCTGCGATTTTTATCATGGCTGTGACAATTATGGCACATCAGACACTTTTGATGCTATTTTGGGAACATTTATACAGCGATCAGTGCTATACAAATGCACTGATTACTGTGTAAATGACACTGGCAGGTAATGTGTTAACCACTAGGGAGTGAGCAAGGGGTTAAGTGTGTCCTAGGGAGTGATTCTAACTGTGGGGGGGGGGGGGTGGGCTACCAGTGACACATCAGTAATCACTGCTCCTGATCACAGGGAGCAGTGGATCACTGTTCTGTCACTAGGCAGAACAGGGAAATGCCTTGTTTACATAGGCATCTCCCTGTTCTGCAGCTCTGTGACATGATTGCAGGATACGGCAGACATCGAGTCTGCGGGTCCTGCTGGCACAGTCACGGAGCTCGCAGCAAATTCAAAGCAACGTACAGGTACGTTGCTTTGCGAAGCCGTGACATTCTGCTGACGTATATGTACAGGCGGCAGTCGGCAAACGGTTAATTATCTCAATACTGGACACTTTCACCCCCTTCCTGTCCAGGCCAATTTTCAGCTTTCAGTGCTCTCACAGTTTGAATGACAATGAGGCCCCATACACACGAGAGGATTTATCCGCAGATACGGTCCAGCGGACCGTATCCGCGGATAAATCCTCTCGAGGATTTCAGAGGATTTCTATGCGATGGCGTGTACACACCATCGCATTGAAATCCGCGCTGAAATCCTCTGCCGATGACGTGTCGCGCCGTCGCCGCTATTATGACGCGGCGACGGGCGCGACGCTGTCATATAAGGAATTCCACGCATGCGTCAAATCATTACGACGCGTGCGGGGAATCCCTTTAGACGGATGGATCCGGTAAGTCTGTACAGACGAGCGGATCCATCCGTTGGAATGGATTCCAGCAGATGGATTTGTTGAGCATGTCAGCAAATATCCGATCTGCTGGAATCCATCCCAGGGGAGATTTCTCTGCGGATAAATATCCGTTGGCGTGTACACACCATAGGATCTATCCGCAGAAACCCATTTGATGGGATTTATCTGCGGATAGATTCTATGGTGTGTATGGGGCCTTACTTTGAATGACAATAATTAGTCATGCAGTCTAACTAATTTTTGCTGCTCAATATTATGGTATTAAGTTTGCAGTTGTTAGGAGACATGGAGCCAAAAAATATGAACAGTGATTTGCCCAGCGAAAGTCCATATACATTTATAATGTGTTATTAGGTCATTTCCTGTGCTGGTTGAATGTTTTTCATTCATTTAAAATTTAAACTGAAGCATTTGGACACTAGATGGTGATATTCATCAAAGAAAATTAGTAAAACAATTGTAAAATCTGCCGGGATACAGCTTGGCACTGCCATCAACAGAGAAAGTAATGATTTTAACTATCCTTATTTGAAAAACATGCAGCTCAGAGGGGAACGATTTTAGGGTAAGTACGCTTGTGCATGCTCATCAATCACTTACAATGTTTTATTTAACCACTTCCATACCAGGCATATACGCACCTTCCCGCCCAAGCCAATTTTCAGCTTTCAGCACTGTCGCACTTTGAATGGCAATTGCGCGGTCATGCTACACTGTACCCAAACAAAATTGGCGTCCTTTTTCCCCCACAAATAGAGCTTTCTTTTGGTGGTATTTGATCACCTCTGCGATTTTTTCTTTTGCGCAACAACTAAAAAAAGTCTGAAAATTTTGAAAAAAAAATAAGTTTTTATTTTTTTCTGTTAATTTTTTTGTAAATAAGTAAGTTTTCTCTTTCAATTACGGGCACTGATATGGCGGAACTGATGAGATGGCACTGATGGACATCGATGAGGTAGTACTGACGGGCACAGATAAGGTGGCACTGATTGGCGGCGCTGGTATGCGGCACTGATGGGCACACATAGGCGGCACTGATGGGCACACATAGGCGGCACTGATGGGCACACATAGGCGGCACTGATGGGCACTCATGGGCGGCACTGATGGGCACTCATGGGCGGCACTCATGGGCACTCATGGGCGGCACTGGGCACTCATAGGCGGCACAGATGGGCACTCATGGGTGGCACTTATGGGTGGCACTGATGGATACTTATGGGTGGCACAGATGGGCACCGATAGGTGGGCACTGGGCATGGATGGGCACTGCGGGGTGGCACTGATGGACACTGTGGGGTGGCACTGATTTACCTATGTTGCCAGTTAGTGCCCATTTGTGGGCACTGATTGGCATCTTTTTTATTTTTTAATGCTTTTTTTTCAGACTTTTTTTTCCCAAGACTTTTTTTTTTAGTTTGCCCTTCCCTGGTGGTCCAGGGTGGGCTTCCCTGGTGGTCCAGTGTGGCGATCCGAGGGGGGGCTGCACTGATAAACAATCAGCGCGAACCCCCCCTGACAGGAGAGCCGCCGATCGGCTCTCCTCTACTCGCGTCTGTCAGGCGCGAGTGAGGAAGAGCCATCAACGGCTCTTCCTGTTTACATCGTGATCAGCCGTGGTTGGACACGGCTGATCACGTGGTAAAGAGCCTCCGTGAGAGACTCTTTACCGAGATCGCCGTTGCGGGGTGTCAGACTGACACCCTGCAACAACGATCGCCGCTATGCGCGCCCCCGGGGGCGCGCAGCGGCTCAGAATCCTGAGGACGTCATATGACGTCCAGTCAGGATTCTACAACCACTTTGCCACCGTTAATATGTCATTGGCGGGCGGCAAGTGGTTAAAGAAATTGGCGAGGTACATTTCTGATTTAGGTGCAAAAAATTATAGTCTGTAGGAAATATAAGGAGTTATTGGGAGGTTTAACTCCACTATCAGCTAAAGACTGAAATGTTAGTTTTGAATGTACCGAACCTTTAAATGCATTTTGAAAAATTAACAGAGAAAGTTTGCTATGGACTTTTATGGAATATGGCAACAAATGTGTAAAAGTAACACTTATTCACTAGACGCATATATTATTAGTAGAGAGAAATTCCCAAATTCACAGAAAATTGTTTCGCAGTCACCACATCCCTATTGAATAGACAAAAGAGCAACTCCCTTGGAGGATGGGACTTTGAAAGTGACTGAGAAAACCAATGAAATTGAAGTAAAAAATGATATATACATTTTTTACTTCAATTTCATTGGTTTTCTCACTCACTTTCAAAGTCCCATCCTCCAAGGGGGTTGATCTTTTGTCCATATATTATTAGTGAGCTAAAAAAAAAAAAAAAAAGATAGTATTGATAAAAAACACCTATTAATCAACATAAATTGTCTATCTAAATTTATTTTTACAGGTAATTTGCAAGTACACAGTGATAAATGTAATACAAACTTTAAAATTGTCACAGGATGTGACCTTGCTTTAAACACATCCCAGCTGCTTATGGAAAATTGTCTGCGAATGTGCTATTTAAATGCCTAAGTGACAGCTCAACAAAGAAAGACTTCAGACAGTTCAACTTTTTTTAAGGTTTTGTGAGTTAACATGTTGTTTTCATTTCTTCCTATATACATAATACTTCTGATTTTAACTGAAACTGGCTCCAGTCAACATAGTAACCAAAGCAATCCATTCAGCTGCTATACAGCAATTTTTCTTTGAGCAACTGCTACTTTTTACATTAAAAAAAAAATTGTCTAATTTCTTCTACGGATGGTGTTCAGGTTTGTGACAGTGTAGGGTTTGTATCTAACCAATGCCCATTCGTGGTTTGTGGACTGCCTGAACTATACTGAACTAATTGGCCTGTTCACCAGTCTGAAGCTCAGACAACAGAAGAAAGTCATTCACCTATTGACGCTTTTACTACCCCTGATAAATGACAGTGATAGTTTCCTGCTGTGCAGGCCACCGGAGTTATTGGTTGCTGAAACACAGTCATTGATTGCTAAGACGCAAATGGCTGCTGGCATCTTAGCAACCACCATACCTCCCAACCCTTTGAGATGGGAATGAGGGACACCTATCAGCAAAAGTATGCAGGCATAGGACACACCCCTTGCCATGCCCCCTTAAAGAAGAATTGTACAAGAAAAAAACAAGATTGGTTAAACCCACAAGTCCTTTTTTTACCACTACGATTCCTTTATATTGGCTTTTGGAATTTAGAAATGCAGCAATTTAGAATTTGGATGAAATGTTTAGCACTGGAAAACACTTTTTGATAGATAAAAAGTGCATTTTATATACATCTATAGCATGGGTGCTCAACCTGTGGCTCTCCAGCTGTTGCAAAACTACAATTCCCATAATTCCTCAGCCTTTGGGAGACATGCTTGTACCTGTCAGCGGCTTGCAATGCCTCATGGGAATTGTAGTTCCGCAACAGCTGGAGAGCCACAGGTTGAGCACCCATGATCTATAGGATCAGACCAAAATGAGGGACAAATGAGGAGGCATAAGGGACAGAGGGACATTGTTCCAAATCAGGGTCAGTCCCTCGAAATCAGGGACAGTTGGGATCTATGGCAACCACTATCATCCTGCCTGCTGGCGTGTAATTTAGCAAGGTAGGCATCCTGGGTGATGTAATTGAACAAGTATGGTCATTACCATATTTGGTCAATGACATGAGCCTGCTTCCAGGAATTAGTCATTAAAAGAAGAATCTTATATGGTAGGCAGTTTTTGTTTTGGTGGGTCTTCAGGTTCGTCGTCCATCATGATTATGTGGATCTACATCACTGGATTATGTGATTGATAAAGGATTTACACTAAACAGGTAGAGCTTTCTTTTGGCTGTATTCAATCATCACTGAGATTTTTTGCTAAACATAAAGACCAAAGATTTTGAAAAAGAGAACAACTTTCTTAGTTTCTGTTATAAAAACTTGCAAAAAATTGTCTTTCATCATGAATTTAGGCCGATTTATATTCTGCTTAATTTCTTTGGTAAAAATATTCCAAATCAGTGAATATTATTTAGTCTGTGTGAAAGTTATAGAGTCTACAAACTACAGTATATAACTTTGAAAGTTGATCAATTCTAATGTACTGACTTGCATTCTCATTTTTCGAGGCTCTCAAATGACATGACAGTAAAAATACCAACAAAATTACCCCCTTTTTGCAAAGTAGTAAATGTATCTATTAAGAGGCATGGTGAGCTTTTAGAAACTCTTACAACAAGTTTTTGGAAATGCGGAATGAAAGTGAAATTTTTTTTTTTTTACACAAAGTTGTCAATGTAATGAGATATTTCTCACACACAGCATAGGCATACTTAGAATTACAACCCAAAACAAATTCTACTACTCCTACTGAGAAAAGCAATACCACCTGTGTGAGACTTTTTCAGTGTCTGGACTGATTATGTACTGGACATTGTATCTTGTGTATTACACAAAACAAACCTATTGTGTCAAAACGAATGTACTGTAATAGTCACCTCTGTATGAGTGGTCAGGGAATATAACTTAAGCCCTGTACACACGATCGGTTTGTCCGATAAAATCAGACCAATGGACTATTTTCATTGGTCAAACCGGTCATGTGTGGGCCCCATCGGTTTGTATTCCATCAGTTAAAAAAAATAGAACATGTTTTAAATGTACCCTATGGATAAAAAAAACAATAGAAAAAAACGATCGTCTGTGTGGAAGTCCATCGGTCAAAAATCCACGCATTCTCAGAATCAAGTCGACACATGCTCGGAAGCATTGAACTTCATTTTTCTCAGCACGTCGTAGTGTTTTACGTCATCGTGTTTGGACACAGTCGGATTTTTGACCGATGGTGTGTAGGCAAGACAGCTTCATCGGATATCCGTCAAAAAAATACATCGGATTAGAGTCCATCAGATATCCGATCGTGTGTACAGGGCTTTAGTGTAGCATCAATAATAAGATATTTATAACACACAGCAAAGGCATATGTAGGATTACACCCCAAAACACATTCTTCAATTCCTTCCGAGTGTTGTAATACCACATGTGTGAGCTTTTTCACAGCCTAACCACACAGAGAGGCACCAAATCAAAAGAACCCTTCATGCTTTCTAAAGGAATAAATTCAACTAATCTCTAATCTTCTGATTACCTTTCACATTTTTAGAGGCCCTGGAGCGTCAGCACAGTGGAAACTAACCTGACCACAGTAAACATCAACAGTTATTTAAGAGGCATGGTGAGTCTTTTGAAGATATTATTATTATTATTATTATTATTATTAATATTATTATTATTATACACAATTTATATTGCGCCAACAGTTTACACAGCGCTTTACAATGTAGAGGGGGGGCAGCACAATTACAGTACAATTCAATACAGAAGGGACAGGAGGGCCCTGCTTGTAAAGCTTACATTCTAAAGCGAGGGGGTGATAGTACAAAAGGTAATAGTTGCAGGGAATGATTTGATGGGGGTGGCTTGGGTACAGCTGTTAGGTTAGGTTTTTTCTGAAAAAAAATAGTTTTCAGAGATCTCCTAAAGGTGGAGAGGTTAGGGGCTGATTGGACATACCAGGGCAGGGTGTTACAGAGGATGGGACAGGCTCTGGAGAAGTCCTGAGGGGCGAGCATGGGAGGAGGTAACAAGGGAGCTAGAGAGCAGGAGGTTCTGGGAGGAGCGGAGGGGATGATTTGGGTGATATCTGCAGATGGGGTTGGTGATGTAGCTGGGGGCAATGTTGTGGATGGCCTTGTATGTTGTGGTTAGCATAATTTTTTGCCACAAGTATTGGAAAATGCAAAAAAAAATACTTTTACACAGTTTTTAATGTAATAAGATATTTCTCACACACAGCATAGGCATATACAAAAACACATTCTATTACTCTTTCTGAGTATAGCAATATCACCGGTGTGAGACTTTTTCAGTCTCTGGACTGATTATGTACCGGATATTGTACAGGGAATATAACTTAGGCCCCGTACACACCATAGAATCTATCCGCAGATAAATCCCATCAAATGGGTTTCAGCGGATAGATTCTATGGTGTGTACACTCCTGCGGATATTTATCCTCGGATAAATCTCCCCTGGGATGGATTTTCAGCAAATGAATATTTGCTGACATGCTCAACAAATCCATCTGCTGAAGTCCATCCCAAAGGATGGATCCGCTCGTCTGTACAGACTCACCGGATCCATCCGTCCAAAGGGATTCCCCGCACGCGTCGTAATGATTTGACGCATGCGTGGAATTCCTTATATGACAGCGTCGCGCCCGTTGCCGCGTCATAATCGTGGCGACGGCGCGACACGTCATCGCCAGAGGATTTCGGCGCGGATTTCAATGCGATGGTGTGTACACGCCATCGCATAGAAATCTTCTGAAATCCTCGAGAGGATTTATCCGCGGATACGGTCCGCTGGACCGTATCCGCGGATAAATCCTCTCGTGTGTATGGGGCCTCAGTGTTGTGTCACCTATAACAGTCCCAATTCCTATAAGCCAAGCAAGCCTAGCCTACTGGTACATGCCTGCCCCAAGGAAAGCCATATTTACAGAACAGAAAGTACAGGAGGCTGAAGAAAGGAAGAACAAAAGAGTTCCTGTGGTTCCAGGAGTGCAGGTGTCTGCAGGGGATGACAGGGACTGATGTCTTACAGGAGCATAGTCAGTCAGACTAGATGGGTCATTCCAGGTGACAGGCATTAAACAAGCAAAGGACTGGTCCAGGCAGCCGGTAGAAATGTGGTCAATAAACAGGTCAGGGTTAGTACAAGTGGCAAGCAAAGGCAGCACTGCTCTGATGTGGTGATCAGGAACACTGTTGCTGGCTGCATTGGTCTGGTGACAGTGGAACTTGAGTGACAACAATCAGGGACACTGTTGCTGGCTTACATTGATCTGGTGACACTACAACTGGTGTGACAGTGATCAGAAAACCGTTGCTTACTGCACTAGTCTTGTGGCAATCAGGAACATTGATTCTAGCTATTGTATACTGGCGACACTGTGGCTGGTGTGGCGGTGATTGGGGAACTGATACTAGCAGCACTATAAGGACTTATTCACATGTGAATTTGGGGGGGGGGTGATAAAACCATGCCTCAACCTCTACCCACTGTAGTTGCAGAGGCATTGGCTGGGGTGTACTCATGTTGTGGCTGCCATATGCTTTGCTTCTTTGCTTTGCAACTGCAGCAGGAATTTTACCCCCTGTATGCCCACCAATCGTGACCCATTCAAGTGAATGGGGGTGCTTGTGCAGGGTTCAAAGAATTAAAACAAGTTGCTAGGAGGTGATAAAATTATTTGTTCACTGCCTGTAAAATTCTCTGAATTTAGTAGTGGGTATAAGCTGAAGGCTCTCCAACCTGAAGAATGAATAAGAGATGGATCTCCTCTCACATATACAAATGGTGGAAAGGCAGGGCAGGGCAAAGAATTTATCATAAGGGGGCTTCAATTGTGATAGCACCCACAGATATCACAAGGTACAGAGCAGCTGTGATTGGCCTTGTACCATGTGATCACCTAGACCAATCACAGAGATCACAGTAGTACACAATGAGTAAAAAAGGGGGGTGCAATGGCGCTGTTTCAGCATTTATATCTATTGAATTTATATCTATTATTAGTTTTTGGTGATTTTCTTAACGGCAAGCGCCATTGCACCCCCCTTTTTTACTCATGATCTTTGGTGTGTGAGCACCTTTAGTAGTGGCTGCTGCCCTTGTCTATTATATATTATTTCAATATATTATTATATTTTACTTGCTTTTACATTATTATCTAGTCTTAGTGCCCTTGGTTAGAGTGGTTTTGCACATTAGTTCCCCCCATTTTTAGTACACAATGAGTGCAGGTGAATATGTAGCGCTACGTGTAGTAAAGTGAAATGTAACAAAAACACTAAACAGTATACACACAACTGGGTGTTACAGTGAAACAATTGTAATCAGTCCACATGTGCAATGATGATCAATCCACACAAAGGTGAGATATAATGAAAATGTCCATCATAGGTGAGTATGCATAACACAGTAGAGATGTCATGAGACTACATGGACCATTCCAGCGAGAATTCTTCAGGCTAATAGTATGGATAAAGTACGCTTACCAGAACAGTTGGAGCCGACTATCAGCGACAATGGATTAATCGAGCATGTGATATCCTGACCGACTGGTGGACCAAACTATTAGCGGAGATCCTGAAGGGTGTAGGGTATGTCTCACTGGTATCCAGATGGTGTCAACCTAAGGTAAAACCAATGGACCGATACTCCTCAGCTGAAGGTTGATCCGGTGTTAATAACCTAACCATATAGATAGCTTAGGACATCGATGGGGATCCACAAAGCATCTAAAGGTAACTCGGGTCTGTTAAATGTGAACCTTTTCAAGGGTAAAAGACTAACTGGAGAGACTAAAAAAAACTTTCATCCATAAAACATGAAAGAAAAGAAAAAAAGGGGCTCCAATGGTGGAGGTCAAAAAGTAGGTTTTAATTTACAAAAACCGACAGACAAAAATAAAAGTGATCACAGTTCAATAAGAAGGCAATATGGGGAGCGGTGTACCTGGCCCGATGCGTTTCGTTCCAAATAGAATTTCTACTAGGGCATCTACCTGCCCCTCCATATTGCACATATATATATATATATATATATATATATATATATGATTGAATATTAATATGATATATATGATACATATATATATATATATATATATATATATATATATATATATTTATATAAAAGAAACATACAAGCCAAGATCAATGGCCAACCAATCAATCACAATTTCTTTGATGGAGCTCGTGATTGGACGGGAGTCAGTCACATGATAGACTGGACTCCAGTTCTAAACTCACGAACCAATCATTTCTGTAGATATAAAGACCTTCCGGGTTATCAACAACTCATATACTTTACCCGTAAGAGACTAGTAACAACACATGGCAGACCACCTGTCAAAAAGCCAGCGAAAAGCCATTAATATAATGAGGGTTTGGAATAATGTTATCAAATTCTGAACTTGATCAGTTATCAAGTGTCCCACAAAATACCTTGAATACAATTGTTTTGTGAAACAGTTAAATCAACGGGTTTAGTTCCACTTTAAGGCCGCGTACACACGGTCGGACCAAACCGATGAAAATGGACCTAAGTTCAGTTTCATCAGTCCAGACCGACCATGTGTACGGCCCATCGGTCTTTTGTCCGTCGGACAAAAATGATAGAACTTGCTTTAAAATCGACCCGATGGCCCGCTGACTGATAGGTCCAAACCGATGGTTAGTACACAAAAGCATCGGTTCAAAACCCGCGCATGCTCAGAATCAAGTAGATGCATGCTTGGAAGCATTGAACTTCGTTTTTTTCAGCACGTCGTGTGTTTTACGTCACCGCGTTCTGACCAGATCGGATTTTGAACTGATGGTGTGTACACACATCAGACCATCAGGCCACTTCAGTGGTGGACCGATGAAAACGGTCCGTCGGACCGTTCTCATCGGATGAACCGGTCGTGTGTACAGGGCCTAAGGGTATTAAAAGGATCATTCATGTATTAGCCAAGTTTACTGGAGCTCTGTTAAAGAATATGTTACTCAAGCATTTTATAATACTCATATGTGCCTGTTGTACCATGTACTGTGTTCCTCCCAGTCCCCCTGCTTTCCTATTTCAAACTGGCCACACTTGGCCTGAGAGCAAAACATGGTCAGTTTTCTGGAACAACAGCCTGCCTGTCCTCCAATGATCAGACGTGCTGATACTCAGACCAATTAAAAATGTCCTGTTAACAATGGTCAATAATACATTTTTATTCATGTTTTAAATTCTCATGTTTCCAGAAGTAGCTCCCTGTGTGTGAATCCTTTTTTTTTAACGCAGCCTACGTGGTGTATTTGAGTCACAGCTTTTTAATATTGTCATAAATTACTATCTTTAAAGGAAGGGGGTCCAAATGTACTAACTAAATGGCTGTAAATGTATGGTAAATGGTCAAATTGAAATGTGGTTTGCACATTTTGACATAGGGAATAAGTTAACCAAAAGTTATTTTTTGCACTGGATTGAGATTTGGACAAGGTTTGTGTGGTATGTCAGTTATTGATTCAATGGCTTTCCTAAAAGAACATTCCAGTGTTGGATTAAATACAGTTGGAAAATCAAAATGTCAAAGAAAATTACAAATCTTGTATTATCTGTCCAGAGTACAGTGGAAATGGGAAAGTAGAATTTACTGCTTTTTGCCAGAGGTATAATTTAATATAAAGGAACACATTTTAGAATAGTATTATATCGTTCCTATTTTTGTTTACTGTATTATGTTCTGAATTTGTTTCATTAAGTAATTTAATAATATTACCAAAACAACAGAAATAATGAAAAATCCAATTTGTGCAAACTAATTGACATATATTTAAAAGTTACAAAACATGTATGGAAATGTTTCCAGACTAAAAAATTTCCATCGGTTACAGAAATAAAAAAGCAATACTATTTATAAATAAATGATTATACATCTCAATCTAACCATACCAGTAAGAACTCAGTGTATATAATACATATAATCAGTGATGGCCCGTTCATCAAGGTCGCACGGCGCCACCCCCATTCATACATACGTTCGGCCCCTGAGATTAGATTAGAGCCAGAAGCTTTGATAGGCTTCAAAAAAGGATGGGTTTGGGGTGCAGAGCACTGCGCCCTGAGCCCACCCAGTTGTCAATTCTCCTCCCAGCCAATCAGGAAACAGGTTGTGAGACCCATTTCCCGATTGGCCAAAACTAGAAGCAATCCTTTTGGCCTAGGAGGAGGAGGGAGGAGATGCACAGTCGGAGGAGATGCACGGGACCAACCCACCAGCCACTTTGACTCCAGGGATGGCTCACCCGCAGCGGCTAAGCCATTCAGCGTCTAGCACTCCCCGGCTCAGACAGGGCAGGGAGGAGGAGGGGAGATCAAAGTCATCCTGGGCAGGACATCTGCCTCCTAAGGCAAGGAAGCCATCCGTCTCCTGGGGGGGGGGGGGTTGCCAGCACCAGCACCAGCCGCTACTGCACAGAATTATAGTGTATATCTATGTTTTATTGTTGTTAATAAAGAAAACATTAAAGTGTATGTTAACCTAGCATTTCATATTCATGATCTGTGCCTGTGTTACCATGTACTTGTAGTAAAGGTATGTGCCATTTATTTACAGATAGAAAGAAAAATGTGAGCTAAAACAAATCCACCTGGCAACACGGATTGTTATTATTTTAATACAGCAAATTGGGAACAATATATGTTAAAAGACATACAATTCAGATTTCACATGACATAAAGGTACTGTTAAGTACACACCACCAGATCTTACCAGAACACCCTGCAAGGGATGATGGATTCTACTGGAGGGAATACTAGTTTGCAGCCCTCGGGCACACCTGTGTAGATGGCATCTGACCTGAGGTTAAAGCCAAAGCATGGTACAAAGTCAAAAGGCTGATACAGAACCGGGGACAGACCAAAAGAGGGGGCGGGTAGTGAATAAGCATAGTCAATGCAGGCTGAAATTGGTAATCAACAAAAAAGGATCGCAAGAGTGAAGGAGCTAACACAAATTAGAGCCTTATGCCGTGTCCAAAGGTGAGCCTTTGGACAGGAATTCCGACCGTGTGTATGCTCCATCTGACTTTTTCTGTCGAAATTTCCGCCAGCAAAAGTTTGAGAGCAGGCTCTCTATTTTCCCGACTAAAAAAAAATCCTAGCGGAAAAACGTTCGTCTGTATGGAATTCCGACACGCAAAAAAACACGCATGCTCAGAATAAAGCAGAAGAGCCGAACTGCCTATTGAACTTCATTGATCTCGGCTCGTCGTACGTGTTGTACGTCACTGTGTTCTTGACGGGCAGAATTTGGTGTGACCGTGTGTATGCAAAACAAGCTCAAACAGAATACCATCGGAAAAACCATCCAAGGTTTTTCCGACGAGAAAACCGATCGTGTGTACGCGGCATCTGGCTAGGAAATGAATTTCCTGCTCAGACATTAGTTATTGGCCTGTACACAGCTAAATAGTGAGGTTGATTGACAGAATGTGTGGGAACTGACAGTGTAGATGCTACATCAATCAGCAGGTGTATACTGGCCATGCCTATACCTCCTAGTCATGTGGCTCAGAGGAGACTGTGGTAAGAAAAAAGATAGATTACAATGTGAAAAAAACACACAAAGTTTCATATTGCTTTTCTGACAATATGTGACTAAGTGGTGTCTTTAGCAACTATCATGCAGGAAATATACATTGGGTCTTATCCAGGTGCCCTGCATCTCAATTTTGGCCTTGTTATATAGGGATTGGACCTAGGGTTACCACCTCATCCCTTTAAAACCGAACATATGCTAATTACACAGGTTCTGTGGCTGATTAAGGTGGTAATTATACTCACTTGGTGCCTTATCTGCATTGAATTAGCCTCAGAACCTGTGTAATTCATAAGTGTTCGGGTTTAAAGGGATGAGGTGGAAACTCTAGTTGTACCAAAGGTGGGACCCACAGTCAAAGGATTTCTTCCTGGCATGGATTCAACAAGGTGTTGGAAACATATTGACATGATAGCTTTAACATCAATGATGCAAATCTCCTGGTCCTCCACATCCCAAATGTGCTCTATTAGATTGAGATATGGTGACTGTGGAGGCCATTGGAGTACAGTGAACAAGTCCTCATTTTCAAGAGACGAGTAGTGAGATGATTTTAGATTTGTAACATGGTGCATTATCCTGCTGGAAGTAGCCATCAGAAGATGGGTACACTGTAGTCATAAAGGGATGGACATGGTCAGCAACAATACTCAGGTCCGCCGTAGCATTTAAACAATGCTCAATAGGTACTAAAGGGACAAAAGTGTACCAAGAAAATATCCCCCAAACCATTACACCACCACCAGCCTGAACTGTTGATACAAAGCAGGATGGATTTGTGCTTTCACGTTGTTTATGCTAAATTATGACCCTACCATCTGATTTTCTCAGCTGAAATTAAAACTCATCAATTCACCAAACTGCTAAAGGAATGTGCCGACATCCTGGCACCACCCATCACACAGCTTATAAACCAGTCATTTAAGGAAGGCACAGTGCCATCCCTGTTGAAAGAGGGCACAATCCAGCCCATCTTGAAAAAACCTAACCTGGATCCCAAGGACCCAACTCACCGCCGTCCCATAACAGGCCTAAATGTTCTCTCCAAGATAATGGAGAAAGTAGTGGTACAACAGCTGCAACAGCATCTAGATACCCACAATCTACTGGATCCATTACAATCAGGCTTCCGTCCCGGACACGGGACAGAAACGGCCTTACTCAAAATATGGGACGATGCCCTCGAGGCCGCAGACGAAGGAGAATCTTGTCTCCTGGTTCTGCTGGACCTAAGCGCAGCCTTTGACACGGTAGACCACAAACTGTTACTGATGCGACTGGCTGAGGTAGCCAGAGTCGCAGAAGGTGATTTACCATGGTTTTCTTCCTTTCTTGAAAACCGATCACAAACAGTTAAATTGGGTTCTTTCACGTCGGAAAAGCGCACAGTGTCATGTGGAGTCCCCCAAGGATCCCCCCTGTCACCGGTGCTTTTCAACATCTATCTTCGCCCTCTCTTTGATATTATCAGTAGCCAAGAACTACTCTATCACTCTTATGCAGACGATACGCAACTGTATTTTTGCATCTGCAACAAAAAGGATCATCATCCCAGTTTAGAGAAATGTCTCTCTTTGATAGAAAACTGGATGACAAAGAGTTATCTTAAACTCAACAGTTCAAAAACAGAACTCCTTATGTTTCACGCCAGCCGAAAGAGTCAACTGTCAACAACCTGGACACCCCCGCCCATTCTGGGCCAAATCATCACCCCTAGCTCCAAAGTCAAAAGTCTTGGGGTCATCTTCGACACCTTCATGACAATGGACGCACAAATAGGGTCAGTAGTCAGTGGAGCGCATCATCTGTTGCGCCTACTACGCAGACTTATTCCATTTATCCCCAAAGAAGACGTAGCAGTCGTGGTGGGAACAATCGTGAATTCCAGACTGGACTATGCTAACGCCCTGTACCTCGGACTCCCAAAGTACCAAATCTCCCGTCTGCAAGTCGTTCAGAATACGGCCGCCAGACTGGTGACTGGGAAAAAAAATGGGAATCAATCTCACCTTCGTTGAGAACCCTTCACTGGCTGCCAGTAAAAGACAGAATTGCATTTAAAGCACTCTGCCTGACACATAAGTGCATCCATGGGAAGGCTCCGCAATATCTTTGCGACAAGATAGAACCTCACAATTCGAATCGCGTTCTGCGATCCACCGACCAAAATCTGGTCAGGGTACCAAAAACCAAATACAAGTCCAAAGGAGAAAGAAGGTTTGCTTTTCAGGGTCCTAGACTATGGAACGCTTTACCAACCAGCATTCGGTTGGAGGAAAACCACCTGACTTTCAGAAGACAGATCAAAACTCTGCTCTTTTGATGTCATGAGACATGAACAACTAGCGCCCAGAAGCGATTCAGTTCGCATGCGCCGCGCTTTATAAGTTTTTCATTCATTCATTCATTCATTCATTCATCAGACCAGGCAATGTTTTTTCCGATCTTCTATTGTCCACTTTTGGCGAGCCTGTGCAAATTGTAGCCTCGGTTTCCAAATCGAGACTCATCAGACCAGGCAATGTTTTTCCGATCTCCTAGTGTCCAATTTTTGCGATCCTATGCAAATTGTAGCCTCAGTTTCCTGTTCTTAGCTGACAGGATTGGCACCTGGTGTGGTCTTCGGCTGCTGTAGCCCATTTGCTTTAATGTTTTGATGAGTTGTGCATTCAGAGATGGTATTCTGCATATCTTGGTTGTAACAAGTAGTTACTTGAGCTGCTGTTGCCTTTCTATCATCTTGAACCAGTTTTCCTATTCTCTCTTACATCAACAAGGTATTATAATTCCACACAACTGTCACTCACTGGATATTTTCATGAAAATCCAAGTAGATCATCAGTTTTCGAAATACTCTGACCAGTCCGTCTTGCACCAACAACCATTCCACGTTCAAAGTCACTTACATCCCCTTTCTTCCTCATTCTGATGGTCGGTTTGAACTTTAGCAAGTCGTCTTTGCCATGTCTAGGTGCCTAAATGCATTAAGTTTCTGCTATGTGATTGGTTGATTAGCAATTTGTGTTACCAAGCAATTGAACATGTGTACCTAATAGTGGCCAGTGTGTGTATATGCAAATTGGATATGTTTTGAACTGCATTTGATACGCATGACATGTGAAATAACATTGATCTTCATTAAGGCTGTTAAGATATATGTGGTGCATCCGGAGTGCGAATTTAAAAAAAGTCCTGTGTGTTTTCTGAGCACTGCGATACTGTTCAGGTGCGAATTCCAGGCTCATTGAGTTCTATGGGAACTTCTCTGAATTGCATATGTGTCCCGTTGTGTTCAGGATTCAGTTCCGGATTTCAGCATGGATTGCTCTCCTACTACAGGAGTTGACACCCTTTATCTTCTATGCATTGGCCATCACTGAAAATGCAACTGTGACAAAAATCCGGTCCTGAGCCTTGCAAATTCGCATCACAACCTCATCAAAAAAGCACCTGAACAAATGCTTTTTTTGTTTGCAGTAGAAACGGACATACAATTTGAACAAGTGTGAACCCAGCCTTACTCAATATCACTTTACTCTAAAGCAGAGGTCTCCAAACTTAATAAACATAGGGCCAGTTTACCATCCTTCAGACATTAGGATGGCCAGACTCTGGCCATTGGGAGTAGAAAAGGACCCGACGTTGGTGGGAAAAAAGAATGCCCCATCTTTGGTGTCAGTGGGAGAAATTGTGCCCCATCGTTTGTGTTGTTGTGATTAATTGTGCCCCATCATTGGTGTCATTGGGCCCAATTGTTGGTATCATTGGGAGGAATTGTGCCCCATTGTAAAATTCATAGGGGAGGAATTGTGCCCCTTCACTGGAATCAGTGTGTGTGTGTGTGGGGGGGGGGGTGTTCCATTGTTTGTATCAGTGAATGAAATAGAGCCCCAAGGGCTAGATAAAAGCAAGCAAAGGATCACATCTTGCCCCGGGGCCACAGTTTGGAGACCACTGCCCTAGACAAGCAGCTGCAACACACAGAGCAATATCCACTACTCAGTTTTACTTAGAATGAGTTAGATTCCAAAACTCAGTGCTGTTCTTTAATGTTAGAACAACAGGGCCTTCTTCTGTATGTAACTTTGAGAATCTTAAGCCATATAAAAGCTTAAAGTGCTTTTAGGAATATCGGCTATTTAGAGAGGCACACATAGATCTCAGGATCAATAAAGATTGTAAGCACAACTCACAGTTCTCTGGGGCATAGTCACAATAAATAAAATATGGTGTACTATCATCCAAGGTCATACAGTACCATTAAAATCATTCAAATTTCTGTTGTTTTGTTTCACTTCAGTTCATGCATAGTATAAGGTTATTTAGATGATCAGCCTGTCCAGATATATTGCATAGCCAAGAGTAAGATTTAATATTCTTATTTCAACTATAGAACTGTGATCTAATTTTCGGATTTTATGTGGAAATGTCAGATTTCTTTAGCATGCTAATACACTTACTCTCATGTAAGCTATGTATGTGCTTTACATGCAAAAGAAATTAAATAAATGGATAAAGGATGTACTTTTAATGCTGAACATGATACAAAGATGCATTTATAGAGAGTAGTCAAGGTTACATACATAGTGTGCTTTTGGCTATATGTGTTCTATTCTATCATTATGCATTTTCCATTCCTAATCAGTTTTGTCTAAATGGATGCCACTGTATTTGTTAGATCCTACATAAGCCTGCAGCGACAATGCAGAAGCTATGTACATGCTCCGTGTGACCCAGGAGGCCATCTTGGGTCAAGCAGAGTCTATTTAAGACTCTGACCCCTGCGTTTGGCATGATTTATGCAAGTGGACAGGGTAGGGACAGGTTCCTAATCTGTCAGGGACAGTGCCAACAATAAGGAGAGGTTCTGGCAGAGTAGAGAGAGAGCAGGGACTACTTCTATATTCTCTACGTCTACCTTTTGGGTCAGAGTGGCCCGGCCGCACTTCTCTCCTCATGGCAGATGCTGTTGGCATCCCTGAGTCTTTCTGACTCTCTGCTGCTCAGTATAAGTGTCACCAGATGGTGGAGCCTCCTCACTGGGCCTGTTTGTGCTTTTAACCTGCTGTTTCAATACATCGTTCTTTGCAAATCGGGACTCTGTGTGTTAACTGCCTACCACACCACACTACATCTATCAAACATGTGCATTGTTAGTATATGTCCATACTGCACTGCTAATCTGATCTCATTATTACTGATTGCCTATTATGTTTTATGATTGTATTTCATAAACAGATTTTAAAAGAAAAGTAAAGGATTTGTTTTCCATCCAATTATACTTACCTCGGTGGATGCAGCAATCGGTCCGACACTTTAACATTTCAGTGGGTGCTTGCAGCTTCTTTAGATGGATAAATCATGGGCATGTATTGCAGAGATGTACTGATTATACATTTTTGTTTTATTTTTTGTCAGCATGCACTTTAAGGAACTCTAATGCCACGTACACACGGTCGTTTTTTGTCTTGTAAAAATGAAATGTTTTTCAAACTTCATTTTAAAAAACGACGTTGCCTACACACCATCGTTTTTTTAAAATGCTCTAGCAAAACGCGGTTACGTACAACACGTACGACGGCACTCTGTTCCATTCAAGCTCGTGTCATAACTTGCTTTTGAGCATGCGCGGGTTTAAAAACGTTGTTTTAAACGTCGTTTTAGCCCACACACGATCATTTTTTATGACACAAAAAACTACGTTTTATAAAAAGGCATAAAAAATTTAAGCATATTCAAATTTTATTTTTTGTAGTTTTTCAGAAGACATAAAACAACGTTTTGCCCACACGATCATTTTAAATGACGTTTTTAAAAATGTCGTTTTTTTTTTATCACAAAAACACACGATCATTTTAAATGACGTTTTTAAAAATGTCGTTTTTTTTTTCATCACAAAAAACGACCGTGTGTACGCGGCATTAAGCCACAGCCTCTGTGCTGGCATTCATAGAAGTACTTAGACAGTGACAAATCCTTTGCGTTTTGCTTCCTTTGGGATAGACTGCAGAGCAGTTGGTTTGTAATTTCTAAAACAACTCCCATGGTCATTCAGTGTAACTTCCCTAGATGTATGTTTATCATAAATCAGGGCCACATTGTGTAGCATGCACCACTAGTAAAGTGGTCTTTTATTGGTATTTGCAAGCCTTCAGCTGGATAGCTGATGTAACTACCTCATATAATTGCAGAGCAGTTTAGATATCATAGACACAGACTATAATTTTTTCTTCCAAAGCTAGTATAAACAAAATGATATTATTTTTACACTCTTACATACGAAGTTGTTCTGCTTTTGTACAGTTATAAAATGTGTTTTTTTTTAACATGTTTTGACAAGCAATCTTGTCACTGCTTAACACAAGGGCATTATTTTTGCAAGACAATTAAAAAAAAATGTCCTTGATTATTCCTGATCTTCTACGACTTATATTTGCTACTTTGTATTATTTATTTTTGCTCCCTTTGGATTTCCAACAATGTAAACAGTTTCAGTTCCTTAAGTGCTGGTTCACACTACAGCGACATGGAAGTCGGCACGACTTTGCGAGGAAACTTCGAGGCAACTTCAAGTCGCCTCCAGGACAGGCAACTTTGCCAGTGGCCAATCAAACAATAATCAGCTCTGTGGGAGGGAGGGGTTTGCCTGATTAAATTATTTTCTCTTCCTGTAAAGTTGTCTTCAGTTAAGACACTGATCCGACTTTGGAGGCAATGGGTACAAGTCGCCTAGAAGTCACCTTGAAGTAGTACAGGAACCTTTTCTGAAGTCGAAGCGACCTCAGTAGTGCACATTAAGACGGCTCTCATTCACTTTAATGTAATTTCTCATGTCGCTGCTTCCTGAGTCAGAGGAGTTTCTAGGGATTATGGTGAGATCTGTCAAGTGTCACAACAAATATATGTGGTAGTAGAAGGGTGCAAAAAGCAATGTCATTCCTCATTTGTTAATAAAGCGGAGTTCCACCCAAAAATGGAACTTCCGCTAATCTGCTTCCTCCCCCTCTTCCGCTAGTGACATTTCTATAGTAATCAGTGGCTATTTTTAGCTCTGATCGCTGTATAAATGTCAATGCCCCCCAACTCTACTCTATTTGTTCTCCTTTTTCTTTCCTCTTTTTCCTCTTGGTGGACGTGCTACCATTACCCCCCTAGGTTTTTGCGATTGTGTTCCTTGCATTATATTCATGTTTTTCCACAAGCCTAGCTATTCAAGAGATGTAATTCCACCATTTGCTTTTTGTACTTTGTATTTACCTGAAACTTCTAATAAAAACCATTTGAAATAAATTTCAATAGTCCCAAAAAAGTGTCTGATTTGTCCGCAGCGATGTCGCAGTCCCGCAAAAAATCACTGATCACCGCCATTACAAGTAAAAAACAAATTAATAATAAAAATGCCATAAATCTATCCCCGGTTTTGTAGAAGTGATAACTTTTTCCGCAAACCAATCAATATACATTTATTGCAAGTTTTTTTTTTTTTTACCAAAAATATGTAGAAGAATACATATTGGCCTAAACTGATGAAAATTTATTATTTATTTATTTTCAAAATTGTTGCTCTTTTTTTGTTTATAGTGTAACCAATAAAAACCACAGAGGTGATCAAATACCACTAGAAGAAAGCTCTATTTGTGGGAAAAAAAAGGGAAATTAATTTTGTTTGGGTACATCATCGCATGACCGCACAATTGTCAGTTAAAGTGAAACAGTGCGGTATTACAAAAAAAATGGCCTGGTCATTAAGGGGGCAAATCCTTCCGGTCCTTAAGTAGTTAATGAAATGCCTTTACAAGAAAAGAAGAGCGCACATAATGAGAGAATAGTGATGACCTGATTACTCCAGGTTGTATCTGTAGGGTTTGTTTGCAAAAGTTCTGGTGTGGAATCCAAAGCGTATTTAAGCAAATGGGAGCCAAATGTAAAGACAAAACAAAAACAGTAATGCCTATTTTCTAGTCTAATAGGCAGTTTTTAAAAAAAAAACAAATGGCATGGAGGGCTGGTCACTGCCCTGGGGAACATGTACCAAAATAAATACAAAAAAAGTAAATAAAATTCCATTTGGCGGGAAGCATAGATTTTAATAATGCTTAACATACAACATTAAAGGTTAAATTGCTTTAAAAATAACATGGCTAGGGATGACCTAAAACTGCCTGTGAAGATTGCACATCTGTATGATGTATACAACCTACTACAGAAAATCTGAAAAAAAAAAAAAAATTGTCTGGGGAGTCCCTTCACATATACCAGATACTTACCCTAGATGAAGACAAATTTAAATGGTTTTACCTAAGCTCAACTGCTACATTTTATAAAGAAGGAGACTGGTGCTCTGGCTGGGCATTCAACTCCAAAGGTAGTAGATATCAATAAGCCTTGCTCATAGCATGCTATGAGGAAGGCTACAAAAGCCGAATATCATGCTTTTATACATGTAGCCAATAAGGAATTTTCTTTGCATGAGCACTCCGAGTTGCTGGCTTTCATCTTTTGATATTTAATCACCCTAGATAAGGGCTTTGTATACATGTTAAGGGGGGCCTCATCTAAGAAGAAAAAAAAAGGCATAGGGTTATGTACCAGACCCTTATCCTTGATAATGGAATGTCAGAGGGAACCCCGTGTACACAAAAAAACAACCAAAGATGGCATGCCCCCCCCAATCCATATGTATCAATAGCCAGATTCAGATACAATGGAGTATCTTTTGGCCGGCGTAACGCATCCCATTTGCACTACGCCGACGTAACATAGTGAGGCAAGTACAGTATTCACAAAGCAGTTGCTCCGTAAGTTACGTTGGCATAGCGCAAATGGGCCAGCGTAACCCTGCCTAATTCAAAGTAGGCATGTAGTGGGCGGGCTACATTTAAATTAACTGTGGCCCAATGAAAATGAGGGCCGTTCGTACAGCGCATGCGCGTGCATGCTCAGAATCACGTCGCAAATACTCCCTACGAAACGACGTAGGCTCAATGCTTTCGACGTGAACGTAACCTACGCCTAGCCCCATTCACGTACGCTTACGCAAACAACGTAAAATACGACGGCTGTTCCGTCGTCCATACCTTGCATGGGCTGCGCCATCTTTTTGGTGGTTTATCTTTACGCCGGCGTATGTCTTGCGTAAACGGCGTAGCTTACTGCGACGGGCGTACGTACGTTCGTGAATCGGCGTATCTTGCTCATTTACATATTCAACGCGTAAATCCACGTACACGCCCCTAGCGGCCAGCGTAAATATGCACATAAGATACGACGGCGTAGGAGACTTACGTTGGTCGTATCTTGGCTAAATTTAAGCGTATCTGGTTTCCAGAATACGCTTAAATATACGACGGCGCGCATTCGGACTTACGACGACGTATCTACTGATACGCCGTCGTAAGTCTTTCTGAATCCGGCTACATGTGTCTAATTTTCCCCGCGACCCCGCCAAGCATAGTACACAAGCTTTCCAGCGTGAGTTAGGGAAAATGCACCTGTCAGTGTCTGCAGTGGCTTTTTCACCCCCCCTTCTTCTCCCAGTTTCACTAGCTGAGTCTAATGCGATTTGAGCTGACACACACACAGAGCTGTTCATTATCTAGCCTCCCTTGTGCCCCTATTGGCAGGAAGAAGAAAGTCAATTAAAGGCACAGTTACAGCAACCAATTGGAGAGACTGTACTGAACTGCAGGAAGCAGCTGCAATGGATTCTGTGACATGCAGCTCCCTCACAAATTGGCCCCATAGACTGATATACAGAGAGAAACTACAAAGTCATGGATGCTTTGCACGAAAAAGGAGTGAGACCTGTAGGAGAAATGTTGTCTTTCAGATAATCTCCCAATGCAATTCAGGCCTCCACCACCAGTCGGGACATCCAGCCTGAGAGAGGAGGATTTCAGGTGCATATCAAGGCACACCTGCACTGATGGTAAAGCATTCCAGTGTGAGGTGACTAGTCGGGTCACCAAGAAAGCCTGTTGTTCCATGACATTCTTTTGGGCCTTGATCTGGTTGCTGGTAGTCATCTTGCTGACACTTGTAGTTACACAGGCATAAGGGATAAGGTTGTCCATTTCTAGCACACTGTATACAGACATCATTGTCCTCTCACCTTGCTGAAGAGGATCCTGCCTATTTCACTTGATGAGCTGGGCCAGTTGTGTTGTTTGGGCCCGCTATACAGGAGTTTGAGTGCACCAACTAAAGTGGCTAGCGGAAGACACCAAATCTTATCTTTTCTTCAAATGCTTTTGTGAGGTGTGAGACAGTTTATCTGAGAAGTTAAGCCATTACCTGTTGACTTGTATAGAGTGTTTAAAGTTGGGCCTGTGGTGTCAGGGGACAGGAGAGAGAGGCCTGACACAAAGGAGTAATTCCTCTGCTCCCCTCCTGCCTGGACTCAAGAGTAAAGGTAACCAATCCAATTTAATGTGTCATATTGTGCTTTATTTACAATTAAAGTGTGCCTCTGCTCTTGAGGACATTCTCAGGTTTGGAATCCCCTGAAAGCAGCTTGAATATAGGATTGAGAGCTATATTGCTCTTAAATCTCAGTTATTGCTCTCTCTAGTTGATTACTTGACTATATACTGTTACTGTCTTTTATTCTTCCACAGAAATATTTCAGTAAAGACAATCTTTGTGTTTTATCATAACGTGTGTGTTTCTCATTGGTAATTGCACTTACACTATTGTCAGGTGTGCCAGAGGGGGCTGAGGCTGTTATTAGGGTAGAGAGGCAGAGTAACGGACTGAACTAACTTAAGCAGCTTCTGCGGGGGTATTGCTACACATACAAGAGCCTTATCTAAGTACACAGCCAAGCTAGCCAGGAAAGGTGTGTGTGTGTGTATTCTTATCAGAATATGGAAGAACCCTTGAAAATGAAGGGAGCCTTCATATATAGACCCCCCCATGTGAATGATTAAGGGGTGTAGTAATGTCCCTGGTTGCTGAAGATGTGGTGGGTACCAGCAACTGCTGCTTCCTAAACAACCACTGACACAAGAAGATTTTTTTTTATTTAATATGATGTTTGGTTACCGCTGAACAGACTAAATGTCCAGTTTTTGATGATTACCTAACAAACAAAGTTCAGTCTCTATCGGAGAAATGTACTTGCAGCACTGTAACCCTTGGTTCAAATATTAAACAGGTTACTGCCTGCACAGAGTTTGCATGTTCTCACTGTGCTTGCATGGGTTTCTTCGGGGAACCCCAGTTTCCTCCAACAGTTAAAAGTCGTGCTGCTAGGTTCATTGGTCCCTGTATAAATTGCATTTGTATTCACAGAGTTTGCATGTTCTCACTGTGCTTGCATGGGTTTCTTCCGGGTACCCCAGTTTCCTCCAACAGTTAAAAGTCGTGCTGTATAAATATAAATACATTAAAATGCAAGAAAGAAAAAAATGTAATTAACAAAATATATATATCTCTTTTAAGAGCAATGGGCGGAAGTGACGTTTGACGTCGCTCCTGCCAGTCAATGCTATGGAGCCGAGTGGGGGCCATCTTCCCCTCACTCGGCAGCCAGCCAAGCAGGAGAGAGGACCCGATCATCTCCGCCACTACTGGCGGCTCCGGTAAGTGGCAGAGACCACCGGAGGACGGCGGGAGGGGGGCCCTCTCCCACCCCCGATAAAAGTGATCTTGCAGTGAATCTGCCGCTGAGATCACTTTTATCTGGAAGCGGACCGCCAAGCTGAAGAAGAGGATACCGGGTTATGGCAGGTATCTGCTGCCATGACAACGGTATTCCTCTTCAAACATTGACCTATATCCTCGTGAGCCGGTCCAGAAGTGGTTAATCATGCTCATGTATACTTTTTACTAAATGTTTTCTCTAAAATATCAATGCTAGGATCTGCAGTTACAATATATTATTCTGCTTTCTGGTCACTCGTAAAATAAAGCTGTTTAACTTTGTTAATTTAATTCTCTAAAGGTAATAAGATGAATGGAATCATATTTACATTTTCAGTGGATGATGCATTGTATTTATTAAAGTCTATAGCAACAAACACAACAAACTATTGCTGCAAGACGTGGTTCTCAAAACTTCTTTTAAACATGAATTATCTGCAAAATACCTAACCGAGACAGCAAACAAATGATATCATGTTGTAATTAGCCAACTTTTTGCGACAAATAAAAAAATATGTTCTTGGCTGCTCAAAAAAAACAAAAATTAAAGAACATGTTAGGCCTCGTACACACGATAGGTTAAACAGAGGTCAAAAACGATCGTGTGTGGGCCCCATAGGTTATTTAACCATCGGTTAAAAAAAATTCATCTTGTTTTAAATGTAACCGATGAATTGCTAACCGATAGGACAAAAACGTTAGTAGGCACGACCATCGGTTAAAAATCCACTTATGCTCAGAATCAAGTTGATGCATGCTTGGAAGCATTGAACATGTTGTTGTGTTTTACCTCACCGCGTTCTGACACGATCGGTTATTTAACCGATGGTGTGTAGGCATGATGGTCCATCGGTCTGTTCTCATCGGATGGACTGATCGTGTGTACGCGGCATTACTGTACATACAATGATCGTGCTTTCTACTTTACACAGTTATTACTATACAATGGTGGCCATAGACATATTTTAGCCAGATTAAGTAATGATCCCCATATCTAAAGCCGTCAAACATATTCCAAAATGTCTCCATCCTTTAGATTTTGGATACATATCAATAATTTATGAAGAATAGTTGTGTCTGAGATCAAATGGCATAAGAACTGCATGGTCACTTTCCCTCTAAGCTTAAATGATCTCAGCTTTTGTGCGAGTTCTTCTGATTTGGCACGATTTTAAAGGCCGCATTTTAGTCCGACTTCGGGGGCAACTTGAAATACATTTGTGCGGCTACATGCACAGATGTCTATTGAAATCACCCCTACGGTCTCCAAAAGTATTGCAGAAACTACTTTTGGAAATCGGTGCAGCGCTGAAAAGTCAGTGGTGTAGCCTTTGGGATGCTCCTATTACCGGCAATATGCTCTGATATCAAATCGTGCCAATGTGAATGGGGGCTTCATGTTTATACACTCAATCCAATCAATTATACATGACTAACTATTGTCTAATTGTCAGCTTTGGTTACCTTTTTGTGTTCATATCCACAAAACTTAAGTTTTCAAGCATTACACAAGATCCAAGTTGCTTGATAAACAAAATTCCGTTATACTGTATGTAATGGTAAAGAGAAACTTAACTCTCCTCTTTACCTTGACAGCTGAATTGTCCCAAAAAATCTACTCATCCACCGAGCAAATCCAGAATTGTCTTGTGTAAACTGCGGCACCATCTCAGCATTTCAGGTCCAACGCCAGCAGATATTGACCCAAAGCCTGATGGGATGCGTGACATCAACATCCCAGGTTTCTTTGTGCGGAGGGCGCATGTTATTCTCAAATAGGTGAGAAACCTGGGACCTTTTTTCAGCAGGGACGGGACCTGTTAAAAAAGTCACAACCCCCCAAAAAATGCAATATATGATTGTGTAATGGGGAGGGGGGTAAATCATGTAAAGTCTTACATGGGGTAAAGGTCCATGTTTCATATTTACCACAATTAACCATGTCTGTAGTATGCTGGCAGGTCACATTATTAGTTGTAAACTAGATTTACACATATCCTAACAAAAGGTTAAACATCTTGGGACTTGGATTTTTCATTGTATGTTACTGAGTGGAACATCAGCCTTTAGCCACTTTGTCCCTCCAATTTCACTTTTAGATTGTTCAGAGTAGCTTGTTCAGAGGAAAGACATATGATTTAAAATGATTTGTAGGCATTTTGTGTAAATAGAAATCCATAACAAGTGGGGTTTTCTCAAAATTGACTGTAAAAGAACATTTAATTTAAAGAGATGCCTTATAATGGTACCCACTTTTCACACATTTGCTAATAAACTGTCTAGTGAAACGTTTAATGTGTTTGAGTAGTGTGAACACAAAGCCATTTTCTTTGTGTGTGCAGCCAGTGTCACGTACCTCTACCTTTTTACACACAATAAAGAGCATTTTAATGTTATTGAACGTTAATATACTGTATTATAGAATATATCAAGCATGATTGGTGTTTTGCTGTATGTTTGAGAAAACCATACAAGCTTCTGTTTTCTGACAGTAACTTACTGGAATTTAAGGGAAATAAAATGCTACTGTGCAAATATTTAAAAGTCCTGTGCAAAATGGAAAAAAAAATGCCATAAACCACACTGCCTGCTCAACATCCTTCATCACAAGACTCAGCTCCTGTTACATATCTGCCAAATGATTTTGTTTAAATGAAGCCCAACATGCAAAGCAAAAAGATGAATCAGTGCCAGGATCAACATTTCTGTTACTTCGATTATTTAGGATTTTGCCTTAAAGAAACAGTGTTACTAATCAACAATTAACGTAGATCACAGACCATGCACAAATGTGACAGACTATTAATCTTCCAAATTGAATTGAAAAAAACTGGCTACAATGACAAGAAATTATATGCTGAATTTGTTAATTTGACCGGGAGTGTAGATGGCAAAACACATGTTTTATCTAAATCAGAGCATGGGATGATGTAAACGTAAGGCAAATGGTTGGCATAGACTCCTTGCATTCTCATTTGTTCTACAGTACATATTTTCTGCAAGTTAAACAGTCTGTGAATCTTATTACGTGCAGCGGTACCCATGTAGAGGCTGCTGAGTGATGTGGCCCACCTGTCACCCTGCCCAGTCCAGCATTCACTTCCAGTCACTCCAAGACAATGAACAAGTCCATCAGCTTTGTTTTTGTATTTTATTTGAGGGATTAGAACTTGGACGTGGTTAAGGAATTCATGGGATGCCCAGAAATATAAGTTTCTTGTGTGGTTTGGGACAATTCAGATATTCTCCTCCTGCACAACACTTTTTGCAGACAATATCTCCTTCTCCCTCCAGTACAATTCTTTAGGTGCGCTAGCACATGGTTAGGCCTAACTCTGGTTTCAGCCAGGCCTTTGAAAAGTTTCTTAGTACAGGCAGGTGCCACGGGCCCCTTTAGTGTAGCAACAAAAACAGGAAAGTCTTTAGTGCTAGCTGACCTTGATGGACTACTGATCCCAGTCAGCCCTTTGCAGACCCTGACAGCCCTCCTGGCTGCAGCAACCTGACTTCACTGCCAGTAACATCACAGCCTCTTCCACTGGCTATGCATCCACTTTTGACTGCACACTCCCAGTCCTCTCCGGCATGCCTCTCTCAGCTCTCCGCCCTGTGCCTGCCACTCACTGGCACCTGATGGATCCCTCCTGGAGACTTGCCACTCAGTATTCCCCGCTATCCTGTCATGCCCCTATTCAGGAAACCCCGTGGGTTGTGTGGGGTCCCTGTTCAGCCCTGAGACCCTGGCCCAAGGTCACTCCCCCAGACTGGGGGGCTCCCTCCAAGGCCCCGACAGCCTAATACTCCATCTCCAGTTTTTCCACCCAAACCACTCCTCCTGAGCTAGGCTGGGTACCCTGGGTATTTAAGGAGGCCTGCCCCATGCCAATCCAGATTGGCGATTGGTCAGACAGCTCCACCCTTCTTCCCCTCCTTCCGTCTAGAAGCCTCTAGAAGCAAAAGGGAGGCAACTGAAAGATGATGCTGTCTGTGAGTAACCAGCCTACTCTAGGCCACTGCCAGCCCACACATATCAAAACAAACAGGCCTAGCTTTTAGCTAGGTCTGTCTCAATTGACCTGCTCTTCTAAAAAAAATCTATCTAGCACGTGCACTAAGTAGAGGGTGCTGCATAAGTCAGCAGGCCACCATATTCTTCTTACCTCAGGTCTCAGGAGGTATGAGACTTGCATAAAGCAACATATAAGATGGAACAATTGTCCTGGTAGAATGTGGACCTCCACTGTAGTCTAAGGTGTCTTGCTGACTAAAACAGTCTTTACCTTACAATTGTCCTGTATTTTACTTACATTTATTTAGCCCTCTATCATTATCAGGTTTATCAGTCCCTACTCATGGAATCCATACTTCAACATTATGTCCCCACCACAATTCTTCACCATGGGGACTATGTTTTAATGGTGATACATGATGCTGCCACTCTATAGACACTACTACAAGCCTGTACGAAAATCCCTCACCTCTGGGCCCCAGGTGGCAACCAAAGGAAGCCCAACCATATTCTATAAGCTCAATAGGAAAACAGGAAGTCACACACCATCAGCTCACATTCAACTTTATTAAACCTCAACAAAGCACAGTGCAGCCACACCTAAGAATGCTCCTCTCTAATGTTTCACTCAATATTGGCTTGATCACAGAAAAAAGTTGTAAAGTTGGGTGTGATCTAATGTTATCAGTGCGCAACTTCCTGCTTTCCTATTGACTTCTGCCTTTTCTGTCACACATAGGGGTTGATTTACTAATAAATGATTAACTTTGCAAGGGATTTTGCTCAGAGTTTAGTGAATGAGGTGAAGCTCTGTTGACTTCCATCATCCAATCAAGTGCCAACAAAAATGCTTTTCTTTTAAAATGTTGCCTGTATGTTATTGGTTATTCTTTGTAAAGTAAAACTTCAATACATTTACTATCTCTGGGGCAAATTCCCTTGCAAGGTGCAACATCCCCTGCAAAGTGGACAGCCATTTTGGCTGTACTAAATCAACCCCATAGTGTTGTATGCTAAGGCCACAAAGTTCAGTTTTAGTCTGACCTTGCTCCATATTTGCTTTGTTTCCAAGCCTTTTGACAAACTCAGAGAAAAATTCCAAGCTTTGTGGATCACTGCAGTTCCTATGCAGTTTCCATTGTGCTCTTTTTGCTTCTTTGACCAGAACCATCTGTCACTGATTCCCATTAAACTCTATCTACATTTGGGTTTAAATATGGATAATAGATTGCACTGCCACAGAACCACTGCCTGATGTGCAATCTCAATATTAAAGTTAGTAATGGGAATCAACTTACATCTTTATGTGAATGTCTTAATGTTCAGTAAACTAGTCACTTATATTGAATAGAACACTATAACAATAAACATTGCAACCAATGCCAAAAAATGCAGCATAATTAATTTGTGGTGGAGTCCAAGAACACCATATTTTCACAACATTTCCTAGCAGGAAATAACTGCATTTATTTTTATCAAACAATCCTTAATACACGACTGTGTTCATATGCTGTATTGTCCAAATAACTGTCTTCCAAACTGTGATAAATACCATGTCCCATCAATTGTCACCACTGTGCCCAGCAATTGTCGCTACTGTGCCCATCAATTGTCGCCACTGTGCTCAGCAATTGTCACCACTGTGCCATCAATTGTCACCACTGTGCCATCAATTGTTGCCGCTGTGCCCAGCAATTGTAGCCAATGTGCCCATCAATTTTCGCCACTGTGCCCAGCAATTGTAGCCACTGTACCCAGCAATTGTAGCCACTGTGCCCAGCAATATTGTAGCCACTGTGCCCAGCAATATTGTAGCCACTGTGCCCAGCAATTGTCACCACTGTGCCATCAATTGTAGCCACTGTGCCCAGCAATTGTTACCACTGTGCCATCAATTGTCGCCACTGTGCCCAGCAATTGTCGCCACTGTGCCCAGCAATTGTAGCCACTGTGCCCAGCAATTGCAGCCACTGTGCCCAGCAATTGTAGCCACTGTGCCCATCAATTGTCGCCACTGTGCCCATCCATTTTCGCCACTGTTCCCTGTAAAATGCTGCCACTGTGCCCTGTCTTCCAAACTGTGATAAATACCATGTCCCATCAATTGTCACCCAGCAATATATGATAAATACCATGTCCCAGCAATTGTCGCTACTGTGCCCATCAATTGCCCCCACTGTGCCCAGAAATTGTCACCACTGTGCCATCAATTGTCACCACTGTGCCATCAATTGTCGCCACTGTTCCCAGCAATTGTCGCCGCTGTGCCCAGCAATTGTAGCCACTGTGCCCATTAATTTTTGCCACTGTGCCCAGCAATTGTCGCCACTGTACCCAGCAATTGTTTCCACTGTGCCCATCAATTTTTGCCACTGTGTCCAGCAATATTGTAGCCACTGTGCCCAGCAATTGTCACCACTGTGCCATCAATTGTCGCCACTGAGCCCAGCAATTATCGACACTGTGCCCAGCAATTGTAGCCACTGTGCCCAGCAATTGTTGCCACTGTGCCCATCAATTGTCGCCACTGTGTCCATAAATTTTCGCCACTGTTCCCTGTAAAATGCTGCCACTGTGCCCTGTAAAATGCCCCCCCCCCCCCACCCGCCTGGCATTTACCTTTCTGGGGTCAGCCATCCTGCTTCTACTGTCCCTCGATGTCATCTCCCGCCCTTGATGACGCTTCAGCCAATCAGGTTACGGGTAACCAGAACCGATGAACCTGATTGGCTGAGACACCTGTCAGTCTTATCCAAGGAACGCACCCCCCGTGCGTCCCTTGGATAAGCATCTGGAAGCCGGAGGGCTGTAATCGGAAAGCCTATCAGAGCCGTTGCGCTTGCCAGGGGGCCGGCCATCTGAATAGTCGGCAGCAGCGGCAATACATAGATTCATGCAATGCATTAATCCATGTACTGTATACAGTGGCGGTGCGAGAGCGAGAGGGGGCAGCGCTCCGGCGCCCTCTATGGACGCACCACCACTGCCTCACTGGCACCTTGTTGCTTTTTAAGGAATTTAAATCTTAAAGAGAAAAAGAGGTATACATATCTTTCTATGTCTTAGCAAGAGCTGTAATAATATTCTCAAATGCAATCTACAACATTAGTCACTCAGAAATTCCTGCAGTCACCTGTATTTCTTTCTACTTACCCACAATCTGATTATTTATTTGATTATTTTGATCTGATAAGTCTGTCACTAATGCCACGTACACACGATCAGGCTTTTGCCCGGCCAGATCACATCAGAATTCCGACTGGATTCCATCGGAAAAAAATAGAACATGTTCTATATCTAAACTCCGATGGAATTCATTGGTATTTCCGATGAAAAAATTCAGATGGGGCTGCACATCGGACTTTTTCCATCGGAAATTCCGATCGTGTGTACAGGGCATTAGTTGCCTTTTGTTCGCTCTCTTTTTTTTAAGCCAGTTCTGTTTTTTGGATGTAGCCCTGCAATTTGTTAGTGGTATAAACTGGAAATGTATAATAAGTGTAATTTTCTCTATTCTATTTTATTTTTTTATTTTTATGGATGTTGCACTTTTCTCTTATTTTGTATGCTGGTTATAATTCCCAGTTTATATTTTGTATGCATTGATGCTTCACAATGCTACTTCTCTTATATGCTAGGGATTATTCTGTCTTTATTTTACCACAAAACTACTTATTAATTTTTATTTTTTTTATATTTAGGAGGGGGGTGAAGGAGGTGTGGGACTTTAAATTAGACAATCTAGATAAATGTCTCCATCCCTAATCAATTCAAAAAAACAGCAAGGAGATAGTTCAGGACTTTAAGTGAGGCACATAAGTGGAACAATAGATGAGTTTGACAAAAGCAAATATAATAGAGTAAACACAAGTTATACAAATATCTTGGCCAGCAGGCTCTGTATAAAGATATAAGTTAACATCACATATTAAAAATAGCTAAATCACATAAAGTATAGTAAAGTTATGCATCTAGGGTAGCCTGTGGATTTGGAAAGGCTTGTTGGCTCGACACGTTTCGGCGACTGTATTGCCTCATCAGGAGCAGATGCATATAATCTAAAATTAACAATATTTATACATAAATATAAGGGGCAAAACATGGATTATGGACTCTTCAAAAGGGATAAAGAAAATTATAAGGGAAAAAAGGAAAAAACTGAAAATGGGGGTATAGGGGAGGATGATCCTACCTCCTACTTACACATTGCAGCACTGAATGTGCTCGGTGGTGCTGCGACCGGCGGCAATCATCATGCATCCCCTCCAGGAGCTGAGGGAGCAAGGAGCCCCAGGGGAACCGGACACCACACAAAGGGCCAGATTCACAAAGAGATACGACGGTGTATCTCCTGATACACCGTCGTATCTCTGACTTACACTGGCTTACACTGGTCCTATCTATGCGCCTGATTCATTGAATCAGTTATGCATAGATATGGCTAAGATCCGACAGGTGTAACTGTGTTACACCGTCGGATCTTATTTTCAATTTAAAAATGGCGCCGGCGGCGTTCCCGCTGATTTACGTTGAATAATATGTAAATCAGCGAGATACGCGAATTCACGAACGTACGTGGACCCGACGCAGTGTTGTTGCGACGTTTCCGTAGCGGCTTTCCCGCCGTTTACTTACCCCTGCTTCTATGAGGCGCAGCCAATGTTAAGTATAGCCGTCGTTCCCGCGTCAAATTTTTTTTTTTTTACGTCGTTTGCGTAAGTCGTTCTCGAATACGGATGGACGTCGTTTACGTAAGCGTCGAAACCACTGATGTCCTAGCGACGTCAGTGGGAGCAATGCACGCCGGGAAATTCCGCGGACGGCGCATGCTCATTTAAATCGGCGCGGGAACGCGCCTGATTTAAATAGTACACTCCCCCTAGCCGCGGAATTTGAATTCCGCTGGGGGATTTACGATCCGCCGCCGCAAGTTTGGAGGTAAGTGGTTTGTGAATTACCCACTTGCCTCGCAAACTTGCGGGAGCGGATCTTAAATCAGGTAGATCGAGCGGATCTAAAGATCCGCTGATCTACGTGAATCTGGCCCAGAGTCTCCAACGGGATGATGATGCCCACACTGGTGCTGTTGATGATGCCGGGGAAGTGATCTTGGGAGTGTCTGGGGAAAAAGACACAGTGTACAGTGTACAGTATTTAGCCATACCCAATTTACAGGTTGTAATGTGGAAAGTCATAATGGTTTTTGGTATTTTTTTAACATGATTTTTAGACTGCTGTTTTCTTCAAAGTGAAAAATCCCATCATAAGCTTTTGACTTTGGTACAGGCATCCCCATTAATAGATTTCCCCTCACTTTGTATTGCTGACAACTGTAAATGTTTGGAAAAGCCATTATTTTCTGTTCTGTTGGTCACCAAGAAGACTGGAAGGATGAATCATATCAGGTAAGTTACTAAAATAAAAAAACAAAAACCTGACTGTCATGCTTGCTTGCATTTACATATGACCGATTTACATATGTCCATGCGTGTATGTGTGTGTTGGGGGGGTGCGGTTCAAAAGATTTTTGGGAGAGGATTTTAAGTGCTTTGGTCAGCCAAATGCATGTTTTGGTGACAGGTTTTCTTTAAGGAGATATCAGGGGTCTAAAAGGCCCCTGATGTCTCAACTGTTCTCCAATGAAACCAATGAAGTGCAGCATCACACTTCATTAGCGTTTACTGGCTGGAGAAAGTGACACCAGGACCCAGAAGACATGGGGGTAGCGGAGACCGGCCAAGTATGGGGTGTGTGGAAGCTATCCAGCAGCTACACAGCCATTGGATCACTTCCATTTGACAGACAATAAACAGCTTGTCCAGCTTGACAGATATTTACACACTTCTAGTGGCTGCAGCCACCAGGCGTGTATATAAAAAAAACTGCTGCCATGAATGTACTACAATCTTTAGAGGCAGTAAACGGGTCGAAAACTCTGAGGAATCTGGTAGTTTCCAATATTTAGAGTATATCAATTTAAAGTACAAGACAAAATACAGAAGTGTTTGACTATAGTGCCAAATGTGAGGGGTGACTCTCTAAATAATGTCTTCTTGACAGGCGCCCCCCTACTTTCACAGATTCTGTTGCTTTCCTAGCTGACATCTAACATATTGTATGTTCCATTACTACTTTGTTAGAGTGGAAGACAGAAATGTCTTCAGACTTATTTGGTTCAGAGATAATGATCCCTCCGAAAACATCATAGAGGTCCTTCTCCCCAAGTTGCACAGCCATGCCACTAAAGAGGTTGAGACTGAGTATGACTCAAATGCTAGACAATTCGTTGGAAAAAAATCTATGCGGATGATTGTTTAAACTTTTTGCCTTCAAATGAATCTGCAATCAGTTTCCTCAAAAGCTCATAGCAAATGCTTGCTTGTTCAAATCTCAGGTTTCACAAGATTGCTTCCAACAGCAGAGAAGTCATGGAAACTTTTCCTTTGCAAGACCACTCAAATGATAGCTAGGTAGTGTTTGGTTACATCAACTATGAGGTCATGGGATGCTATGTTTATGTTAACAGAGTGCTAGAAATCAAAATATCAAGAGCTGGCAACCACCTTAATGAAATTACGCCGGCGTAATTTTAAATTTCCCGCGTCATATCTTTGTTTTGTATCCACAAAACAAGATACGACGGCATCTGGGTTCGATCCGACAGGCGTACGTCTTAGTACGCCGTCGGATCTTAGATGCAATTTTTCGGCGGCCGCTAGGTGGCGTTCCCGCCAAAATCCGTGTTGAGTATGCAAATTAGCTAGTTACGGCGATCGACGAACGTACGTCGGCCCGGCGCATTTTTTTACGTCGTTTGCGTTCGGCTTTTTCCGGCGTATAGTTAAAGCTGTTGTTATGAGGCGTACTCAATGTTAAGTATGGCCGTCGTTCCCGCGTACAATTTAGAGTTTTTTACGTCGTTTGCGTAAGTCGTTCGCGAATAGGAATATGCGTAGAATGACGTCACCGTCGTAAGCATTGGCTTGTTCCGGTTAAA
This sequence comes from Rana temporaria, assembly GCF_905171775.1. Taxonomy (NCBI): domain Eukaryota; kingdom Metazoa; phylum Chordata; class Amphibia; order Anura; family Ranidae; genus Rana; species Rana temporaria. Next base: position 229,761,426 of record NC_053492.1, read on the forward strand.
TTTCGAGCATGCGCAGTTAAAAAAAACGTTGTTTACGTCGGGTCACGACGTATTTACATTAAACACGCCCCCATTACATCCATTTGAATTCCGCGCCCTTACGCCGCAAGAGATACACTATGCCGCTGTAACTTACGGCGCAAATTCGTTGAGGATTCTAAACAAAACAAAGTAAGTTACAGTTAAGGATCTACCCCCAAGTCTTTTCTGGAACTATTTGTTTACATGTAACAATCAGTATTTTCTAGAAGATTTCTTAAAACCCCCAAACATTATATATTTTTTAAAGCAGATGCCCTAAAGAATAAATTGGTGGGTGTTGCAATTTTCTGTCTCACACAGTATTTGCACAGCGGTTTTTCAAACACAATTTTATGGGGAAAATATAAAACATGATGTTCACTAAGCCATGGCTTCTCTGTATACTTCCTTCATATTTACCCCAGCTGCCCCAGATTGCTTCACCGGGCAGATGTTTATGTCTTGGAAAGATAGAGGCCTATTCCAATACAGCCATCTGGTGGACCCCAGGACTAGGATTTTTCAATCTTTCCTGGATCTCCAAAGGGCCTATGATCTCCCTAAACAAGCTTTCTATTGATACTTGCAAATTTGCCATTACGCCCAATCCCTGACTAACATCCTACAATTTTCAATATTAAGCCCATTTTAAAAAAAATGCCTGACCGGCCAGTCAAGCAAGGTTTTTTTTTCCCCAAATATATAAAGTGCTGATTTCTCTGACCTCTTAGCCTCCTCCAAAACACCACTATATGCAAAAATGGGAACAAATTCTGGGGGAGAAGCTACATTTCACAACTTGGTAGAAAATTTGGTCTCAGGCAGCTAAGAGTTTAATCTGCACTCTATATAAAGAAAATCACTACAAGATACTCTTTCACTGGTACTACACTCCAGATAAATTATGATCTACCTATCCTTCGGCATATAACAGATGATGGAGATGTATGGATGATCTTGGATCTTAGCTGCTGGGATTGTTTTTACAAGAAAGCCGACCATCGGCTCTAAAAAACGGTATTGGGTTGATGCCTGCAGCTGCAGATATGTCGCTGGTTGTCAAGTGGATATGAGTTGCTTTTATTGATGTCAATAGAGAATCCAAATAATTGTAATTTGTTGTTATCAGATGGAGAGTGTCATACCCCCAACATAGGGGGCACGGTTCCTTTCTTGGCTTGTAAAGCTGTTTTAGCATACAGTATCTCTGTACTTCCCTCTCGGAAGACAACAGGAGTATACTGGGAAGCCACTATGAGGGGCACATGTGAAGAAAAAACATCTTCCCAGAGCCCCCAGGAGCCCAGGCACCATGTCTCAGCATATTTGGAGGAAAAAAACACACCTGTCTCTCCTTTTAATGACATCATTGCTGGTGAGCTTTGGATTTTACACCTGTATTTTAATGGTTACATCCACCAGCAACTCTGTTTATTTGTTATATTCGTAAATTTGAACGTATGTTTTTGCTTATTTTCACCAAGCCCTGTTTTTTACAGTAAAATTTCAATGTTTGTTTACAGTCTGGGTCATTAAAGGATAACAATTTTAAGCTGAATTTTGAACTGAACACAGCCCACAGGGTAATGTGTAGTGAGGCCAGAACACTGATAGTGATTCTTAGACTTCCACAAAACTAGGAGAAATACTAAAAAGAAAAGCTTTGACTTTAGATATATTTTAACTCACTACTAATTATAGTTTACATAGGTTGTAAGCTAGCTAACTTAGATTGATCAGGAATTAGGTGTGGAGGGAGGAGTATTACGTTATAAATACACACACTACATCACCCGAGGGAATCCGTTTACAACGCCCTGTGGGAGGGACGAAACATGTCAGATTTCCTATACCGTGTAAATGGAAATGTTTTAAACTATTTGATTTTATGATAAAACAGAATTACACTATGCAAATCTTTCCCTGCCATTTATTTACACCATGTACAAGCATCCCATTGCCCAATAATTAAGGAGTGACAAAGGAAAACTACAAAGCTCAGCAGACCCAGGATATCTGCACAAGCGCATTTGACTCCTGTCATTGGGAGTACATAGCAGCTGGAGTGATGAAGGAGGACTACAAAGCTCAGCAGATCTATGATATTTGCACAAGCGCATATGACTCCTGTCATTGGGAGTCCATAGCAGCTGGTGAGTGAGTGGGCACACAGGACGGGAGCACCATTGGCACTGCATTTGAGTTTACAGCACTTGGCACTTTAGCACAATGGAACTTTATTTCACCATTAAGACGTTTTAGGATAATGAACTTTATGTGAATTATGATGCATTTTATTTCATGTATTTGTATTAATCATTCATGGTTGATTGAAATGTCTTCTTTTTATATGCAAATACAAGGTAATAGAAAGAAGCAACCCACATTAATAAATATTTTATGCACTAACACCATAAGCGCGGGAATATATATGAAAGTGGTTTACACATACACACACGTATATATATCTATATCTATAGATATATATATACTCTTTTCTTTATTCACGTTGCAAGCACTGCTTTACCTTTGCATTTATATTATCATTTCCTATGCTTCTTATGTAGTATTTACTATACAATAGGAACATTTCCAAATTGAAAGATGATGCATGTAGACTTTTTGTCCCAGACAGGTATTAATGCCTTTCCATAAAAGTAAATGTGTTGCAAGATGCATATTTTGTGGTACTAATCAGCCTTCAAGGTTTTAACTGAGACATGGAAAGGATAGTGTCTGCTACTTTTGTGTAACTGTGCACAGACTCTGGTATCCGAAACAGTCTCTTTTTAGCTCTGATTCATACTTTGTTTCGGATGACCTCGCTTGGAGTCAGTAACAGATTTTGTAAGTCATGCAGCACATGTTGGATGCCAAAAATATTTATTACAAAAATTCATATTTTTAGCCTGTGAAAAGTGTAATTTCTTCAGTGTTGTCACATTAAAATATATAATAACATATTTACAAAGATGTGAGGGCTGTACTAATTTTTGTTGGATACTGTATAAGCACTTTGGAACGTATGTTCCCTACATTTTTGACAGAAGTACTGGGCAAATGTATGTATTTTTAAAAGTAATTCATATTTACATGGGGATATCTGCAAAAAGGTTACATCAAAATCGTTTGACCAACTTCACTTCTTGGAGCATTTTTTAAGGGCTCCCAATGTTTTGTTGTAAGGTTACCAACCTGATTGTCTCCCTTCCTCCTACAGGAAATAACATGGAATCGATTCATTGCATACATTTCCCACTTCTACAATTGCAGTGGACACTCCCTTTCATAACTGCCCAGTGGCCTCATCTTTAATTACACCACTGCATTGGTGGCTGCCCTCATGCAGTACCATAATCTCATCCACATTTTCTATTTTTTCCCGCATAGGGTTGTCACAATTCCTTGTACACACAGTTAAATAAGAGTTAGGCTAGGTCAGTAAAAGGGTATGTTAGAAATAGAAAGGTTTAATGTATGGGAGTTATAATATATATTATAGCGACAGAGTAAGAGGAAGCGGTTCTGATGTGTAGAGGATACATTTCCTCTGTGTGGTAAGGAATCAAACTTTCTATAAAAGGAACTCCTTTTTGTTTCTTCTGATGTCCAGTGTCAATGATATAAGACCTACCGAAAAGGATAGCAATTAAAAGCTGTTGGGGCACACTTTCATTATGTCAATAAAATGGGTGTTTTGATTGTGAACTAAGTATGTCTCTTTTTACCTCATTTATTTTGTTGTAGAGTAGGGAAATGTTAGAACCTCAGTCATGCCGCGTACACACGATCGTTCAATCCGATGAGAACGGTCTGATGGACTGTTTTCATCAGACCAAACCGATCGTGTGTAGGCCCCATCGGTTATTTATCCATCGGTTAAAAAATGTGAAACTTGTTTTAAAATTAACCAATGAATACCTAACCGATAGAAAAAAAATCCATGCATGCTCAGGATCAAGTTGACACATGCTTGGAAGCATTGAACTTCATTTTTTTCAGCACATCGTTGTGTTTTACGTCACTGCGCTCTGACACAATGTTTTTTTTAACTGATGGTGTATAGGCACGACTGATCATCAGTCAGCTTCATGGGTTAACTGATGGAAAAATACATCAGACCGTTCTCATCGGATTGACCGATCGTGTGTACAGAGCATACGTTTTTATTTCTCTTTGTGGCCTTATTAGGGAGATTTCGCCTTCATTTTTGTCTCATTGATACATTGACATTTGGACAGGAGCTGAGGGGAAATCTCCCAAGTAAGGCCACAAAGAGCAGTAAAAACCTACCAAAGTTCTAACATTCCCTACTCTGTACAACAATAAAAATAAATAAATTAGCTAGTCTTTACTGCCAGTATCAAAATAGCTTCTAGTTTAGCACATAAATAATTCAGGTAATAAGCAGTAAAATAAAAAAATAAAAAAAACTTTTAATGACCATTATAGCTACGCTAACAGATCTTTATAGTGAAGAGTTCAGTTTCATTTGTCAACAACCAAAGGATGAAAAGAATTACAGATGCCTTAGAATAAAATCTGTTTTTACATCTGAAGTCTGGCACAAAGAGTCATAACCCCATTTTTTCTTTAGTACAATAAAAAAATTGGCAGTACATTTAGAAAGAGAATGTGTCTATTTAATCTTTTTTGCCATATCGGTAGTAATGTTGCACATATTTTCTAGCGACTCATCATGAAAATAAATAGTTATGACTGGTAACATTTTAAGATAAGTGAAAATTCCCATTGCTTGGATAAGGATACTGAAATTACTTTGCACGTTATCATTGATCTTTGCACTATTTTATTAAATAGGCTGATAAGAAATAAATAAAATGTATCATAATTCATGGCAGCACAAGTAATGCTATAATTTCAGCTACAACAAATGTAACTAAGATTTTATACCAAAACGTGCCAATATAAATTAATTTTAATGTCTCAGTGGAGTTTCAGCTCAAAATCAGTGCTTTTATTTTATTCTGTTTAATATGTTGTTACATTTCCAAAAATGTCATAATAGTTTTGGCATATTAGATATCCTGTTTTTCCTTCTTTAAAAAGTGTGGCGTAAAATACTAAAGCACTACTGGTAGAAAATTGTTCCAAAATATAAAAGGCGCAAACCCTATGTAAATGCGTGAGATAGCTGCCCCTTTAAGTGTGAATCACACTAATAAATCGTACAAAAAATATAAAGTAGGCACTAATTAAAGTGGATGTAAACCCAATTCATGAAATTTGAGCTGGGCACATATATCTGCAGTGTTTTGTTATCTTTCTTCAAAGAGCTAAGTCCCTTAGTTCTCTCCTGACCCGTTCCTCTGTTATCAGCCTGATAACCCTTGACAAATTCTTTGACACATCAGATAAAAGCAGCCTGAAATTTCTGTCAGGAGAGGTTGCAAAAATGGAAAATTGTATACTCACCTTTCCATAATTTTCCTTTCCTGTCACATCTTCATGGCAGCATACACCTTTGGGTTGTGGCTCCGCCCCCACAACCTGATAGGACCGCGTAGCTATTAAACCCAGAGAGGGCACCCACCCCAGTATTCTCCGTATATATATACACACCTCACCTCAGAAGGGTGGGCATCTGTATGCTGCCATGAAGATGCGACAGGAAAGGAAAATTACCGAAAAGTGAGTATACAATTTTCCGTTTTCCTGTTGCATCATGGCAGCATACACCTTTGGGGAATAACTCGCAAACTGGGTGAGTATGAGCAGAAAAACAAGTTTATTTACAAGGAATAGAAGTGTTGGACTGGATAATTGCTCTCCCGAATTCTTGTAATGTGATATAAAGGTGTTTCTAGACGACCAGGTAGCTGCTCTGCAAAAAGGACACCCTGCAGGACACCCTGCAGCAGTGTTGGACTGGCCATCGGGACTACCGGGAGTTTCCCGGTGGGCCGATGGCTCAGTGGGCCAGTTGTCACTCAGGGACGTCGGGAGGGGATGGCTAGGGCCCTAAATGGGTCCCCAAAAAGCCCGGAGTCTCGCCCTGAGTGTAAACATCCAGTGATTGGTGGGCAAGCGGGGGTGTGCGGCCGCAGTGAGAGTGGAGCTGTCAAAACGAAGCACTGATGTCGGGGATGGGCGGGGCCAATATGCGGGGGGACCCCCATCCCCGACATCAGTGCTTAGATGTGACAGCTCCACTCTCACTGCGGCCGCAAGCCCCGATACCAATGTGCGGGGCCCCTTCTTCCAGTACATTTTCAAACACTGCCTGTATACACTCTGACAGTCAGAATGTATACAGGCAGTGTTTGCTATGTACTGGACGAAGGGGCCCGGCACATCGGTATCAAGTCCTGCGGCTGCAGAGTCTGACTGCTGGCTGGGGAGGAAGGTGGTGGCCGCACCCGTTGCCACTACTGCAAGTGCACGGTTCCAGTGCAGGCTGCAGAGTATCGCTGCTGGAGGGGGTGCATGGTGGGTGGAGTGCATTTGCAGGGTGACAACAGTGAACCTGTTGAACATCCTGCCTGGGTGTCCTCTTCTCTCCCGTGTAACTCCTCCTCCCCCCACAGCCGCTTTCATCCATACAATAAGCAGACTGTCCGAGCAGAAGACGGTGCTGTCCAACTTTTCAAGTTAAAAAGCCTGTGATTTGTTGCTAGGGGCGGTCCTAGCAACCAATCATCTGTCTGTTACATGGAAAGTTGAACAGCTCCGCCTTCTGCTTGGACTCGTCTGCCGCCTCTGTCTTCTCCCTGCTGTGTAAGGTAAGGGAGGGGGCACTGACATAAAGGGAGCTGTGTTTGTTGCAAAGAAAGAAGATGGTTGTAAAGGATACCAGAAAGGAGGGGACTGTGAAAGGAAGTGGGTGTCAGTATATGTGTAAGGAGGGGGGTCAGTGTATGTGTAAGGAGGGGGGGTCAGTATATGTGTAAGGAGGGGGGGTCAATATATGTGTAAGGAGGGGGGGTCAATATATGTGTGAGGAGGGGGGTCAGTGTATGTGTGAGGAGGGGGGGGTCAGTGTATGTGTAAGGAGGGGGGTCAGTATATGTGTAAGGAGGGGGGTCAGTATATGTGTAAGGAGGGGGGTCAGTATATGTGTAAGGAGGGGGGTCAGTGTATGTGTAAGGAGGGGGGGGTCAGTATATGTGTAAGGAGGGGGGGGTCAGTATATGTGTGAGGAGGGGGGTCAGTGTATGTGTGAGGAGGGGGGTCAGTGTATGTGTAAGGAGGGGGGTCAGTGTATATGTAAGGAGGGGGGTCAGTATATGTGTAAGGAGGGGGGTCAGTATATGTGTAAGGAGGGGGGGTCAGTATATGTGTAAGGAGGGGGGTCAGTATATGTGTGAGGAGGGGGGTCAGTGTATGTGTGAGGAGGGGGGTCAGTGTATGTGTAAGGAGGGGGGTCAGTATATGTGTAAGGGGGGGTCAGTATATGTGTATGGAGGGGGGTCAGTATATGTGTAAGGAGGGAGGGTCAGTGTATGTGTAAGGAGGGGGGGTCAGTGTATGTGTAAGGGGGGGTCAGTGTATGTGTAAGGAGGGGGGTCAGTATATGTGTAAGGAGGGAGGGTCAGTATATGTGTAAGGAGGGGGGTCAGTATATGTGTAAGGAGGGGGGTCAGTATATGTGTAAGAAGGGAGGGTCAGTATATGTGTAAGGAGGGAGGGTCAGTGTATGTGTAAGGAGGGAGGGTCAGTGTATGTGTAAGGAGGGAGGGTCAGTGTATGTGTAAGGAGGGGGGGTCAGTGTATGTGTAAGGAGGGGGGGTCAGTATATGTGTAAGGAGGGGGGGTCAGTATATGTGTAAGGAGGGGGGTCAGTATATGTGTAAGGAGGGGGGGTCAGTATATGTGTAAGGAGGGGGGGTCAGTATATGTGTAAGGAGGGGGGTCAGTATATGTGTAAGGAGGGGGGGGTCAGTATATGTGTAAGGAGGGGGGGTCAGTGTATGTGTAAGCAGGGGGGTCAGTATATGTGTAAGGAGGGGGGGTCAGTATATGTGTAAGGAGGGGGGGTCAGTATATGTGTAAGGAGGGGGGTCAGTGTATGTGTCAGGAGGGGGGGTCAGTGTATGTGTAAGAAGGGGGGTTTAATGTTTGTGTCAGGAGGCGGGGGTGAGTGTATGTGTCTGTGATTTTTTTAATATGCAGCATGGTGGGGGGACGGGGGTAAATGCACTGCCTCGGCAGTAAAACGCTGCTATTTTTACCGCCGATAATTGCGTATAGTTTACTGTGTTTGTGTGTGTGTTTGAAAAAATTAAGTGGGCCGGTCTGGATGAAGTCCAGGGCCAAATTTTTGTCCAGTCCACCCCTGCCCTGCAGTAGGCCACCCAGGAGGTCGCCATTGACCTTGTGGAATGTCCCCTTAAACCCTCAGATATTTGTGCTTGATTCAGTGAGTAAGCTCTTTTAATGATCTTCACCAACCATGCTGCAATGGTGCAAGAGGTTGCCCCTTGCCCTCTACTAAAGCCAATCTGGGATGATAGAAGGAGATTTTTCTGTTTTCCTACAGTCGCTGGTTGCCGAGAGGTACGCCAAGATGAATAAACAAAACGCAGCGCTGAGAAACTTAGTAGTGAACACACTACTACAAAAAACTGGTGAGTTTCCAGTAAGTGATACAAAATGATAAAAATTCCAGAAAATTAAATGTACAGTGCAAATCGCATAATCATGCGACACAGTGCAAATCACATAATCGTGCAACACAGTGAAAAAACATGCATACATATAAAAAAAATTGTGATAAACAACAAATTCTAAGGAATGAATATATATTGACACACAAGTCCTTGTAAAAAAAATCTTTAAGTGCTCCAGTGCATATAATGAATACTCCAAAGTGCTTCAGTGCATGTGATATTCAAATAGCAGCATTCCTGGGATGATAAGTATTACAGTTCATAAAACCACACAGCCCAGTGAGTGATCCAAAAAGGTGTATCAGAGTGCTGTCACACAGGTGCTCCCCCAAGGTAATGGACATTCACCTCAGAGCATACGACCTTGCAGCTAAGCTTGGTCTATGCACGCTTATGAACCACACCTGGGTTCTATTGGGCAATCCTGGGATCCAGGTCTCCTTAGTATATGTTCCAGATCATAGAAGATAGAAAAAAACTCGGATGGTGCAAGTAGCGTTTTTAAAGGTTCATTAAATAAAGAAATCCCCTCCCAGGGTACTCACACAGCGTGGGTGCGGAAGTGCACCACTCTAAAACAGGCCCGTAATGATGTACAGAGATCAGGATATGGTAAAGTCCTCCTTAGCCTCACACAGACTCTCCTGCCATCCTGTCCCCTCCCCTAGGAGAGTCTGTGTTGCACGATTATGCGATTTGCACTGTGGCGCATGATTATGCGATTTGCACTGTACATGTAATTTTCTGGTATTTTTATAATTTTGTATCACTTACTGGACACTTACCAGTTTTTTGTAGTGGTGTGTGCACTACTAAGTTTCTCAGCGCTGTGTTTTGTTTATTCATTTAATTTGGCACAATTTTATGAGAGGTGTTTCACACTAGCAGGTTTATTTATATTGGTTACATTTAAGCCAATGGGAGTGGCGGTTCGCAGGACTATTGCTATTTCAAAGGTACGCCAAGATGTTGTTCTTTACATCCAGTGGATATGGATCACCTTGTTCTGTAGAGAGAGCAGGTAGGCTTATCTCCTGGTTAAAGTGGAAGGAGGATGACACCCCTTGGGATGAAGCGATCTGAAGGGCTTAAGACTACCCTGTCTGGGTAAATGATTAGGTAAGGCTCCTTCGACAGTAAGACTTGCATCTCTAACACCCTCTTAGCTGATGTTATCGTGATAAGTAAGGTGACCTTGAGTGTTAGGTCCCACAGGGAGATATCTTCAACTGGAGAGAATGGTTCATGGGATAGGACCTCTAGCACTAATGAAAGATCCCAAGTGGGGAAAGAAGGTTTTCTGGGGGGCCTCATCTTTAGGCAGGCCCTCTGGAACTGAATGACGAGGGGCTCTTGCACCCACTTAACTCCTATCATGGCAGATAAGGCTAACAGCTGTACCTTTAGGGTGCTCGATCAAAGGCCTTTTTCTAGGTCTAACTGGAGAAACTCAAGTATCTGAGCGACTGTTGGTGATGATGAGTTCCAAGATTGCTGCTGTGCGACAGAGAATATTTCCCCAAATTCTTCTGTAGGTACTGTTGGTGGTGCACCTTCTGGCTTGAAGAAGAGTCTCTACAACCTTCTGAGAGAAACCCTGGTTTAAGAACCCAGACCTTTCAATCTCCAGGCTGTCAGATGCAGCCTTTCCGGGAATGGATGAAGGAGCTGACCTTGATAGTGTAGACCTGCTGCTGTCAAGAGTGGCAATGGACTCAATGTATTCAGCTGAAAAAGGGTTGTGAACCATGGCTGCCTCAGCCAAAAAGGGAGCACTGCCATTAATGTAGACATTGACCTCTTGAGTCTGAGGCCTTGTACTCACGGCCAGACATGTCCGATGAAAACGGTCTGCAGACCGTTTCCATCAGACATGTCTGCCCGGGGACTGCCCGGGGACTTCTGTTCGATGGCCGTACACACCATCGAACAGAGGTCCGCGCGTAAACAATACGCGGGGCATGTCCGCGGTGTCGCCGCGACAATGACACGGCGACGTGGGCGGCCTGCCTTTAAAAGGCTTCCACGCATGCGTCGAAGTCATTCGACGCATGCGAGGGATGGCGGGCGGCAGGACATGTACGGTAGGTCTGTACAGACGACCGTACATGTCCGGGCGGACAGGTTTCCAGCGGACTGTTTTAAAGCAAGTCCAGGAAACAGTTGTCCGCTGGAAACCTGTCCGATCCGCCCGAAAAAGGTCCGCTCGGTCCTACACACGGCCAAACATGTCTGCTGAAACTGGTCCGCGGACCAGTTTCAGCAGACATGTTTAGTCGTGAGTACGGGGCCTGAGCAGAAACCTTGGTATAAGAGGTATAGGGGGAAAGATGTAGCCTAGACGGAAGTTCCAGGCATGCTGTAGACCAGGGGTGTCAAACTCAAATTCATCGGGGGCCGCATCAGCAGTTTGGTTGCCCTCAAAAGCCGGTTGTATCTGCGCTCACACCAGTGGCGTAGCGTGGGTTGTCCGCCGTCCGGGGTAATTTCCCCCCCCCCCCCCCCGACTCGCAGACTTACCTATTTTCAGCTAGCTCCAGTCTGGTTACATGATCCCCTGTGTGAGCCAACGATGGCTGCAGGGGAGAGGAGAGCGTGGTCGTCAATGACTGGTGAAGCCTGGAGTGGTGACATCAAATTTAGATTCCTATGGCCCATCTGTTGTTGGTGCTCCCTCCTCTCCCCTACATACCCCACTGGCTTACACAGGGAATAACATGACTGGACTGCCTGAAAATAGGTGTTTACATCTTTTCTACACAGGTTAGCCATCATAGGCATTGGGAGTGGGATTTTATAATATTTCTCTTAATGGAAGCTACACATGTCATGTTCACACTATAATACTTGTTGCAGTACCGTGCACTTGGGATCAATACCCAGTTGAAATTATATATATATATATATATATATATATATATGTATATTTTTTTTTGGTATATCTATATATAAACCAAAATATATATAGAAAAAAAATCAAAAAGGTTAAAAAAATAAACCCTAATGGGTAGTGATCCCAAGTGCACGGTGCTGCAACAAGTATTATAGTGTGAACATGACATGTGTAGCTTCCAATAACTGAAATATTATAAAAATAACCCTACTGGGTAGTGAGTCCCAATCACCGGTGCTGCAAGAAACCTCAACCTCATTGTGCAAATAAAGTACAGAAAGTTTCATTAAAACAATTTAACAAATGCAATAATTCTAAGATCGCCCTACTGGGTAGTGAATCCAAATCACCAGTGCTGCAAGAACACACAATTCTGCAAATATATAAGTAAACAAACTAATTTCATATAACAATCAATAAAAAAACATCCAAAAACATGGCTATGAATGAACATTTTATTAATAATTATATGAAACTAGTTTATTTATTTATATATTTGTACAATTGTGTTTTTTTGCAGCACTGGTGATTTGGATTCACTGAGACATTGGGATCACAGAGACAGTGGAGCTGAGGGAAAGGAGGGGGAGGCTGAGAGATGACGAGAGAGAGACTTCTAGCCCTACCTTTCATGCCTGTGTGTTTCCTTTGATCCTTCCAGCAGCTCCCTGGCAGCGTGCCCGTCCTCTGGGTCCCCAGTTAGCCTGTTCCCCGGGCCTCATTTTACTGAAGAGGAAGTTAGAGCAATCCCCGCTCTGGAGGCACAGGAGATGCTGCGCCCACCCCTTCTCGCCTCTTGGGGGGGGCGGGGTCAGGGGGGGTCAAGGAGAAGGCGTCCGTGGTCGAACTATTTTCCCGACTTCCGGGCTCTCAGGCCTATCTGTCCTCGGCTCGCCCCCTCGCTGATTACTGCCAGGAGAGAGATTCCCCTGCTGATGGGGGCCGCTGCGCGGGGCACATGACAAGGCCTGGCAGCCTGGATTCGGTCCGCGGGCCTTGTGTTCGCCACCCCTGCTGTAGACAGTCCATGCCCTCTGCTGACAGGAAGGGGACTCTTGCCAGATACCTCTGGCACTTTGCTCTAGCTGGTGTCGCTGCTAGGTCTATATCCGCCATGCCCCAAGTTTGGGTTATGAGAGCGAAGGCTTGGTGGCTCAGAGCCCACTCGTTGGAAACAAAACTTCTGCTTAGTGTGTCGGCTAGCTGGTTTTGGGCTCCTGGGACATATATCGCCATTAACCCTGATAGATTCAACTGCGCCCATTCGAGAACTGCTCTAGATGTTTTTCCTGAGAGAGTTTTATATACCTCCTAATATCAGAAGTTGAGAAAGAGGGACAACCTAAAAAGGAAAAAACATTAGGCATGTTGTTGCACTGAATTTCTTTGCATAAATGCCACAAGTGAAAGTTTCACAGACACATAAAAATCTAAAAGGATCATCTTTAAAAAAAAAAAAACAGAAGAATGTCATTAAAATTGTCAGAAACTATTTACTAACCAGCAACTGTTGAGCCAAAAAGTTTCAGGAGAATATAACGTATAGCCGTGTCCAAAAGTTTTAAAATAACACAAATATTAATTTTCACAAAGACTGCTGCCTCAGTTTTTATGATTGCAATTTGCATATACTCCAGAATGTTATGAAAAGTGATCAGAGGAATTGCAATTAATTGCAAAGTCCCTCTTTGCCATGTAAATGAACTTAGAGCCAGATTCACAGAAGAGATACGACGGCGTATCTCCTGATACACCGTCGTATCTCTTGTCGTATCTATGCGGCTGATTAATAGAATCAGTTCCGCATAGATAGCCATAAGATCCGACAGGTGTAATTGACTTACACCGTCGGATCTTAGGATGCAATACTTCGGCCGCCGCTAGGTGGAGTTTGTGTCGTTTTCCTGCGTCGGGTATGCTAATAAACATTTACGGCATTCCACGACGGTTTTCGTGTTCGTTACTTCGTTGCTAGTAATTTTTTCCCGTTGCAAAGTTAAGCCTCGTTTTACATGCCTTAACTTTACACGAGCCATGTTAAAGTATGGCCATCGTTCCCGCTTCGAATTTCAATTTTTTTTTTTTGCGTAAGACGTCCGGGAATCCGAAAGTACGTTACGCACGTCGCCGTTCAAAAAAATTCCGTCACTTCGCGCAAAGAACGGCAGGAATTTCCTAACGGAGCATGCGCAGTACGTCCGGTGCGGAAGCGCGCCTAATTTAAATGGTACACGCACCATTTGAATTGGGCAGGCTTGCGCCGGACGTGTTTACGATACACCGCCGCAAGTTTACAGGTAAGTGCTTTGTAAATCAGGCACTTACGCTGAAAACTTGCGGCGGTGTAACGTAAACGAGATACGTTACGCCGCCGCTAGTGTACGTGAATCTGCCCCTTAATCTCTTAAAAATCATTTCCACTGCATTTGTGAAGAAAGCTTCAGTGTACTTGTGAAGAAATTACAGCAAGCGCCAGGACCGTCTCCTACAGTTGATTCAGCTTCGGGATCAGGGCACCACCAGTGCAGAGCTTGCTCAGAAATAGCAGCAGGCAGGTTTGAGTGCATCTGCATGCACAGTGAGGCAAAGACTTTTAGAAGAGGGCCTGGTGTCAAGGGCAGCAAAGAAGACACTTCTCTCCAGGAAAAACATCAGGGACACACTGATATTCTGCAAAAGGTGATTGGACTGTTGAGGTCTGGGGAAGAGTAATTTTTTCTGATGAATCCCCTTTCCGATTGTTTGGGGCAGCTGGAAAAAAAACCTTGTCCAGAGAAGAAAAGGTGAGCACTACCATCAGTCCTGTATTAAGCCAACAGTAAAGCATCCTGAGACCACCATGCGTGTGGTTGTTTCTCAGCCAAGGGAGGGGGCTCTCCCACAATTTCTCACAGCTATGAATAAAGAATGGTACAAAAACATCTTCCGAGAATAACTTTTCCCAACCATACAAGAACAGTTTGATGACAAACAAGACCTTCTCCAGCATGATAAAGCACCTTGCCATAAGGCAAAAATGATAACTAAATGGCTTTTGGAACAAAACATCAAACTTTTTGGTCCATGGCCAGGAAACTCCCCAGACCCAAAACCCCTTGAGAACTTTTGCCCAATCCCCAAGATTCGGGAGAAAATAAAGGGCAGGAACTGTTGTCAGAAGAAAAAAAAATGTCTGAAGTTGGTGATCAGGGGAAAGAAAAAATGCTTGGAAAAGAGAGTGAACGAGTGAGCACCAGTGCTCAGTGGAGGGAGAGGGGGAATTTGTGGTCTGTGGCAAGAAATGGGGGGATCTGGTATACTCTGAGGAGGAGAAGGGAGGATTGGTACTTATTGGGAGAGAGAGCGCACTGGTAACCTGTAGGAAGAGAGAGGAAACCCTGATGGTCTGTGAAAGATGGGGAGACACTGATGCTCTGTGGAGGGAGGGGTCTGGGTCCTTCCCATAGTGGATTTCAACAGCCAGGGTTAAGGCAGACTTGCCTCCCCTGGTACTTGCTGCCATGCAGCCTCAGATGGGTGACCTGAGGGCCTGAAAATGAAATGGAAGAATGGCCCTGGTTCTTCTGAAGCTGACTAAGGGGGAAGTTTGCTGAGAATTTGTCTGGTATCACTGAGAGAGGCTGCAGGTTGCTCTACAAAGGCTGGTGAGTACAGACATCTATGGGATCTCAGGGACTAGCGCTGTTAACTCATATATGCTGTTCTGTAATATGTGATGATCTCTCGCGTTACTGTGAGTAAATAGTGAATAATCAAGATAAGTGTAAGTATCTCAGCAGCGATATCTGAATAGTGTTCACTGTAAACCAATAGCAGAATAAATATAAAGTAGTGATACCGCGCTCAAGCAAAAATAAATCCAAAATAAAACCAAGATGACTAGCAGTGTCAAATGTGAATAAACAATGGGAAGAAGAAAGTATAAATAAAAATAATTACTAAAAGTAAAAAGTGGCTGAATCCGTTGGCACAGCAAAAAAATTAATACATTAAACAAATGTGAATATGTAAAGTCCTCTGAAGTGAAAACATATATAAAAAATGTATAAAAAAGAGAGATGTCTATCTTCAAACGGACAGTATTCCAATGATGTTATTCTCAGGGATAGTCCATAAAGGGTAATGTAGAATTACATAAATACTCTGGATAGACAAGGGATCCTCCCACCAGTCTCCCAGAACTCTCACCTTAATAAGATGACGTGGCACGCGAGGCTGACGCACACCGGAAGTGACCGGAGTTGATGTGAGAAGGTGTCCAGAATGCCGTTTTTCAATGTTTTGCTTACTTTCATGTAAGAGTCCATAATTTTAGCTTATTAAATCTGTTCTTATAATAACGGTATTGCACTATTGGAGGCCTCTTTTCTTCTTCTCTTCCCTCCACTATTGTTGCTCGTTTGAGGTTTTACTTACCAGTTACGGAGAGGTAGTAACCACTCCAGGCTAGGGGAGTTACAACAGCTGGAGTACTAACGGCACACAGAGTTGGAAAAAGAGGAGGAAAGAAAGGAAGTCAAGAAAGTTTGAGGGTGACCTACTAGAGATCCTTATATGCTTATTGTCATCTTATTAAGGTGAGAGTTCTGGGAGACTGGTGGGAGGTGTTTTTCATGCCAGCAGGGGGCAATTGGGTGGGAGCTGGAGATGGAGTGATGAGGAGGCTGTTGGTGGCCCTTAATGGTGCCCTCAAGTCTGGAGGGGGGGGCGTTGACCTTGGGTCTGGGGTTCAGGTGCTGAAGGGATACTCTCTGTGGGACCTTCTGGATTTTCTGGACCCTCTGTCTCATAGGCTGGTCCATCGTCCTGCTTTAATGGCTTGGCTGTTGAAGTTCAGGTCCTGAGGGACAGGGGTTTATAAGATTTAGCCACCCCTACCCTCTTGAAAACTAGGGAGTTAAGTTCTCAGAAAGTCTGCTATTGCAACAAGAACGTCTATTTTGTCTGGTGTGAGGCTAGGCAATTCTATTTTTGGAATAGATTGGCCTTCAGTACCATCGAGGGACCAATTTCAACCTTGGTCATTCTATTTCATGAACTTTTGGACTCTCATTTCTTGGACTTTTATACAATAAACTTTTGTACAGACCCTCATCCAGGCTTAGAGCCTGGGTGACCAGGAAAGAAGGGGAAAGCGAGCCCCCCCTCACCCCCCCATCTTTCCAGGTCATATGCAATGTAGTACTTGGGATTTCTTTTAAAAATGTATTCCAGACCCTTATCCTAGATAGGGATCTGGTATGGATATATAAGGGGGACATCATGCAAAAATAAAAGTTGCAGGTCCCCCCAAATGTCATTACATGGTTTCTGCTTCTATATGCAAAGCATTTACCAATGGCTGATGGGAAGAGCCAGTAGTGAGCTTTACAGTATCTTACTGAAAATTGAAATGGAAATCATAGGATCCTGCCTCAGTACCCTTCACAAGAGTCCTCTGATGCAAACAGTGGGCTGTCTCTTCGGAGGAGATAGGCAAATATAAACATTGTTTGATAGGTGGATGTCAGCCTGGAGCAGTGTGTGTTCCTATTCATGCTACAATTGTATGCTGAGCCTTCATGATTGTAACAACTGAAATCCAATGAATGAAAGAGGAAGGAGAGGGTTTGTTTGTTTGTTTGTTTGTTTCATAGATAACCATGGATGACCATGATGCATATGATGTTCTGGCTGAAATCATTAATGTAAACAAGAGTTTTTAGTAATGGCAAGGTCTTAAAACTAGGACTGCGCACATCTGCTTGCTGCTAGTTCTAATTTTCAACATAACTCAATGTTCATTCAACATCGTGCTGAAGAACATTAAAGGAAAAGTACAGTCAAATCTTTTTTGGCTGTACTTCTCCTATGGATCACAGGAGTGCAGGTCATTTTGAACTCCTGTGACCAGTTTTCAGCCAACAGTCCAGGCTCTGAAATGGACAGGCACCTGGCTTATTGTGTGAAACAGATTAGAGATAAGTGAATACATTTCTGGAAATCAGTATTTGCATCAAATGCAGTCCTTTTTCCCCCCAAAATTTGAGGATTATGGTTGTTCTTGCTACTTGATTTAAATAACCTCATCCCATGGCAGGCTGTCCTTAGGACACATGTTTTCCTGTCCAGTGGCCTTGAACTGCTTGCCATTTATTAACAGAAAAAACAGCAGCCTTAAAACGAATTGAAGTCAGTTACTCACTGCTGTGCACAGACTTGGATTTGCAATCTGGCAGCTCTGGTATTTGCCAGAAGAGCTACTTTGTGTAAAAGCAGTTACTGCCTGGTAAGTGTATTAGGGGCAGCTAAACCTCAGTTGGCCCCATTTTAACAAAACAGCAAAGATCACGGAAACCAGTGTTGCACCTCTGCTCTGCAATACATATTGGCCCAGATTCAGGTACATTTGCGCTTTATTTGCGGAGGCACAGGGCAACGATTTTGCCCTGCGCCCCCGCAAATATTTTGCGCTGCCCTCGATTCACGGAGAAGTAGCTCCGTAAATTGCGAGGGCGCGCCGGCAAAATTGCCCGGCGTAAGCGCGCGCAATGTAAATGATCCCGCCAGGGGCGGTAATCATTTAAATTAGGCGTGCTCCCGCCCCGAGCGTAGTGCGCATGCTCCGTTGGGAAACTTTCCCGACGTGCATTGCGGCAAATGACGTCGCAAGGACGTCATTTGCTTCAAAGTGAACGTGAATGGCATCCAGCGCCATTCACGATTCACTTACGCAAACGACGTAGATTTTAAATATCGCGCCTTAAGAGCCTTAAGAGCCTTATGCCACGCAGATTTTAGGCTGCAGTCGGCGTAGCGATGTTCCTGAATCAGGAGCATTCGCTACGCCGGAGCAAGTAAGCAATTGCGCTGTGTAACCTATGGTTACACAGGCGCAATTGCTTCTTGAATCTGGCTTGTATGCAATATTTCTTCAATAGGTCCAGCCAAGCTTGGTCAAATGTTGGGTTGATGTATTTGGTTTACTACAGATGATTTTTGCTGTCGGGCTGACGTTAGCTGTGCACTACCACTGAAGAGATATTCTATGTTTTGTCTAACAATAAAATGTAAGACACACTATCCAAAGAGGCTTGATATAACTATGTGTTATACTGCTGGGACATATAAACATTTCTTTTATTATGTGGATGTTAATAGAACATTATGTAATATTTAATAAATTCACCTCGGAAACAATGCATAAGACAAAATAAAAAAAAACGTATTTTATGGCTTAGTGAGCATTTGTGTAATTTACAATCTGTTGGATGCATATTATATTTTGAGTCATTATGCATCTCTGTAGCAATAACCTGTTGGGCAGAATCCCATGGTATTTTACTCCTTAGGAGTTTCTTAAGGGCAGATGTAATTACACTGAAAGCTCCAATTCTAATATAGCTATGGAAACAATTACTCAATTGGAAAAAGCAATGTAATGCTTTTGTTAAATTTAACATATAAATGCTGAAGCTGAACATTTTAAAATGTATCCCTAATATGTCCAAGAGGTGACCAAGGAAGGTAAAGTACAATAAACAAGGCTGATCTCTAAATCTAAACTCAGTGTCCCACAGTGATGACCCCCCCCCCACTCTGCATAGAGATCAAGTTTCCAAATTTTATTGTCAAGCTTAATTGAACAAGTAAGAAGCTGATTGGCTGCCTTGCACAGCTGTACAAGGTTCTGAGTTCAAATATTTTAGTAAATCCTATGTGTCAAGTGTGTCTGGCTCCAGTGACAGACGATTAAGCATTTTGTGACAGTTTGTACATGTACAAGTAATTTTCTGGCATACTTAGACACATTGAGGGGTGTAAGATGCAGCAGATAGATTGACAAATTAATCGGCCGGCACATTTTTTAAAGAGTGTAAATGAGGCATTCCACTTCCGGTACTCTGTAAGTTCCATAAGTAGCAGTATGAGGGCTGGTTTAGGGAACAGTCTAAGGAGAGCTTGCAATCTGGAGTCATTGATTTTGTATTCTGATGAAAGGTCTTTGATACTGGCAAGTAGGGTAGAGAGGGTGGTAAAGGTTGGATGGGGAGTTAGTAATATATAATATGCAAAGGGAGACAGTTTAACCACTTAAGCCCCGGACCAATATGCAGCCTAAAGACCCAAGGTGTTTTTACAGTTCGGGACTGCGTCGCTTTAACAGACAATTGCGCGGTCGTGCGACGTGGCTCCCAAACAAAATTGGCGTCCTTTTTTCCCCACAAATAGAGCTTTCTTTTGGTGGTATTTGATCACATCTGCGGTTTTTAGTTTTTGCGCTATAAACAAAAATAGAGCGACAATTTTGAAAAAAAAGCAATATTTTTTACTTTTTGCTGTAATAAATATCCCCCAAAAACATATATAAAAAAAAATTTTTTCCTCAGTTTAGGCCGATACGTATTCTTCTACCTATTTTTAGTAAAAAAAATCGCAATAAGCGTTTATCGATTGGTTTGCGCAAAATTTATAGTGTTTACAAAATAGGGGATAGTTTTATTGCATTTTTATTTTTTTTTATTTTTTTACTACTAATGGCGGCGATCAGCAATTTTTTTCGTGACTGCGACATTATGGCGGACACTTCGGACAATTTTGACACATTTTTGGGACCATTGTCATTTTCACAGCAAAAAATGCATTTAAATTGCATTCTTTATTGTGAAAATGACAGTTGCAGTTTGGGAGTTAACCACAGGTGGCGCTGTAGGAGTTAGGGTGCACCTAGTATGTGTTTACAACTGTTTGGGGGTGTGGCTGTAGGAATGACGTCATCGATCGTGTCTTCCCTATAAAGGGAATGACGCGATCGATGCGCCGCCATAGTGAAGGACGGGGAAGCCGTGTTTACACACGGCTCTCCTCGTTCTTCAGCTCCGGGGAGCGATCGCGACGGAGCGGCTATAAACAAATAGCCGCGCCGTGGTCCCGGATCGCTCCCCGAGCGGACCCGACCGCCGCATGTAGCGGGGGGGGGGTCCCGATCGGACCCCCCACCCGCTAATAGGCGAGGACGTACCCATACGCCCATGTGCCTGTACGTGCCATATTGTGGACGTATATGTACATGCGGTGGTCGGGAACTGGTTAAAGGGCCTGTGAGATATTTATTCTATTATCGAAGGGCTTTATACATAAACAAAGAGTAGCTAGTATAGGGAGTATCCCTGCCGTGTTCTGTTTTTCATTGGGATTGGACTGAAAGGGGAATGTTGGAGTTTCATGAAAGCAGATGACATAGAATAGGGTGTGGATAGTTTTTCAATGTCGATATGCTACAAAAAAGGGAAAGCTGAGGCGGTCAAACACCTTTTTAGCATCTGAGAACTTACATTCTTTTCTTCGTTCTTGCTATATGTCAATAAGGTATACGATTCTGTGGGAATTGTCTCCTTCCAGGAGAAATCATAGGAGTCTCCCTTGATATTTATGGATTAGGACCAGGAGAATCTAAAGTAGTATTTTTGATGAGATCTAATAAAATATCTTATGATCAGAATTTAATAAGGTCATAGGCATAAAATTGGCACAGTTGATGTTATCTTGACCTTTTTTTGGAATAACTGTTATGAATAGTATGCATAGATTTAGGGATGGGCTGGCTACAGAAAAAAATCACTGAAGAGGTGTCACATGTGTTAGGTGAGGATAGGTTAAAATGTGTTGTAGCAAAGGTAAGAAAGGAGATCTTGGCCTTGGGATGTGCTGCCTCGGAGTCTATGATAGTTTCTTGAAATTGTTAAACTTTAATTAAGGAATTCAGTAACTTTATCTGGGTAATCCTGTCTAGATAATTTTGCAGAATGACTTTTCTGTTTCTAATGATATGTATCGTTTTAGATGCCCTGTCATCTCCCAACCTGCAAGCTAAGAGGGTATGAGCTTTGTTGCTTTGATCATAGTACCCAGAGCTAATTCTTGCAAATGAGTTCTAAGGTTTGTGATTTTATATAGTGTAGAGGTGGATGGAAAGGCTAAACATTTAAGCTTGTTGTCTCAGTAGTGTTGATTCGGGCAGTTGTTTATGAAGTTAAGAGTTATGTTTTAGCTGACTGGCTATTGATATACATTTACCTCTAAAAACTGATTTGCATGCCTCTCACCAGTTGGAAAAAGAAATGGCAAATCCACAGCATTGCCCACAAAGTAATAAGAAATTATAGGAGTGCAATCTGACCATGTAATGGGACCTATATCTGTCAGGGTCTGGATCTGAACCTATGACCTCAGTGATGTCTGGCTGTGGCTCTTCTCGCTGTGCCACTTGAGATGCTAGACAGCTCCTGTCTGATCCCTTGGGCTCCTCCCTAGGTTGTTTTGCTGGTAGAATTATCCTGCTGGTTGGTGGTTGCCTCTCTACTGCTATAGCTACTGACCCCTGACCGTGGCAATATTTGAACTGAAGGATAGAAGAAGCAGGGGAAGGTTTACCAACAATAGTCTATTCAAGTATGTGTTTCATTGGACTTTGAGTGGGAGAAGTGCTTTTCCATGAGGCTTTGGACTCTCCATGCATCATAGAGGGAGAATTGTCTAAAGCTGGCCATAGATGGGGCAGTCTCTTTCATTCAGCCAGCAGGTTGAAGGAAAAAAACTGACCCGATTCCCTCATTCACACATTTGAGGTGGATAGGTGAATCCTCACATTGTGTCATTGTAT
Organism: Rana temporaria; assembly: GCF_905171775.1. Lineage (NCBI taxonomy): Eukaryota > Metazoa > Chordata > Amphibia > Anura > Ranidae > Rana > Rana temporaria. Next base: position 229,783,612 of record NC_053492.1, read on the forward strand.
TCTGAGAATGGGGAGACTTCTCTGCTGTCAGAATACACAGATCAACACTGCAAGTTATAGTCTGTGATGCTGATCAGGAGACAATTTTCCAGCAGGGCGGTTGTACAGAAGTCGATTAGTCTGTCTGTTTGATTGGATGGGTGGCTGTTGAAGGTAACCCATGGCCATGGAACCACAGCCCTGTGTAGACCTCAGAGTAAGCTTCTGGCTCTATTGTAAAGAGGCTTCCACAGACTGGACTGGCAGCCTGATGATAGAGATGAGTGCTCGTTGCAAGCACCAGCTGTTAAGAAGATTGTGTGCCTGGAAATTTTCAGTTCTTTCCTAATGACTACACAGACCACTGGTTCCTGCATGGAGTGCCATGCCATCTGAGGATCTCTGAGTGGTTGTGAAACAGCTACCTGGTGTGACAGAGGGGTGTCACATTGCTGTGGGCAAGTAGAGAATGCAGGGTTCTGTTCTTCTTGTGTGGGAGACAGAGGAGGGCCTGCATCGGATGCCATCTTTAAGATTGCAAGCAGGTCATTCGGCATCTGGCAAATGGAAAAGCCCTTTAGGGAGGGGCTAGCTTATTTCTTAGTCAGTTGCTGGGAACCATTAAAGGACTTTTGCTTCTCCACTGGGGTTGTAAGCAAACCAAGCAAACCAAGTGCTTCCCCACAGCACTTACAGCAGTAAGAGTGGTTGAAAAACACAGAAAGGTGCATGTTACTAGAAAAGACAAGACACACTACTATTTTTTTTATTTTTAACACCTATTGGGGGGGTCTGTTTACATTTATAAAGTTTTGCCCTCTGTTGAGCTTTAAAGTATGCTTCCACTTTTCTGACAACTGTAATATTACACATTTTGTAAAGCTAACATATAACTTTTTAACACAGTTTTAATATTGTTGACCTCTAACTTTATTCAATTATGCTTGTACATGCTTTTGAAGTATCTATTATGACCACGCATTGCTGATTACATTTCTATTGAACCTTAATTTTGCCTGTAATAGCCAAAGAAACTGGTTTAATTTAGAGCAACCCAGCTGCTTCGCATCATTACTTGCAGTCCCCTATTTATTTTTTTAAAACTTATTTAGGGCTATCATATGTATATACAGTATGTTAGCTACACTCCCCCCACTGTTCCCTCTGCCAGAGGCTAGTGAGTTGTTGACCCACTGTCATTCTCGGTGACTTCAACATCCCTGTTAATGCTAACACCCTGGCTACCTCTCAACTACTGAACCTAACCTAAAGAAGAGCCTAAAGAGGAGCCACTAATTTTTATGTTTATTAAAAGTCAGAAATTACAAAAATTGTAGCTGCTGCTGACATTTAATAAACACACACTCATTTGTCCCAGGATCCAACAATGTGCTCACCCAAGCCACCCCTTCCCTTGGTCTTCTCTCCGGGTATCTCAACTGTGTGTACCTGGCTGTGACAGCTTTCGGCTTTACAGCCGGATGCACACTGCCAATGAGTGAATCATGCTGCGCATTGTGAATGGTCCCGCATTCTTCTTGGACCTGTGACATGTCCCAGATGACTGCGGAGAGGGAGGGGGGAGAGGAGAATGTCCGCTCGGTTAGCTTAGGCAGTTTACTTTTCAGGGAAAATTTCACCTTATCAGTTGTAAGCTTCCCCTGCCTTTAACTTCCTATCCCCTCAACCAGCAAATGCAGTAGTTACCCGTAGAACGTTTTGCCACTTCAATCCTTTTCTTCTTTAATATGCTACTGATAAATTATTACCCCTGTCCTGCCCTGACCTAGCCACTTCTATCTACATCTCAGTCACTTACTCCCTGGACACACTTCTCCCCTCACTACACACAGAATTTGGCCCCTGACTGTTACAACCCTGGCAAACAGATGGCACCAGAAGTCTAAACTACATATCCCAACTCTTAAGTCAGTATGAGTGGAAAACTAGGTTCTTTGGGACTTGTCTCTATTTAAAGCTGTCCTCCTAAAATATAATTCTTCCAATTTTGTCACACTCATTTACACCCTCTGATTCAGTATCCATCAGCTCTTTTAAACTTTCACACGCTTCTTCTCCCACAACAGCCACTGCCCACTAACTCACCCACAGGCTTTCTCCTCAGACCCTTTCTATTCTATAGATAAAACAAAGAGAAACCAGCGCAAGGGATCTAAGTGTGGTAAAAACAATAGGTGTTTATTGAAAATTCTAAAAAAGCAGATGCACTTACAAAAAGACAGTTGCAGTGGCTGTGGGTATACTATGACAATGTGCAGCTCGCTGTACCTCCCGGACTGTTCGTGTCATCCAGCTGGACCAAAGGTAAACTGCCCTGCCAGGATTTAAAATGAGTAGCACTGCTCTTCTGCTGAAAGCCACTTAAAGGATCACTAAAGGAATTTTTGTTTTTGCTGAAATGACTGTTTACAGGGTATAGATAATAGGCTAATAATAGTTAACTGATTCCTTTTAAAAACGATTAAAAATAGATACAAATCAATCATATAATGTGCCTCTTAGATGCAAAAACGAAACTGAAACTAGTTTAGTCTTTGCATGTTATTTTATGCCTCTGTGCTGGACAGTGCCATAGAGAGTCATTGCTAGGAAAACGAAACTAAACTCTCCCATGACTTTTTTCATAAGGAGCCAGACAACCAGGAAGTGTCCACAACAGAGTAGTATTACAGCTACATCAGAGCAAAAACGAGCAATGAGGACATGAAACCAGGAATGCAGTAAGGTAAAGGAAGCTATTTAGCTTACATTTTTTTTTCCTTTAGTGACCCTTTAAGCCAGTTTTGGCACTGACACTTGTGAAGCCCGTTCTCTGGAATGTCATCATCTGATGGCATACAGTATGACCGTAACGGAACAAATTTCTAGGGGAGATTCTCCTCCGTCTCCTTTCTGTTCTATATCTATACATCTTCCCTTGGTCAGATGATAATGCATGGTTTCCAATATCATCTCTATGTTAATTACACCCAAACCTATTTCTCTTCTCCTCAGCTCCCCCCTCAATGACCTTGCTCTTCACCAACTTACTAACTCAGATACCAGTATGGATGTCAAATCACTTCCTAAAACTCAAGCTTTTAAAAATGGAATTCAGACTGTTAGCACTATATAAATCCTGTAAAATAATAATATAGCAGTTTGTGTCTCGTGGTTGCTAATTTGGGTAGTTATTATGATGAGGAACAAATGCACCCTGGTGTGATATGCATATTTTATTTTGGATATTATTATTGCAGTAAATTATTTAACATCATATATTTCAAAATGAAACAGATGTATTCAGCACAAATATGTTTAGAGTTAGGATTAGGATTATTTTTTCCAGTGATAAAAAGAATAATAAAAATATTTGTTGAGCATAATTAACTAATTTTATGTTGTGTTAAAATTTGATGCTCAAAACTTTTTGCAAAAATAGATGTTTCATTTATAGTAAGTTAACTCAGGCACTGTTACATTGTCTAAAAAAACAACATGGTATGAACTCATGTTTTACTTTAAAAAAATTGCAGTAATCCTTTATATCCTATTTACCATAAGTTCACTAATAACAGAGGTCCTTAAGTGCATGTATAGCCAAAACTTTTAATTAGAGGATTGTTAAAATCCCTGTAATTTTTTTGCCTGTGTCCTGTTAAGAAAACTTCACCTGGCTAAAAAATGTCCGGTGTCTATTAATTGCACTTTCTTTAACAACCTATGTTCTCCCTCCTTCTTGGCAACCAGATGTAACACATAATTAGTTGATTGGAGGTGTGTAGCATCAGTTACCGAAAGTAATAAAGACCTTTCCTCCCTTTCCCAGATCAAAGCATGAATTGCTGGACAATTCTGCTGTGTCAAGCTTACATAGTGCAGTGTTCTACTTCTATTTATAGTGGCATGATGTAACAGGAACCAAGATTTCCTTTGAAACGTACAACACTTATTAGAAGCTGTTAGAGAAAGTGCAAAGAATAGACAATAAACATCACTTACATCTTCATATATAATATATATGTAAAAAAGCAGTGCAGTGCAACAAATAAAATACAATAAAAAAATATATCAATAACATCAATAGTCCAAAGTTAATGGCAGGATGAGGCCACAGAAAGTAGAAGGACCACAGAGATATAAGACTTCTTGGATAGTGAATGGGGTGCTCAAGTCAATCACTGTGTATCCAAACAAGTGGGTTTCCTCCACCAGAAGTACAAACCGCTCATCTGAACGTATGGACCTCTGAGCAAACAGAAGGTCAATCACGCTGTCCCTTAACTAGGGTATTGGTAAGGTATTGTCTTCACATAGGATCCCTCAATCAAAATCCTCAGTCGATGAATGGTCTCCAAAATCACTCATAAATGGAATAGGATCATGTAAAAGTATAAAGGAAACACATAGTGCTCTCCATTTGAAAAAAAGCAACACTAATTTATTAAAAAACTACTCACAAGCATGGCAGTATATCCTAGTGCACGGAATAAAATCATACATACATAAGAACCAGGTAGGTGGCTGTCCTGACATCAATACAAGCCCCCAGCACGCGTATCGTCCGTGGTGCAGGACTTCCTCAGCAGATATAACAAGGGCTAGTGTGTCAGTACTCAATTTATAACATCAATTCCTGGTTCAATCAATTAAAAATCCTGCCCACTCCCAGCTAGAGAGCTGCCCATCACAGATGATAAGATGAATTGTTATTAGGCGTCGGCTGCAAAAGTAGCCAGGAAAGGTTTATGGGCGTTGGAAAACTTTAGCTGGTCAGAATGAGGCAATTAAGGCCTCTATAAGTAATCCAGAGGATTACCACTGATTTTCTGCATCCTGAGGCTTTGTGGGTAAGGAGAGCAGTAGCTGAAAGTCTTCTGAGGAGGTGAGGAGGTGATTGATTTTTCTGTGTGATAAAAATCAAAAAAATAGTATTTTTTTCTGCTGTATGACCAGCAGTGTCTGCCCAGCACTAGGCTGTGCCAGACTCCCTAGATAGGTTCCTGTGTGGTGAAGGTAGACGCTCCAAGTGGCCAGGGTTTATTTTATGTTTGATTTTGTTTATGCTGTTTGGATGCTTGCACTTGTTTCCAGCAAGATGGACAAATAAACCAAAATCTTTGTTTTTTAACCGTCTTCGTCTGCCTTTCTGTATAAATTCAGTGTGTAGTGAACCCATCCAGGGGGTCACACACCCCGCTACCGAGCTAACCCGGTAAGAGAGCTGCCGCTCCAGGTGAGCTCACTAGGGTAATTGATGTCCACTCAGAAGCAGATGGGTGCTGGCAATGCACAGGATGTGCAAAAACAATAAGGATATGGACAGCCGCACTCCAGTAACTTGAAAAAAGACGTGCCCTTACACATGCTTAATCATAGCTCATAGCTATGATTAAGCATTGACACTCAATGCGAAACGCGTCAGCTGTTTATCCCACTGTGTGCTGATATCTGTAGTGCATTTTTTCCTGTACCCAATAAAGGGCACGTCTTTTTTCAAGTTAATGGAGTGCGGCTGTCCATATCCTTATTGTTTTTGCACATACCGAGCTAACCCCTTACACATGGTGGAGAATGCGGGCAGTTAAAGTAAACCCAAAATGGAGGAGATACTGAAACAGCTGGCTATGGCAAATGCAAATCAACAGCAGACGAATGCAGGTTTGCAGCGGAGCATTGCAGCTCAACAACAGGCTCACGCAGCTTAACAACAGGTTCACCAAGAGAGCATTGCAGCTCAACAACAGGTTCACCAAGAGAGCATTGCAGCTCAACAACAGGCTCACCAAGAGAGCCTTGCAGCTCAACAACAGGCTCACCAAGAGAGCATTGCAGGCTTGGAACAGAGACACCAGCAGCAAATGGAGGCCATCGTGAAACAGCTTCAGAGACAGCAGACCAAGGCTGGGAGTCAGGCCAGTAACATACCGACTTTTCGGGTAAGACACTTATTGCCAAAGATGACTGCAGGTGAGGACTGTAACGGAATGACCCGTGACAAACAGAGACTTTGGAAGGATGAGGGGTACTCCTGTACCGGCGTCACCAAGGAGTCTTATGTCTAGGGTCACCTTATGTCCGATAGGGCCATAGGGTGACTGAGAAATTATATCCTAAATTACAGGACAGGGGACATTACTGATAGCTCATATTGCAGGATCTTGAGATATTGCAAAGTGTTGGTTTATTCTATGACTCATCTCTCCGTGTAGACTGTTGATGAGGCTGGCTCTTGAAAGGCCTTTCATTGTGTGATAACACTGTTTAAAGCCTATTGATGCTCAGGTGTGAATACCTTTCTGTCGGAGACAGACCGTCTGTCTAAAGATGTGGGGAATTCATTGTGTGATGGTGTTTTGTTTGAATTCTGTTAATGAAGGAATGTGACTTCTCAGGTGCAGTGATTAGGTCATGTTAATTATAGACCAGCGCCGAAATGTCTGGAATGTTTAGCAATTAGCCATCTGAAGGTGTATTGAAGCACCCCCAGTGTGTGGGTGGAGAGTTTGATTGTTCCTGTGATCACTGAAACATGCCTTGAAAACTGTATATAAACTTGAGAGCTAACCATTAAAAGTGTTCATACATTTTGAAGCAGAGAATAGAGCTGTCAGTCTCATTTTCTTGGGAATTGATATGGATCGGGTCCTGTTGGTTGGAGTGTCAGATAAGCTGTCGTGGTTGATGGAAGGTTGTAAACGGTGGTGACCGTTACAAGGACCCTGAGATGTTTCTGACCACGTTTGAGAGAGCAGCGGAAAGAGAGAGTTAGCCTAAAGAACAGTGGGCTGGACTAGTGGCCCCCTATTATCTGGAGAAGCTCAAAAGGCATATTTTGATTTGGAGCTTGCAGACGCAAAAAACTATGATCGATTAAAAGAGGAAATATTGGCACGTTTCGGTGTAACCCTGGATGTCCGTGCTCAGCGGGTCCACAATTGGAGTTATCAGCAGAGGAAGCCACCTCGGTCGCAGATGTATGACCTCATCCATTTGGCTAGGAAATGGCTGCAGCCAGAAACTCTGTCCGGACCAAAAATTTTGGAGCGAGTAGTCATGGACAAATTTCTTAGGTCTCTTCCTAACACCCTGCAGAAATGGGTGAACCATGGTGGTCCAGAAACCGCAGACAAACTTGTAGACCTGGTCGAAAGGTACCTAACAACAGAGAATTTGTCCTCTTCCACCAGAGACGCACAGACTTTCCACCCTAAGACCAGACTCTCCCCACCTATAGGTAAGAATGCATCAAGGGATGGGGGTGGAGAGAGGGACCAAGGAGCAACTAGAGGAATTATTGGGACTACTGCTAATGTTTTGGCGAGAGCAGCCTGGAAGACCCATCCCACAGGAGAGGACCAGAAGGTTGATTTGTTACCGTTGCCGGGAAGAGGGACATGTAGCAGCGGTTTGCCCAGCGGGTAATGAACCCATGCAGTGTGACTTTCTGACAGAGAGATGACAGTCCCTTTTTGCAACCACATGCACTGCAGTAAAGGGAAACTAGAAACCTTTATATAGAATGTGCTTAGATGGTAAAAATGTTGTGGTATTGTTAGATTCAGGTAGCCTGGTCACCTTAGTGAAAAGTGATCTAGTGGTGGGAAAAACCTTACATCCTAGGAAAATGGCTGTAGTTTGTGTACATGGGGACACTCGAGAATATCCGGTGACTACGGTTTCCTTTGAAACCTCCCTCGGTAACTTGTGTCACCAGGCGGGTTTAGTTCCCAAACTGCCACATGACACCATTGTGGGAAGGGATTTCCCAAAATTCTAGGAACTCTGGGACTGCCCAGATTCCCCAGTAGGTGGTTCTTCTGAGTCTGAACCATCTACTCCAGAAACCTATAACTGTGAGGATTCTCCGGAGTTTCCATTCTCAGTATTAGCAGGGGAAACACCAGTCACTAGGGGGGAGCCTGCTACCTCAGAAGAGGAACAGCGGCCGATAGGGTTTGAGGTGCACAGAGAAAATGTTGTCACTGAGCAATTGAGGGACCCCACATTGCTAAGAGCCCGGGAGAATGTAGTGAAGATAGATGGGGAGTTAGTTAACCCTGACAAGAGGGTTGCCCTCCCTTACTTCATTATTGAAAGGAACCTGTTATATCGAGTGTCACAGAGGATAGAGGACACCATTGAGCAACTGGTAGTGCCTAAACCGTACCGCAAGATGGTTTTGGAACTGGCCCATGGGCACATTCTTGGGGGACTTTTAGGGAGCAGAAAAAACCCGGGAGAGGATCATTCAGAGGTTTTATTGACATGGGATCACTAAGGAAGTGGAATTATACTGCTCTTCCTGTCCAGTGTATCAGATTACTGCACCCATGCCACATTTACGCAGTCCGTTGGTACCCCTGCCCATTATCGAGGTCCCTTTTGAGAGGATCGCCATGGACTTGGTTGGCCCCTTACTGAAGTCCACTAGAGGGCACCAGCACATCTGGGTAATAATGGACTATGCCACCCGTTACCCAGAAGCGATTCCTCTCCGAAACACCTCTGCTAAAACCATTGCCAAAGAGTTGTTTCAGGTTTTCAGCCATGTGGGTCTTCCTAAGGAAGTCCTAACTGACCAGGGCACCCCGTTTATGTCTAGGGTGACCAAAGAACTTTGTAAACTCCTGAAAGTGACCCAATTACGTACATCAGTATATCACCCTCAAACAGACGGGTTAGTGGAAAGGTTTAATAAAACCTTAAAACAAATGTTGAGGAAGGTGGTGGATAAAGACGGAAAGAATTGGGATTATCTCCTCCCTTATCTGATGTTTGCAATAAGAGAGGTTCCTCAATCGTCCCCAGGGTTCTCTCCGTTTGAGCTACTGTATGGGAGGCACCCCCGAGGCCTACTGGACATTGCCAGGGAAACATGGGAGAGTGAGAGTTCCCCTCATCGATGTGTGATTGAACATGTAGCCCAAATGCAAGATAGAATTGCCCAAGTGATGCCGATTGTGATGGAACATTTAGCCCAAGCCCAATTGGCTCAACAAAGGATTTACAATCGTGGGGCCCAGGTCCGTTCCTTTGCACCTGGTGATAGGGTGTTGGTGCTGGTCCCCACGGTCGAAAGTAAATTCCTAGCCAAATGGCAGGGTCCATATGAAGTGTTGGAAAAAATGGGAGTGGTGAATTATAAAATTAGCCAACCGGGAAGACGAAAACCTGAGCAGCTGTATCACGTGAACTTGCTGAAACCATGGAAGGATAGATAGTCCTTGCTCGCTTAGACTACCTGATTTTCTGCTCCATTTAACCTGGCTGTCCCTGAAGTTGGGATAGCGGAGACTCTATCCAAAACTCAGCAACAGGAGGTTAAAGAATTTGTGCTCCGTAATAAGGAGAAGTTTTCAGACCTGCCAGGTTGGGTCTCCGGAGTTGAACATGACATTATCACCACACCAGGGGATAAGGTCAAGTTAAAGCCTTATAGAATTCCAGAAGCTCGGCGAGAGGCAATTCGCCAGGAAGTAAAAAAAATGCTTGAGCTGGGGGTGATAGAAGAGTCAAATAGTGATTGGTCCAGTCCCATTGTCTTAGTGCCCAAACCAGATGGAAGTTGGCTGTTTTGTAATGACTTTCGCCGCCTGAATAAAATCACTAAGTTTGACACCTATCCTATGCCCCGCATAGATGAACTGATTGATCGCCTAGGCACTGCCCGGTACATGACGACGTTAGACCTGACCAAGGGTTATTGGCAAATTCCTCTCTCGGAGTCGACCAGCGAAAAAACAGCATTTGTAACTCCAGACGGATCTTTCCAATATAGGAGGATGCCTTTTGGGCTACAGAATGCTCCCGCCACATTTCAACGCACCATGGATATGACCCTTCGGCCTCATCGAGCCTATGATGCTGCATACCTCGATGACGTTGTCATCCACAGTGAGGATTGGGAATCACACTTGCCAAAAGTTCAGGCTGTGTTGGATTCCATCTGGAAAGCCGGGTTTACAGCCAATCCAAAAAAATGTACCCTTGGGCTAGAAGAGGCAAAGTATCTGGGGTATACCATTGGAAGAGGTCTAATCAAGCCCCAAATAAACAAAGTTGAGGCTATTCAGGATTGGCCACGTCCCACCAACAAGAAACAGGTTTGTGCATTTTTGGGGATCGCAGGCTATTATCGCCGCTTTAGCCCCCATTTTGCCTCACAGGCTGCTCCCCTGACCAATTTGACCAAAGGGAAGGAGTCTGTAATGACCAAATGGACTCCCGAAGCAGAAACAGCTTTTTAGGCTTTAAAACAGGCCTTATGTAGTCAGCCAGTTTTAAATTCTCCTGATTTTTCACGGGACTTTGTGGTTCAGACAGATGCGTCAAATGTGGACTTAGGAGCTGTACTGTCTCAGATTATTAAGGGGGAGGAACACCCTGTTATGTACCTCAGCCGAAAGTTGAAGGCCCATGAGGAGAATTATGCCACCATTGAGAAAGAATGTTTGGCTGTGAAATGGGCTTTGGATTCTCTCCGGTACTACCTCATGGGTAGACAGTTTGAACTGGTGACGGATCATGCCCCATTGAAGTGGATGGCACAGAACAAAGAGACCAATAGGAGAATAAATAGGTGGTTCCTGGCCCTCCAGGAATTTAGTTTTGTGGTAACGCATCGCCCCAGTGCTAAAATGGGGAATGCAGATGGGTTGTCCCGAGTGCATGCCTGCCTGGCAACCTGTGTCCCAACCCTGTTGTAGTATATGTTGTACTATTGATATATATGTGTAGATGTATATATATATATATATATATATATATATATATATATATATATATATATATATATATATATATATATATGTGTGTCATATTATTGTGTTATAGGTCTAAATTGATCAGGCTGGATTTCGAACCTGTAATTCAAAGAGACAGGACGAAGTCTAGTTTACACATCAGACCTGTAATTACATGTGACACATCAAAAGAGGTTTGTCTATTGTCAATGGGCAAAAAAAGACAGGATGGGTCTGGTTTTACATTGTCAATGGATGAGGAGACAGGAAGGGTCTATTTCTACACATCAAACCATTACTCAATCAATTGAATTAAATTAAATGATAAGTCTAGTTTACACATCAGACCTGTAATTACATGTTACAAGTCAAAAGAGGTTTGCCTATTGTCAAATAGGCAAAGACAGGATGGAGTCGTTTTTACACATCAAACCAATCAAACAAACAATTACTCAGGTCACATGCAATATAATTACTTATTAAAGGGGGGCTTATTAGTATGCAAGAATGCATACTAATTAATGACTCCGGCTGGAGTAATTTACCTGCCAAAAACAACCAATCAAATTGCTCAGCTATTCAGAGGAAAGAATATATAATGTTGGGAGTTCTGGTTATCAGATAGAGAAGATACCCCTATGTATTCTCTGCATGAACATGTGAAGGCACAGATCTAGAAGTGATCAGAACATGTATTCTTTAAGATGAGACTTTGACACTACATTAGGTTGTTGGACTCTTGTATCATCTGTGGAATTTGGACTTTGTATGTTATTGGAAGTTAATTAAATTTGCGTTCTCTGGAGAACCTGTGTTGCTGCGAAACAACGTAATTTATAGTCATCGTACTAACATCTAAGATATTAATTATCTAACCGGACTAATGGACACTATACCTACATCTAGATCACTACAGAGTGTCTGGTAAAGAGGACAAGGTAGAAAATATGAGTGATCCAGGGGTTAGGAGGACATGTGCTGAGGGGGGGGGGGGGGGGCTTTGGCAGTGGGAGGCAAGGCTAGAAGTGTGGATTAGATTTGAAATCTGGAAACCCCTCTCTACCTTCCCAAAACACCCCTCCAGCACATATCCTACCCCTACCTATCCCCCTTGCACTGGCCCTCTTCTCTCACAAAGCGCCCCCCCAGCACATATCTGACCCCTGAAGCACCCCCAGCACATATGGGCACAGAGGCTGTATATGATTGGCACGTTGGCTGCATATGATGGGCACAGTGGCTTCATATGATGGGCACAGAGGCATCATATGATGGTGGGCAAAGTGGCTGCATTTCATGGGCAAAGTGGCTGCATTTCATGGGCACAGTGGCTGCATATGATGGTGGGCACAGTGGCTGCATATGATGGTGGGCACAGTGGCTGCATATGATGGGCACAGAGGCTGCATTTGATGGGCACATTGGCTGTATATGATGGGCACAGTGCTGCATATGATGGGCACATTGGCTGTATATGATAGGCACAGTGCTGCATATGATGGGGACAGTGGCTGTATATGATGGGCACGTTGGCTGCATATGATAGACACAGTGGCTGCATATGATGGGCACAGAGGCATCATATGATGGTGGGCACAGTGCCTGCATTTCATGGGCACAGTGGCTGCATATGATGGTGGGCACAGTGGCTGCATATGATGGTGGGCACAGTGGCTGCATATGATGGGCACATTGGCTGTATATGATGGGCACAGTGCTGCATATGATGGGCACATTGGCTGTATATGATAGGCACAGTACTGCATATGATGGGGACAGTGGCTGTATATGATGGGCACGTTGGCTGCATATGATAGACACAGTGGCTGCATATGATGGGCACAGAGGCATCATATGATGGTGGGCACAGTGCCTGCATTTCAGGGGCACAGTGGCTGCATATGATGGTGTGCACAGTGGCTGCATATGATGGTGGACACAGTGGCTGTATATGATGGTGGGCACAGAGGCTGCATATGATGGGCACATAGGCTGTATATAATGGGCACAATGGCTGCATATGATGGGCACAGTGGCTGCATATGATGGGCACAGTGGCTGCATTTCATGGGCACAGTGGCTGCATATGATGGGCACAGTGGCTGAAATTGATGTTTTTTTTTCAAAATCAGTTTGATTGCGCCCCACCCCCCCAAAAAAAATATTTGCGCACTGGTCGCCACTGCCCCCCAGCACATATCTATCTCACCCCACCCCCCTGCTAGCACTAGCCCTCTCCCCAGGACATATCTGACCCATTCTGTGCAGAACACCCACAATTCAGCCACACACTATTTGCTGCGATGAGCTATGAACCACATTACTACTCTTTCAGGCCACCAAAAGTGTCCCAGGTCTTTTACAACTTGTAGCGTATACCACCCCCCCCCCCCCCCGAAAAAAAATGCCGCCGCTAAAGTGTTCGGGTTTGGCTTGAAGAAAAGGTGGCAACCCTAGGTCTGCACCAGAATCAAATCGCATGGGTGTTCACAGCCATGCAATCCTCTGCAATCGCACTGCAATATGTGATCTGATTTGGGGGATTTGGGGGTGTAATTAGCTATCTATTGACACTTTCAGCAGTTTGCATATGGCAATGTGAACTGCCTGCGAGTTGTATGCGATGCGGGAATCTACATTGGATTCTCAGGGTTCCTGCATCACTGCAGTGTAAACCGGCCCTTAGAATGATTTAAGGGTTGCCAGTGTTTAGTGTACAGATTGTGTTGCTTTTAGTCGTTGAAACTCGGTTCACATTGGTGCAATGCGAGAACCTTGTGACTCCACTGCAGATTTCCCTCATCGCACCCGACTCGCCCTCACACTGCCCTATGCCAACCACTGGGAGTGTCAATACAAAGTTTATGACACCCCCAGATCGGTTCGCATATCGCAGTGCCAACTGTCAATTCGGACAGCAATCGGATGTCATGGGTGTAAACAATTCTAGTGCAGATCAAAAAAAGAGGTTCTGCACACCTTTGGTCCAAATGTGATGTGATTTCAGCCATGCAATCCGTATGGCTGAAGCCATGTTTACATTGGTGCAATGCGAGAACCAGCGCAATTTCCAGTGCCGGTTCCCGCATTGCATCTCTCCTACAGACAGTTCACACTGCCCTCTGTGAACCGCTGTGGGTGTCAATACAATGTTAATGAAACCGCTAGATCGATTCACAGATTGCAGTGTGAACTGTGGATTTCAACTGAAAATCGGATCACATAGGTGAGAACACCCATGCAATCTGATTCCAGTGCGGGAAAAACAAGTCCCTGCACCTTTTTCTGTGCAAATTCAATGTGGATTCAGCCATACAACTATATGGCTGAACTCGCATTGCTCAGACATCGCATGTGATTGGCACTGCATTGCCAGTGTCAATCACATGCAATGTCTGATCAAAGCACAAGTGACGCACAGCGCACCAATGTGAACCGAACCTTAATAGGTGGATCTCCATTACAAACGCTAGTTTTACCAGAACAAGCGCTCCCGTCTCATAACTTGCTTCTAAGCATGCACATTTTTCTCACATCGTTAAAGCCCACACACAATTATTTTTTACGATGTTAAAAACGACAACGTGAAAAACAACGAGAAAAAAATAGAGCATGTTCTAAATTTTTAATGGCCATTTTTCACGTCATGAAAAATGCTCTGGAGCCAACACACCATCGTTAATGACATTAAAAAACAAAATAATACCAAGCATGTTTATATATTGTGGCTGCTAAACTGATTGATTTATGCACAGTTTTTTGCGGTGTGGATATGGTTATGCACAAAAACACTAATTCATTTGCTTGATGAGATCATCAGTTCTTTGGAATTGTGTTTTTATTCAACTCTTTTACTTATCTGTGTTTCCACTCTTGTCTAATGGGCTCAGACTGTAAACAATTTATTCTGCTATTAATAGAATGTCTCAGAAACCACAAGTGGACCATCATTTCTATGTACTTGTTTCGCCTTTGGCTAGTTTGAAATTGTAACCATCAGGTGCAATAAATTAATTCCCTCTATAGTCATGCTTATTGTTCTAATATTCTTCTAGTAAACACTAGATATGTGCATTCCCGTTCGTACAAATGTTATTTTTATACGAAAATGTTCATTTTCGTACCCGCAGAATAATGTGTAAATACGAAAAAATTAAAGCACCAAAATACGAAAACGACGGGATTACGAATGAGCTGCATAACGAACAACCGCAAATACGAACGAACGATCCGACGAAAATATGACAAAACGAAAACAGCAAAAGAACAAAAATGATATTTTGTTTGAATCCTTGTTCTGTTCGTATTTTGATTTTCAGTCGTATGTTCATATGACATCTAACAAAAGATTTTCATTCTGTATTTTGTTTGAATTCTTTTTCTGTTTGTATATTCATATGACATCTAACAAAAGATTTTCATTCTGTATTTTGTTTGAATCCTTTTTCTGTTTGTATGTTCATATGACATCTTATAACAAAAGATTTGTATTCTGTATTCTGAATTCCTTTTTTCTGTTCGTAATTTTGTTTCAAAATACAGAATACAAATCTTTTGTTATAAGATGTAATTTTCGTTTTTTTGAATGGGCAGTGAGTGTAGTTAGTTAGTGAAGCAGCTTCTCTTTTGTGCTGAGTAGTACAGAAAAGCCAAATAAACTTTTCTGTGGATTTTCGTCTGAAGGGAGATCAGTTGGCCAGACTTTTGAACCCAAAAATGGTTTTCTGATGGAGTTTAAAAACGAACGAACGTTCGGTAAAACGATCGTTTTTATGTTTGTTGTTAAAGTCTGACCAAGTGTATGGGGCTTAACAATAGGTAATATGGATGAGCCGCGTGTTGAAAGTGCCGCGAATCCCGCGATATATTTACGAAAGTACAAAACGACGAAAATTCACGAAAATTATTGTCTAACAAGTAACGAACATGAATTAAACAGAATAACGAACCATCCCGCATGTACGAAAATAAAACGGTAACCAAAATACGAAACGATCGGAATACGAAAAAATCGCGTCGTACGAAAAACGAACGGGAACGAACAGGAAAACTGGCGTCTTACGAAAAACGAACGGAAACGAACCTATGGAATGATACGAAACAGAACAAAAAAAAACGAAAAAAATTTCTGTGCACATGTCTAGTAAACACTGTGTAGTGCATGCTAGGCTTCATGGGAAGCCTTTTCTTGGCCTAACATTTCAGTAAATAATTTCCACCAACACCCGCTGTCTTCTTTTTCCTCCTTTTGTGGGAACTGGTTTTGCTTAGAAGAAAATCTGAATTTCCTTGCAGAGCGTTTGTGCTCTCTCCTTTATGCCTGCCAATTGCAATCTATTAATACAAATATAATAAACAGTGAGGATCTTTTTTTTATTTGAATTCATATATAGACCTCTGTATCATTTATCATGAATGTATGTGTCCAGACTTTTTCCTTAGACAATAAATTGTGATATTAGTCATTACTGAATCCTGCCAAGACTAATCCATACAATTTTATGGATTTTAAGGTTGATCACAACATTTGGGTCTAAAAGCCAGAGGTTGAATTTATGAATTTAATGTTAACATTACTCTATTGCTGGCAATGTAATGATGAGCACACAGGACAATACAGTGCTAAGCCTTGCAAATAACTAGTTGAAGACAGCTACTTCCTGTTTTAAAGTTTCTCAGTGACATCCTAGAGCTACTCAGATTTCAGCACATACCGTTAACTTTCATGAGATGACTATTTCTAAAAAGATTTAGCAAATTGCTCATGAATGCCTCACTGTTGTGCATGCATTAAAAAATGAGTTTTGAATACAGCTTATAGCTGGTTTACATTCTTTAATTTATTTGGGGAAGCTTAAATTTGCAGCCACTGAAATTATTGACAGGATAATTTCACTTTGATGACTCATACGGTCAAACCTGTGGTACTTGTTTTATGGCAAAGCAAACAATTTTCTACATGGAACGTTGCATGTTAAGGTTTCTAAGAGCAGCTTGTTGGTTGGGAGGGGTAGAGTTATTCCAGCTTTTAAATAAGTTAACTTTACCCTCATATAATAACTGAGCTATGCATGTTTTCATCCCTGCTGCCAAAGCATGCAAAGTTCAGTTATTATATGCTGGTAAAATCATAAATTATTATATGTAGTGAGGGCAATTCAGTTGATGGAGTACTGTTGCCGCAGTTTTTTTCTGAGATCACCCTAAAGATTTGATTCCAAAATGTGCTTGGGGATTTACAGTACCACAGTATGAGGGAAAGTGAGCCTGTAGAGCCACAAAGTCTATAGCATAGCGGAAAGTTGGTAGGAAAACATTTTGAGAGTTTGAATGGGGTAATATACCAGTGATGTGCAACATATAATCCTTTTGAAGACGTTCCCAGCCTTTTAGGAATATTGAATTACTATGCACCATTTTTGGTTAGGAAGGATTTCTGCAGTTCAGATTGCTACTTTAGCATAGTGTGCGTTTTGGAAACGTGGGCTTTTTAGAAAAATAATGTATCCATAATTCCAGGCTTAGGGAGAAAGAAGTGAACCTTAGAATCCATAAAGAACATATATTGTGTGGGATAATTCTGAAAGTAATAGTGAATTGTTAAAGGGGTTGTAAAGGTTTGTTTTTTATTTTCTAAATAGGTTACTTTAAGCTAGTGCATTGTTGGGTCACTTACCTTTTCCTTCAATTTCCCTTCTAAATGTTTTTTTTCTTTTTTTTCTTTATCTGAATTTCTCACTTCCTGTTCCTAATCCGTAAGGTGTTCAGTAAGCTGTTCTAAATGACTTTCCACCAATCGGATGATGGTGGAAAGCTTACTGAGGAGTAACAGGAAGTGAGAAATGCAAACAAAGAAAAAAAACGTTTCGAAGGGAAATCGAAGGAAAAGGTAAGTGAACCAACAATGCACTAGCTTAAAGGAACTTATTTAGAAAATAAAAGACGAACCTTTACAACCCCTTTAATAGAGATAGTTACAGGGTTTTAGAGATACCACCTTGTATTTCTAATGGTAACATTATACCCGCTTTCATCCAAGGAGTTATGAACCAAAAAAACAAACCCTAGTCCATGCGCTGATCCACACAACCTTCAATTGAGTCATATATATATAGTCCATCAGCTAAAAGTTTGTGTATAATAGATAGGTGGTTCACAGGTGCCCACAGGAAACTGCTGCCCTCTACAATTCCAGGTGGCTGGAATACAACAATCTAAATGAAAAAACTAAAGGGAGCGCAATCACCTTAGTGTGAAACCTTTTAATAAACATAAAACAATATCAAAAATTTTACTCACATGTGAAAAGCATATGCATGCTTTTGAGGTATATATAGATGTACTTGCTCCTATTTCCAACTGCTCTGGTATACATAAGCCCAAGACTGTATGGCTGATGTAATGGATAGCCGAAGGCTCAGAGACACAGCTAGCTTACTCCTGCAGCTGCTGACAAACACTATGTTCATGCTCATGAACAACCAGGAAGGACTAAACAGCAGGGAAAACAGGAAGCGTCTAGTGGTTGCTGTGACAATGCGTTTCAGAGGTGTGGCTCTCCTTTTTAAAGTCTCTGATGCTTTGTGTGACATTTTCCCCCCATTCACCCCTTCCTTCCTAGCAGCAGAGAAAATAACAAATCATGGAGCAGGTGAGCTAGCCAAGCAAGCCCATAGACTTTATCACAGAATTCATGGTAT
This sequence comes from Rana temporaria, assembly GCF_905171775.1. Lineage (NCBI taxonomy): Eukaryota > Metazoa > Chordata > Amphibia > Anura > Ranidae > Rana > Rana temporaria. The sequence continues at coordinate 229,802,036 of NC_053492.1, forward strand.
CATGGGAGGCGTAGTCTAAAATGGCATCTCTGTAATATAGGAATCGGCTTTATGAACTACAAATCCCTATAGACTCGGAGCTGGGGGATTTTTATTACACTGGCTTAGGGCATTTTTGCAGAGAGGATACAGAGGAAAAAGTAACACTTGACTATAGAGTTGACCTGATCCTGCTACCATATGTCGAAGATCCCGTTGTAGCACATCATTGGGCGCACATGCAACACGGATGCTGGGAGGCTGGAGCTTTCATACTTTACCCACGCACGCCACCACTCAAAAGAGGCTCTGGGGAGAGACTGTCTGAGCCACATTTGTGGCTGTATACAGGAAACTGGTGAGAAATCTCCTTGCCCAATACTGAAATGGCTGGCAGAGATTGCATTGTCAAGAGCTGGACACCCATAGCATCTTGCACGTATTGCATTTATATCATCCTTATACAGTACCTCTGATCATACTGCATCCATCACTTTATACCATAACTATACTGAAGTGTCATTACATCTGACGTACCTTTACCTGGTAATTGCCCCCAATCTACAAAGCACTTGTGCAAAGATTATAACACCATTTTAGCAAACCTTAACTGCATGCAGGTCCAACAGGATTTCCAGTGCACTAACGCTCTTAAAGGGTCCCAACGATAGAGATTCTTTTAAGCCAGGGAGAATTTGTAGAGGTAATATTTGACTAATATTTTTGACTTCATCTCAATAACTTTTTTTAAAGAATTTTACACAAATTGGTGTAGAGAGTCTTGCATCACAGGAAGGGAAGTATAAAACATGGTCAGGATTAGAATAACATCATCAGTGTATAGATTTTTAATGTTAATTGTTGCCTATAGGGAGGACCAAACTGGAGGATGTAGTTTCAATCAGTTGGGTAAGTAGTTCCATGATAAGGGGAAATATTATAGGGGACAGGGGACACCCTTGCTGGATATCGTTATCAATTAGTAATTTGATAAGGAGCATACCATAAGTATAAACTCTAGCTGAGAGTTTTGGATATAGAGTAGACTTTAGTATGTCCTCTGTGAAGCCAAACTTGCAGAGGGTTTGTTCCCCTATGCATCCTGTCAAATGCTCTCTGTGAATCCAAGGCAAGAAGCAGAGAAGGCATTCTGTGTAGTTCAGCATATCTTACAAGGTTTATAAGGCTCTTTGTACCAACGGGAGCCTGCCATCCTTAAACGTGGCTCTAAAGGCTGAAGTTTTTTTACCTTGCATTGCAATGCATAAAGGTAAAAAGCCTTCTGTGTGCAGATTCCCCCCGTCCCCCAAATACTTTCTTCTTTCCAACACTGTTAACTCCCCTCAGAGGGTATATAATGCACAACTGAGTAGATAAATACTCTCATAGTGTAGCATTTATTAAACAAAGATGAAAGTGTAAATATAAACTCAAATTCTTCGGTGCCCAGTACCTCAGCACCAATACACTGAGCCTGTGGTTACTGATCCCTCGCTGCTGCTTGGCATGCATTTCAATGACCGATCTAGTGAAACGTGTGAAGGCAGTAACGTGATCATCATATCCTGGTGATGCAGTGATGTCGCTTTCAGTTCCGGTCATTGAAACACACGCTGTGCGGCAATCTTTATTTATTAAATGCTACACTATGAGAGTAATTATCTTCTCTGTTGTGCATTATATACCCCTCTGGGGGAGTTAAAAACAGTGTTGGGAAGAAGCATTTCTGTTGACAGATTATTTTGTCAAAGCATTGGGAGAGTGCATCCGAGTCTCTGGATTAAGCATTTATGACCTTTTCTTTAACTAGGGGTCATAACATTGGGGCGAGTGCATTGGAGTGGCACACGTGGTAACATACTGTTATATAAAGAAGAGGTGGAGAGAGACTTTAGAACACCTTTCTTTACATTGGTGTATGGAACTTTTTTTTTTAAACTTTAAATGTATGACAGAAATTTCTAAATTGGCCTGGGGGTCAATAGAAAACATTTTTAATATTGCAGCTTAAAAATTCTTAGATGTGATGGCTGTGATAGTTTACTTTTTTAGGCTCCCTTTCTTCTATTTTCATCTGGTAATCCAGCCAGCGAGTCTGGTTTTTCACAGCCCAAACTCTCCAGCAGAATATATCAGTTTACATGGACGAGAAAAAACACTTAAAGTGGTTGTAAACCCACGTCACCGCCGCTCCGCTCCTCACAGCGCCGGAGCGGCGATTACAGGAAATAGAGTCGAGGGGACATGTCGGTGGCGGTGGACGGGACAGAGGCGGATTTCGGGGGCTTCGATCTCAGGTAAGTGACACATAATGAGCTAGTATGCTGTGCATACTAGCTCATTATGACTTTCTCTTGCAGGTGTATTTAAAAAAAATAAGGATAAACAAAGGGTTTACTTCCTCTTTAACACTGGCAGGAGTAATCAAAATTACCAGCTTTTATTTATTCATGCAGAACCTTTTTCCCAAAAGCAAACATTTGGAGTTTGGCTTCAATTTGTTAGTGGTTCTAAGTCTGTTAAAACATTAATACATTTAACATGACCGTCTCCCCAGACTGACAATGCTGCTGTCTGTTGTGCCTCCTACCAGATTTGTGTTTCGCTCAGACAGGAGGTGTATTACTGGCCAGATCACCAAGTACAAACAGAGGGAAAAAGTCAAAGAAAAGAAAACGGATGCAGCCTCCACATCTAATGATTGGTAAGCTGCAATATATTACATTTTTTGTTTTGGGTTTAATACCGCTTTAAGGACTCCTGCATTCAATTCCTCATCTAAAGTGCATGCACAAGGTGCTTGCAAAATGCCTGGAGATCATGTAGAGCTCCTCTGAGGTTTGAGTGCTGTGCATCTGGTCCTTCCCCAACTCTAGGAAATGACCTCAGTGCACAGAAAACTGCTGACTTGCTCAAGAGCTATTCAAGTCAGTTGGACAACTGTGCTGTCTTTACTTTACTGGAGGAAAAAGATCCAACTGCGCCAACTTGGAAAAGAAAATAAACTAAAACAATGAAAGCATTAAAAGTAATTGGTGAGCTGGCGTGTCAGTGTTTTAGCCATGATGACCAGATGTTTACACATTTTGGAGAAATGTCTGAATATATGTACAGTTTTTTAAAAAGAATATTAGAATAAACCAGAGATAAATGATTATGGAGATCTAGTAGACAATACATTGTGGTTCACAGGATAAAGTTATAGCAACATAAATGGATTACATGCAAACTTTATACATCTGCCTTTGGCAGAAAAAAACAAAAAAATGAAAGCAAAATACCTATATTTATAACAGATTTATTTGTCCAGCATAGAAATGTTCTACAATCATTGGGATTTTTTGAACAGAAATTTGGGCTGGTATATCATATTTCTGGTCCTAAAATTAATGAAACCACAACATATAACTATAAATGTATTATGTGCTTGTTATTTTGAATAGAAGTGCCAACAGCAAAAGGTTAAAGGAGTTGTAAAGGACAAATTCTTTTTTGCTCAAATGACTGTTTACACTGTAGGAATCAGTTAACTATTATGCCTCTATACCCTGTAAACTTTACAGGGTATAGAGACATAATAGTTAACTGATTCCTTTTAAAAACGATTAAAAATAGATATGTACATATAATGTACCTGTAGTTTCAGTTTTGTTTCTGCATGTTATCCTGCCTCTGTGCTGTATAGAGCCATAGAGAAGTGATGGTTTGGAAAAAGAAACTAGAAGCTCCCAGTACTGTGGTCCTCAGGAAACATACAACCAGGAAGTGTCCAGAACAGAGCAGAATTACAGCAACATCATAGCAAAAACTAACAATGAGGACATGAAACCAGGACTGCAGTAAGGTAAAGGAAGCTATTTAACTAAAAAAAAAGAAATTCCCTTAGTGACCCTTTAAGGACTAAATAACAGGTTATGCAATGTATAAATTAAATAGAAAACACATGTTCACAAATGCCAGAACAGATATTGAGAAAACACTTGACAGTATACTGTATGTGGTAGTCAAAATAGAAATACAAGTTTATTTTGTAATTTTTGAGTAAGGAGGAACATACCTGTACGATAGATGCACAAGAAACAAGTTATTTAGGCCATGGAATTGATTTACCAAATTAAAATAATGTAGACTGTTTTCCTTGCAAGGGAAGTTTCACTTTGCAAGGGAATTTGCCCCAGAGCTTAGCTAGATAAGCTTAGATAAGATTTGTTTTTGCAAAAATAACCAATCACCTGCAAGGAAAATAAAAACAGCATTTTTGCTTGCACTTGATCGTTTGATGGAAGTTAACAGAGCTGTGGGGCTGGTTCCTTTGCAAAGTGGACAACCTATTTGTCTTTAGTAAGTCAATCCATGTAGTTTAAATATACAGTTCAGTCGTGGAACCTACAGTATACTTATAGTAGATCTGTAGTCACTGCATACACTTTAATTTTTTTATTTTTTTTGTAAGTTCTGCCTATCTGCTGGCCATCAATTGACATAACTTCCTGGAATCCATTCATGCTTCGCAGCTTCCCCCCTGCTGATTCAATTGGTTCACTTTTAATTTCTAAGGACTACAAATCCCATGGTACCTTGCTACCAGCAATTGTGCACTGACTCGTCTTCCTGAAACTCCTCCTCTCAGTGCCTATGTGGTTCAGAAAGCACAGCAGTACATATTCAGTGCATGAATGAAAGCCATTCATTCATGACAGCTAAAACTATTGCTTATAACAGTGACTATCACTGTTAAAAAAACAAATAATAGTGTAAAAAAAAAAATTGATCACTCCCCAGAGTAGTATGGTGTCACTAAACTACTCTGACAGCAGGATGTCATCCTGTCCAAAGAAATAGTAGTTTCACATACTGTCACCCTCAGTATCCCTGATCACCACACCAGTCATATAATGATGCTGTACTGCACTGGTGACAGTATGTAAAAAAAAAAACATTACATTTTTTCATTTTTTTAAAAACTGTGACAAAAATTACAACTTAAAAAAACTCACGATACCACTTACCAAATACCTTGGACTGTCTACTTTCCAAAAAGGGGTCATTTGGGGATTATCTGACATTATCTGACATTTTAGGGGCTCAAGAAATGAGGTAGACAGTCAGTACACCAGGATTGATCATTTTTTACCCAAATTTAGCAGACTACATTTTGGCCCAAAACTATAAAATACTTTATTTATTTCATTGATACAGCAAATCATTAAAACCCCAGTGGTGATTAAATACCACACAAAGAAAGCTCTATTTGTGTACAAAAAATGATATAACTTTCATTTGTGTATAATGTTGCATGATCACGCAATCGCCAGTCTAAGTAACACAATGCTGAAAATAAAATAAAAATGCCCTGGTCATGACAGGGGGTGAAACCTTCTGGTGGTCAAGTGGTAAAAGAAAAATTACTGCAACTCATAGTTGCAGGTGGCCAATTGAAATAGGTAGATGAACACTTTTAATGCCAGTGAATAGATCTTCTGGTTGTCAGGTATCACCATTTGGTCGTTATGATCTATGCCTCCCATGAGTTGATGTGAATTGTGTATGTATAGACGTTTTTGCACCAGACTGTGCCTTCCTTGGATTTACACTGAGGTGAAAAGAAGAAAGGACAAACACATCCTGCTTATCCTTCCATTTAAGTGACAATATTTCCTCATCTTTGTGGAAAGTCCTTGCGATTTGCTCCATTGTTTTACAAGCTACAGTTTGCTGCAGATAAAGGTGTTGGAAAAGTGACAGGCGTAATTGTATCCCTGATGGAATAGGGGTAACATAAGATCCACATGATTTTTCTGCTTCTATCCATATAAGTTGAGCGTCCAGGGGGCTAAAGGTGGCCATTTTTTACTTTTTAAATGCAAAAGTCATATGTGTATCCTGTGGCCCTCTTACAAAGTTTGTATAATTTTGCCCCGTGCTGGGGATGTATTGATTAATGCCCAGCCTGCCAGTAAAATGTATGGGAGACTCTTTAATGCAGATATGTTCGTATTGAGTATAATTTTCAGAAAAGTTTTGGGAAAAATCAGTGGCCTCATTTTGTAAAGCTTGTCACGTGATGACTTCACGGAGGATACATGAAATTGCTATTGAAACGTAAGAATCTCATAGTTACAGTATTTTTATAGTGTGTCCTGGTCATAACGAAGGAATACAGTGGCAAATGGTGAATGGGCTGTGTGGACCAATACGTCTGGAGTTAATTTTCTTTTGTGAGTTCTAGAGTTAGTGTAAGGCCCAAAACATTTTTTAATTCTTCAACTGTGAAGGGCTTCAATTCAAATGGACAACTGGGATTATTGGTGATGTGCTACAAGGCAAACAGATTACATCCACAATCAAACTGAATACGTCTTTAGTGAAAACCAAATAAAAAAACTGAAGGGGTGTAACATTTTAATTTTCTACTTGAATGCCTGGTGTGACAGTAGGAAGGTTAAATCCCCTGGTTGCATCCAAGATGCTGTATATATTTCTCCTAGGTTCAGGCTTTATGCCAGTTTGTACCTCTAGAGGGAGTGCTGGGAGTCCTGCTGGGAGGACTTGATGAGAACAGCTGTATCAGCCGGGCTCGTTAGGTCCTCTACAAAAACTCCCAGCATGCTAAGAGATATGCTCCAACCTGGAACCAGATCTGTGTGAATAGTCTGGGGAGTGATCTTTGTGCGGTGAGACAAAGCCTGTGTCGCTACTATTACCAAAACTCTAACCAGCAGGGAGTTAGGGACTGGGGCAGCATTAGGCTGTACCCAGGTGTTAGTTAGGGACACCGATGTGTTTAGTAAGTGGTCAAGTGACCAGGGTTTATTTTTGTATTCCTTTTGTTTCTGTCACATTTGTTTTGTATATAGTTCAAATAAAATCCGCACCTTTTTGTTTTCCTCTTACCACCGTCTGCTGTGCCTAATTGTTTTTGTGTGCTGAACCCGTCCAGGGGGTCACACACACCCGCTGATGGGCTAACCCCCTCACACTGGCTAAATTGTAAATGAGGGGTTGATAGGTGCTGTTACAGTACAGGAAAGACATAAATGACTTGAGCATGCCTGTCACGTACCTGGTACAGAGCAGAGCCTGGCGTGCAGGGAATGGCAACTCTTGCTCCTCTGACTCCGGAACCCCTGGTAGAGCAGACAGGGAGCGCTAGAGTTCAGAGTCGCACAAGCGCCAGGAAGGTGCCGTGCAGGTCTGCGGTGGTCTCCTGAAGACTCCACAGATGCTGTGTAGGAACTGCAGAGATGCTGGAGGTAGACAGCAGACAACAGGAGCTTGGTGCAGATGGCTGGAACAGGCAGCAGGTGGGAGGTGTGCTGTAGTACAGATGCTGGCAGAGTCAGGCAGGCCGGGTCAAACACAGGCGGGCGGATCAGGTACAGGGGGAAGCCAAAGCAGAGTCGTAGTTCAAGCCGGATCAGTAACAGGCGGGCAGCAGACCGTTTGGAAGGAGAAGGCGGAAGCGAAGTCAGACAAGCCAGGGATCAGGGCAGGCAGAGAACAGCAGGGTCAATGGTAAGCCAAGGTCACAGGAAACAGGAGCCAATCAGGTAACAGGTATCAGGTAGGGTAAACAGGAACGCTGTTGACTGAGCAGCAGGGAGCTATGGGGAGAGCCCCATTAAATAGCCTAAGTGGCGCCAAAATGGCGTCAGCACGTGCCCGCGCGCGCGCCGCTATTGCGCGTGCGCGCGCGCGCCGCTATTGCGCGCACCCGTGCGCGCCGACGTGCCACGAGCGCGCGCTCCCGTGCGCGCTAATGCGCTATTGCCGCTATTGCGCACCGGTGCGCGATTAGCGCCACCTAGTGGTCGACCAAGTCCATGACATTGCCCCCCCCCAATGGGCAGCCTCCGGATGCCCAACTGAGACATCTTGAGTGGATGAGCGTTCTTGAAGGACCGAATCAAGCTTTTAGCGTGGATGTTGCGTTCAGGTTCCCAGGAGTTTTCCTCAGGGCCATAGCCCTTCCACTTCACCAGGAACTGAACCTGATTGCGCCTTTTTCTGCAGTCAAGGATAGACTCAATCTCGAATTCCTCCTCACCGTTAACCAAGACCGGTTCGGGTGGATCAGTGCTTCGCCCAGGAAAGGGGTTAGCGACGTCAGGCTTCAGGAGGGTGACATGAAAGACCGGATGGATGCGGAAAGACTCTGGTAATTCGAGTTCATAGGCCACACTGTTGATCTTCCTTCTGATTGGAAATGGCCCCATAAACTTAGGCCCCAGTTTCTTAGACGGACAGGCAAGTCTCAGGTTCACAGTAGACAACCATACCAGATCCCCAGGTTCCAGGTTCAGTTCTCCTCTTCGCCTTTTATCAAATACCTCCTTATTATGCTCCTGAGTCTTTGCCATAGTTTCCTGGAGAAGCCTGTTGTTAACGCTGAAGAAGTCTAATGTCTCTTGGACGGCGGGCACCGTACATTCCGGGACACGATTAGACAAAAATAGCGGGTGGTAGCCGTAATTCGCAAAGAAAGGGGTTTGTTTGGTAGCAGAGTGAATTGAATTATTATATGCGAATTCAGCCAATGGAAGTAGAGAGACCCAATCTTCCTGGGAGAACGACGAGAAACAGCGTAGGTATTGTTCTAATGTTTGGTTTGTCCTCTCAGTTTGGCCATTTGATTGTGGGTGATAAGCAGATGAGAACGACAGCTCAATCTTGAGGGACTCGCAGAGCGCTCTCCAGAACCTGGAAGTAAACTGTACTCCACGATCTGACACGATATTTGCGGGGATGCCGTGTAACCGCACAATTTCCTTAATGAAGATTTTAGCCGTTTCGGGAGCAGAAGGTGTACCCCTCATGGGCAGAAAGTGTGCCATCTTGGATAGTCTGTCCACTGTCACAAAAATGGTGGTGAAACCCTCAGAAGGAGGGAGCTCAACAATAAAATCCATGGAGATCATTCTCCATGGTCTCTCTGGTACGGGCAAAGGCTTCAACAGTCCCCAGGCTCTGGATTTGCTCCCTTTACTTCGGATGCACGTGGTGCACGACTCCACATAACTCTTACAGTCTTTCATAAGCTGGGGCCACCAAAATGTGCGCTGCAAGAGTTCCGAGGTCTTCTGTACCCCAAAATGGCCAGCCAGCTCATGGTCATGACAGAGACTCAGGACACTGACCCGTAAGTCTTCCGGCACAAAAATCCTGTCCTCATGCCACAACAAGCCATCTCTGAGTTGCAAATTTGTATCCGAAGAGGAGGCCATTCCTGCAGAGGCCTGTTTGATCCGTGACAATAGGTCATCCTGAAGCAGCAGAAAATTTCCCGAAGATAAGATAGTGTCCGGAGGAGCAGGGTTTTCAGAGTCGCTGTACATCCGGGAAAGAGCATCGGGCTTGGTATTCTTGGACCCTGGCCTGTACGTTATGTGGAAAGTGAACCTGGTAAAAAAAAGCGCCCATCTGGCTTGACGTGGTCTTAGTTTCTTGGCTACTCTCAGGTATTCTAAGTTCTTGTGATCTGTATAGATCAAAATTGGGTGCGCTGCACCTTCCAATAAGTACCGCCACTCCTCCAGCGCTGCCTTGATCGCTAAAAGTTCTCGGTCACCCACATCATAGTTCCGTTCCGCGTCAGATAGTTTGCGGGAAAAAAAAGCAACCGGGTGGAGAAGGGCCTTTGGCCCCTGTCTTTGGGAAAGCACCGCCCCGACTGCCGTCTCCGAAGCGTCCACCTCCAAGATATAGGGCAGGCTGGCATCTGGGTGTCTAAGGACCGGTGCAGACGTAAACAGTTTCTTCAACGCCTCAAAAGCTCCTTGGGCTTCAGGGGACCAACGGAACCGGACAGTTTGTTTGGTTAGGCCGGTTATGGGAGCGATGATGTTGGAAAACCCCCTAATGAACTTCCTGTAGAAATTGGCAAACCCGATAAAGCGTTGGATGCCCTTTTTATCTGTGGGCGCAGGCCACTCAAGGATTGCCGTAACTTTCTGCGGGTCCATCTCAATGCCGTTGACCGAAATAACAAGTCCCAGGAACTGTATGCTTTCACATTCAAACTCACATTTTTCAGGTTTGGCGTATAATCCGTGTATTCGGAGTCGCTTAAGTACGCTTTTGACGTGTTCCCGATGTTTGACAACAGAAGGGGAAAAAATGAGGATGTCGTCAAGGTAGACCACGACAAAGAGGTCAAGGTAGTCTTTAAAGATGTCATTCACGAAGTGCTGGAATGTGGCAGGCGCGTTGCAGAGCCCGAAGGGCATCACCAAGTACTCGAAGTGGCCGAAGCGGGTGCGGAAGGCAGTCTTCCATTCGTCGCCGTCCCGTATTCATACCAAGTTATAGGCCCCCCGCAAGTCCAGTTTCGTGAAAATGACCGCTGCTCCCAGTCTTTGGAATAGTTCCGGCACCAGCGGGAGAGGGTATCGATTTTTTATTGTTACCTTATTAAGCTCGCGGTAATCCACGCAGGGGCGGAGAGAATGGTCCTTCTTCTCGACGAAGAAAATTCCTGCCCCTGCTGGTGAGGTAGAGGGGCGGATAAACCCCTTCTTGAGGTTATCGTCGACATAAGTCTTTAGATTTCCAAGTTCTAGTTCAGTTAGGGGAAAAATTCTTCCGAAAGGGATTTCGGCCCCGGGGAGGAGCTCAATCGGGCAGTCGTATGGTCGGTGAGGGGGAAGGGTGTCAGCCCCCTTTTTGCTGAAGACGTCCAGGAACTCATGGTACACCTCGGGGACAGATTGGCGGATTTCAATGTCGGAGTCCATGCAAAGCAAAGAGGGGGGAGATGAGATTGCCTGCAAGCAGTGTTGTTGACAGTAGGTGGAACAAAAGCAAATCTCACCGGTAGTCCAGTTTATCTGAGGGTTGTGAGCCTGGAGCCAGGGTATGCCCAGGATTATAGGGAACAGAGGGGATTCAATAACATCCAGGCATAAAAGTTCTCGATGACTGTCCGAGATGGTAGTGGCAATGGGCAGGGTTTCTTGGGTGACTGGCCCGGATTTCAAGATAGACCCATCGGCCAAGTGTACAGACAGTCCAACAGCCCTTGGGCGTAACGGAATATGGTGATGAGTGGCAAAGGCAGAGTCCAGAAAACAGCTGCAGGCCCCGGAATCAAGTATGGCGCTGGTCCGTATATCCCTTCCTGGAAGCTGCAATAAAACGGGGACAGCCAGATGAGCAGATTTGTTGAAGACAATGGGTGAGGGGACAGATGACATGAAGGTGCACTTACGGAATTTTGCTGGGCAGGTCCTCACGTAATGGCCGGACTCTCCGCAGTAGAGGCAAAGGTTGTTTGTCCGGCGTCGAAGTCGTTCCTCAGCAGTGAGAGAAGGGCGGATCAAACCCAGCTGCATGGGTTCTGGAATGTCTCTAAAGGAAGTGGTCGGAGCTGGAGGAATCGGGTTAGGGTACGCGGGTACCCGGGGTAGCATCCATGTTGGGCGATTCAGACCGGTGGCACGTTCAGTCCTGCGTTCCCTCAAGCGTCTGTCAATCTGGATGGTTAGGTTGATAAGAGCCTCCAGAGTGTCAGGGACCCCTACACGTGCGAGTTCATCCTTAAGTGCTTCGGCGAGGCCCAAGCGGAACTGATAACAAAGGGCCGAATTGTTCCAGGTAGTGTCCGCACTCCACCTTCTGAACTCGGCTACATAGTCCTCAACGGGTCTGCGACCTTGCAGGAGGGCATGCAAAGCGGCTTCAGCGGTAGCGGCCTGATGAGGGTCTTCATACAACAAGGACATAGCCTGAAAGAACGTGTCCAACCGGTCAAGGGATAAGTCCTTTTGCTCCATCAGACGGTGGGCCCACGCCTGCGGTTCACCCGATAGGAGGGCCATAACAAAACCTACTTTGGTAGCTTCTAGTGAGAAAGTTCGTGGCTGAAGCGCAAAGTAGAGCTCACAAGCATTCCGGAACGCTCTAAACTTGCTTCGTTCTCCTGCAAATCTTTCAGGCATGGGCACTTTAGGTTCAGGGGGCAGCATAATAACTGAAGGTGACGCGGATGCGCCAGACGAAGAAGAAGTGGATGGAGTAGACAGTTCCTGGACACGATTTTCAAGTCGGGTATAGCCTTCCTGCAGGGCCCTGACTGCTTGGGTAAGGCCATCCAGATGGCGACAAAGTTCCGTCATAGGGTCCATTCCCTGCGCAGGCTCAGACATGGCTGCTCAGTACTGTCATGTACCTGGTACAGAGCAGAGCCTGGCGTGCAGGGAATGGCAACTCTTGCTCCTCTGACTCCGGAACCCCTGGTAGAGCAGACAGGGAGCGCTAGAGTTCAGAGTCGCACAAGCGCCAGGAAGGTGCCGTGCAGGTCTGCGGTGGTCTCCTGAAGACTCCACAGATGCTGTGTAGGAACTGCAGAGATGCTGGAGGTAGACAGCAGACAACAGGAGCTTGGTGCAGATGGCTGGAACAGGCAGCAGGTGGGAGGTGTGCTGTAGTACAGATGCTGGCAGAGTCAGGCAGGCCGGGTCAAACACAGGCGGGCGGATCAGGTACAGGGGGAAGCCAAAGCAGAGTCGTAGTTCAAGCCGGATCAGTAACAGGCGGGCAGCAGACCGTTTGGAAGGAGAAGGCGGAAGCGAAGTCAGACAAGCCAGGGATCAGGGCAGGCAGAGAACAGCAGGGTCAATGGTAAGCCAAGGTCACAGGAAACAGGAGCCAATCAGGTAACAGGTATCAGGTAGGGTAAACAGGAACGCTGTTGACTGAGCAGCAGGGAGCTATGGGGAGAGCCCCATTAAATAGCCTAAGTGGCGCCAAAATGGCGTCAGCACGTGCCCGCGCGCGCGCCGCTATTGCGCGTGCGCGCGCGCGCCGCTATTGCGCGCACCCGTGCGCGCCGACGTGCCGCGAGCGCGCGCTCCCGTGCGCGCTAATGCGCTATTGCCGCTATTGCGCGCCGGTGCGCGATTAGCGCCACCTAGTGGTCGACCAAGTCCATGACAATGCCTCTAGGACACTACATTGGACACTAATACTTTGCGGCTGTTTTAACACCCCACTACTTGCACTTGGTCTTTCATCCATGTGTACTGCTTTGCCGGTGCTTACCTAAAGCTGTTGAGTATGCCTCATGCTTTTTGTAGGGACCTTTTTATCCTCTGAACTAGACGCTGCTACTGAACCAATGTTCTCTACAGGTTCATATTCTGAATCTGATAGTGAAAGCTCCCCTCCCCTACTCTCATCTGTCATGCACAGAATATGAAAGGTCTCCTCATTTGTGAACCTTTTTTTGAACATGGCATTCAGGGTCCTGATTCTGGCTGGTGATTAGGTTACGCTGGCTCTGGTGACACTGTACTGATGTGGTGGCGCTGGATTTACTGGTTCCACTGACAATGGCACTGGTATGACTAGTGTTGCTGGCTTTACTGGCTCTGTTGACACTGTTAATGTGAAGAGAATGGCTGCACACCGACATAGCGAAAGTCTTTTAATTGAACAATCCCATAGAAATACATGAAACACACCGCAAGTACAGTAGTCGGTACAGATGTTCACGCGTTTCACACAACTACATTGTGCTTGCTCATAGTAAGCACAATGTAGTTGTGTGAAAACTGTCAACCTCTGTACTGGCTGATTTACTTGTGGCATGTCATGTATTTCTATGGGATTGTTCAATTAAAGGACTTTTGCCACATTGGTGTGCAGCTATTCCCTTCACATTAGCTCATACACAGGCCACACGGCTGGCGAGTCGAGGAGACCCACCCATCTAACCTCACCTGGATCCATTTACCGGGACCTGTGTTTTTCTTTGATTTCCATTTCTGTTGACGCTGGTACTTGTGTGGTGGCAATCAGGACACAGGTGCACACTGGCACCAAGGTGGTTGCAATCAGGACACTGTTGCTAGCTTACACAGGATTATACTGGTGTGGTGACACAATAATCAGGGTCACTGGCATGCTGCACTGGACTGGTGACAATGTGACTGGTGCTGCTAGTGATCAGGTACACTGGTACTGGTGGTCAAGGACACTGTAGCTGGCTGTACTTAAGTGGAAAGTCACATTAATATGGCTAGCAATCAATTTTACAGGGACACTGTGGCTGGCTTCACTGGTGTTTTGGTGGCTTCACTGGTGTTTTGAGAAAATAATGTGTAACACTGTGTGTTAGGGAACTACTGGAATGCATGTCTCTCCTCTCACAGGAGCTGTCTGTGTGAGGAGTGAGAACCACTGGCTGCACCATACAGGCTTTGTTTACATTTTGTGATTACTGGGATCAGACAAATGACAGAAATTACAGTATTTTCCGGCGTATAAGACGACTGGGCGTATAAGACGACCCCCTAATTTTCCAGGAAAATTTTTGGTTTTGGGATATACTCACTGTATAAGACTACCCCCTTCTTACTAGTCTTTCTGGAAGCTGAGGGGTAGCCAGAACCGCTGACAGAAACTCAAATCTCACTGTGCCGTTACATTACATTCCTCACTGTGCCATTACATTACATGCCCCGACTGTGCCATCACTTGCCCCCACTGTGCCATCACTTGCCCCTCACTGTGCCTGAGCTTGCCCCCTCTCTGTGCCTGAGCTTGCCCCCTCTCTGTGCCTGAGCTTGCCCCCTCTCTGTGCCTGAGCTTGCCCCCACTGTGCCTGAGCTTGCCCCCACTGTGCCTGAACTTGCCCCCCAGTGCAATCACTGCAAACAGTGCCATCACTCACTTTTTTTCTGGATAGACTTCAGGCGGTGCGGTGCGGTGCGGTGACAGTCTCCGTGCTGCGCGTCAATGATTTAAAAGACGCGCCTTCTCCTCAGACTGTCCTGTGTTAGGCGGAACACAAAATTTCCCAGCAGCGCCTCTGTTCTGTGTTCCGGACGTCTTCTCATCTCGTCCGAGGATGAGAAGGCATCTGTGATAGGAGGAACACAGAACAGAGGCGCTGCTGGGAAGATTTGTGTTCCACCTATCACAGAACACACTGAGGAGAAGGAGCGTATTTTAAATCATTGACGCTCTCGCAGCACGGAGACCGTACCCGGCGTATAAGACGACCCCCGACTTTGGATGCATTTTTTTGCATCCAGAAAGTCGTCTTATACGCTGGAAAATACGGTAGGTCAAAATGGGGGCATTCAAATTTGTAATTGTATTCATCCCCCTGATCAATAATATGAAATTTGCTGTAACACAATGTAATCACCCTTAAGACATTTATTTCTTGCAGTTTTTCTTCATTGATTATTAAACACGTATTTATCAATTAATACCCCAGTCTGCATTATTTATGTTCAGTAATGCTTTCATAAATATTCTGAACTGTCTTATAATCAGTAAAGAGCAACTGATTATTCACTTTTCTTCATTAATGCACAGACATCTTCTTTTTTTATTTTTTATTGGTAGAACTCTCCTGCTGCCGATGATCTTGAAGGTCTCGTAAATCCTTTTCTGAGATTTTCTTGGATGTACTCACGTAATACTTAGAGTTCAGGTTCAAATAAGGGATAACGTCTGCCAAAATGAATGGCCAGTTTTGGAAGAGGATCAATGAGACAGTCATAAATCCTATGTTTATTCAGAATATCAGCACTTTTTGTCATAGACATCTGTAAATGAATTGCAACCTTCAGGAATGAGATTTATCTTTTTTATATCCTTAAAAAAGTAGTTTATGTTTAGGATCAGGATAAAATCTGTACATAATACTAGGAACATAAAATCTTGATATAACATCCCCTCTTAGCAAGAAAAAATAAGACATACCTGATAAAAAATAACAGGTAAGTGTCTTGCACATCAAAATGCTCATTGGGACCTAAAGGAGAAGCAGGCACTACAGGCACTGGGAAAGCACAAACTGAAGTGGCTGGAATCAAGCCTGCTCAAAGTATTTATTTTGTTGCTACTTAAACAAAGTTTAAGCCTAGGTTCACACTGCTGCGAATTCAAAATCGCGGTAAAATGCGCGATTTTACCGCGATTTCGCGGCCGCGATTTTGGCCGCAATTTAATGTAAATCGCGGCCCGAAATCGCAAAAAGTAGTACAGGAACTACTTTTTGAACTCGCAGATGCGGTGTCGCACTGATTAGGACAGTGCCATTGCCGACAATTGCCGCCGATTTGAGATGCGATTTGACATGTCAAATCGTACCCAGTGTGAACCAGGGCTAAAGAATACTTTCTTGCAAACAAAAGAGTTATTATTTTTCCCCTTTCTCTACCCATGCTTCCAATTTCTGCTTTGGACATGCTTCCATACATGCCTGGTCACCTAGTGCATACGGCGGTTCTATATGCAGGCCCCTTTGTGACTACAGTGTCTTGCAGTGATGTAGACACTGCAGAAGAGCCACGGGGTGCAGAAATGGTGGGTCAAGCATCTGAAATGTTGGATGCAGATTTAGCCAGGATATCATTTGAAAACAAATTAGATTAGCAATGTGGGTGATGGGAAGAGTAAATATTATTAATTTTCTTGGCAAACACCCTTGTTTTAAAACTTTAAAGTGGAAGTAAAGTCTTATTTTTTACTTGTACCTACAGGAAAGCCTATACGGCTTACCTGTAGGTACTGTCAATATCTCCTTAACCACTTCCATACCAGGCACTTATACACCTTCCTGCCCAAGCCAATTTTCAGCTTTTAGCGCTGTCGCAATTTGAATGACAATTGTGCGGTCGTGCTACACTGTACCCAAACACATTTTTTATAATTTTGTTCCCACAAATAGAGCTTTCTTTTGGTGGTATTTGATCACCTCTGCGATTTTTATTTTTTGCGCAACAAATAAAAAAAGAGCGAAAATTTTGAAAAAACTATGTTTTTCTTTGTTTCTGTTAATTTATTTTATAAATAAGTACCTTTTCTTCTTCAATGACGGGCACTGATATGGCTGCACTGACGGGCACTGATGTGGCTGCACTGATGGGCACCAATAAGGCAGCACTGATGGGCACTAATGATGGACACCGATGATGGGCACTGATAGGCGGCACTGATGGGCACTGATACGTGGCACTGGTATGCGGCACTGATGGGCATTCATAGGCGGCACTGATGGGCATTCATAGGCAGCACTGATGGGCACTCATAGCTGGTACTGATGGGTACTTATGGTTGGCACTGATAGGTGGCATGGACGGGCACTGATAGGTGAGCTCTGATGTGCACTGATAGGTGGCACTGATGGACACTGGTGGGTGTCACTGATGACACTGGTGGGTGGCATTGCTGGGCATCACAAATTTGTTTGTGCCATGCTAGTGCCAGTCAGTGCCCATTTGTGGGCACTGATTGGCATATGTTATGCATACACTTGTACATGTGGATGGCCATGGGGACTTACCTGGCCATCCACATGTTGGGTGCGTCCCTGGTGGTCCTGGGTGGCATCCTGGTGGTCCAGTGAGGGCATCCGAGGGAAGGCTGCGCTCATAAATAATCAGCGCAAACCCCCCTGTCAGGAGAGCCGCTGATCGGCTCTCCTCTAATCGCATCTGTCAGACGCGAGTGAGGAAGAGCCAATCCGCCGGAGGCTCTTTACTGAGATCGGTGTTGCGGTGTGTCAGACTGACACACCACACCACCGATCGCCGTGATACGCGCCCCCACGGGCACGCGGTGGCTGTTATTTTGACTGGAGGTCTATTGACGTCCTACAGGATAACAGCCGCCGCGCACTGACCGGGCGGGAAGTAGTTAAAGTGGAGGTTCACCCAAAAACTTAATTTTTAACATTAGATTGAGGCTCATTTTGTCAAGGGGAATCGGGTGTTTTTTTTTTAATCAAAGCAGTACTTACCGTTTTAAAAATAGATCTTCTCAGCCGCTTCCGGGTATGGGCTGCAGGACTGGGCGTTCCTATTTGATTGACAGGCTTCCGACGGTCGCATACATCGTGTCACGATTTTCCGAAAGTAGCCGAACGTCGGTGCGCAGGCGCCATATAGAGCCGCACCGACGTTCGGCTTCTTTCGGCTACTCGTGATGCGATGTATGCGACCGTTGGAAGCCTGTCGGAAGCCTGTCAATCAAATAGGAACGCCCAGTCCCGAAGACCATACCCGGAAGCGGCGGAGAAGATCTATCTCTAAGACGGTAAGTACTGCTTCGATTTTAAAAAAAACACCCGATTCCCCTAGACAAAATGAGCCTCAATCTAAGATTAAAAATTGTTTTTCGGGTGAACTCCCACTTTAACTTGCACAGTTTACGAGATATTCAGAGTGCATGCGTGCCAGACCTTCAGAGCCTGTGCTGTAAACAGCGGCTCCCACTCACAGCGGCGGAGCATGTGATCCCAAATGAAACACCGGGGAAGATGTTAGCCATCTCAGCGATGTGCGGACACCGCTGGAGGGCTTTGTTCTAAGGTAAGTATTTACAATGAGCTAGTATGCGTTGCTCATTATGCCTTTATGTTAAAGGTTTTTTTTTTTACTCAGGGTTTTCAACCTCCTTAAGTAGCAACACATTACAACTTTTATTAAAATTTAGATAATTCTATACGTTCATTCGTTTTGTCTGGTCCTTCAGACCAACTAACAGCACACCTGTGCTTACATACAATAGTTGCAACTTTCTCAGTTCTGTTTAGTTGCAGCTCCCTGCTTTATGGGCCCATGCCCTGGCCTCTTGATAGGGGGATCTCATAGCACCTGCATGAAGCCCTCCTGCTCCTGAGCTTGAGACCTCCGAGCTTTTAGGTGGAGCACATCTTTCCTCTCAATAGAGCTCCTGGCTAGAGCCCTGAACTATGCCGAAGTCTATATTTTTAAAGGCTGTGAGCACATGCAACCTGCGGGTCCCCAGTAAGATCTGGACACAGAGATTCAGGCTTCTTCCTGCCTAAAGCTCTTTGAAGTCTCTGAACTCTAGAATAATTCCAGGAAAAATAAAACCTAAAGGAAAATTTAAAAAAAAATAACAGTTTTCTCCACTCCAATTTATATTCTGCATTCATTAGAACCTTGTGTCACTTTTGCATATTTTTACACAGTGACAGGGCTTTGCACTTTCACACAACATATACAAAATATAAACGTTTGATATGTGTTTGGTATAAATTGGCTGGTGTCAGGGCATAGTGTGAGTACGTGAATAAGCAGTAAAAGGTAACTCCGCCAACTGGCTATGAGGATCAGTGAAATTTGAGGCCACTGCTATCCTCAGAGTATCTACGGAATTCTGCAGTGTGAGTTTTCTTTTAGTTTATCTGCTGCTGAAACCTGAAGCCATATTCCTTGTGCTTTAACTTATTTGACAATGAAAAAAACTTGGGAACCTCTGTGTATCTCTGTGTATCTCCTCTGTACATTCTGTCTACTAACAAAAGTCAGTCTAGGTCTCATAACTCCGTATTGTACATTCAGACCATAGACAGTATATATAATTCACAGTTAGAGATATCTAAGTTAGAGATATGATTTGCTTTCCATTTGCCCTGAAATCTTAGTAATATACACAATTTGTTTTCCAGTATCTTAAATGTTTCAGTTCAATCAGTGATCGTGAAACAATTTCTGTCTATAACATTTTTCAGGTCCATAATTTTGTGGTTACTCTAGCTGGAGGGTTTGGAGATGTATTGAATTATTTGGCAATATATATATATATTTTTAAGACAGTTACTTTTACTGAAAAAAGTATTTTCAAGAGAAAAAGTCCTGACAAAGTGTTATAATTCATGTGTTCTATGAACAAATTGTTTAACCGCTTAAGACCCGGACCATTATGCAGGTTAAGGACCTTTCCCCTTTTTGTGATTCGGCTCCCAAACAAAATTGGCGTCCTTTTTTTCCCACAAATAGAGCTTTCTTTTGGTGGTATATGATCACCTCTGCGGATTTTATTTTTTGCGCTATAAACCAAAATAGAGCGACAATTTAAAAAAAAAAATCAATATTTTTTACATTTTGCTATAATGAATATCCCTAAAAAATATATAAAAAAGCATTTTTTTCCTCAGTTTAGGTCGATACGTATTCTTCTACATATTTTTGGTAAAAAAAATCGCAATAAGTGTTTATTGATTGGTTTGCGCAAAAGTTATAGCGTTTACAATATAGGGGATAGTTTTATGGCATTTTTATTAATATATTTTTTTTACTAGTAATGGCGGCGATCAGCGTTGTTTTTCATGACTGCGACATTATGGTGGACACTTCGGACACTTTTGACACATTTTTGGGACCATTTTCACAGCGAAAAGTGCTATAAAAATGCACAAATTACTGTGAAAATTACAATGGCAGTAAAGGGGTTAACCACTAGGAGGCGCTAAAGGCCCCTATAGTGTGTCCTATAGGGGGGCGTGGCTGGACATGTGACATCACTGATCTTCATTTTCCTATGACAGGGAACAGACGATCAGTGACAAGCCACAGAGAAGAACATGGAAGGTTTGTTTACACTCACCTCGGGGGCATTAGTAATACATAGGTCAATGTATATTTATCAGGAATATTTTTTTTAAAAAGCTTCTAAAATAGTAAGTAAGAAGTGATTATGCATACAGTATAACGATTGTAAATACGTTTTTTAAAACAAAGTCGATGAAAAGCGTGATGAGAAATGCAGAGTTTACTTCCTCTTTAACCACTTCCCGCCCAGCCTATAGCAAAATGACGGCCTGACGGTGGTTCATATGACGTCTTTCAGGATAACAGTGATCGGTGGTGCATCGTTTCAGTCTGACACACCACAACACCGATCTCAGTATAAAGCCTCTGATGGAGACTCTGTACCACGTGATCAGCTGTGTCCAATCACGGCTGTTCACAGTGTAAACAGAAAAAAGCAGTTAATTGTCTTTTCCTCACTCGTGTCTGACAGATGTGATATAAAGGAGAGTCGATCAGCTGCTCTGCTGACATTGGGGGGTCAGCGCAGCCCCCCCCCCCCCGCTGATGACCTCCCAGGGCCACCAGGGATGCCGCCAGGACCACCAGGGATGCTGATCATGGATGGCCACCAGATATGCCACCCTGGACCACCAGGGATGCCAGTCAGTGCTCAGACATGATGCCAATCAGAGCCCATCAGCAATGCCTGCCAGTGCCATCAGTGATGCCTATCAGTGCCACCCATCAGTGTCCATCAGTGCCACCCATCAGTGTCCATCAGTGCCACTTATCAGTGCCCATCAGTGCTGCCTATCAGTTCCACCCATAAGTACCCATCAGTGTCGCATATCAGTGCCCATTTTATTTGGGTACAGTGTAGCATGACCACGCAATTTTCATTAAAAAAATGACAGCGCTGAAAATTGGCCTGGGCAGGAAGGGTGGAAAGTGCCTGGTATTGAAGTGGTTACAGTCAACTGTAGCGTTAAAGGGGTGAACAGAGATAGGAAATTAGACGATCTTTAATGTATTTAGCATAAGTAATGGCTCGTTTAGGTTTCCTGGTTACCACAAGTGCACATTATGTCAGACTGCAAGAATGAAGTGTTTCACTTTGTAGGTAGTGCAAAGATACATGAGGTTAGCAAATACAATGTTTTCATAACAGGCATTAATCTTAGTGGAAAAAGTACACTATGAACCTTGGAATGCGCTATTTTGGCTTCTCATGAAACTTGATCCTTTTGACTTCTAATTGCCATGTGCTTTTGATTTTACACATCCTGATTTAGTGGCATTAGCTAGATTTGCTTCTGAATTTTAAATTACATTTTTTAATTGATATTTTATTTTGTCTCAGCAAAATATCATGATATTTTAAGTAAAATCCTACAAATAATATTATAGACATATTTAACAATAACATGTTCGTTATACCAAGTCTCCTTTTCATATTAAAGTTTTTAGTGAGGATCCTAAATATGATGTTACAGTACCACATAACCTATACTGGATACACCCTCAGAATTATGGGGTTTGGTATTCAGTTCACAAGTTGTAATGAAAAATGTGAGATTCTTCTCAGCCACGCTGATGTCTTGGGGATAGAAGAGCTTGCCATTTTCTGTCACAACTTCAGCTCATTGAATGACCTGTTGTATCTGTAGTGGTTTAGGGAAGTCTTGTAGTTGTTACTGCTGATTATAGTAGAAGTAGCAATTATGTTTGTCACTCAAACAAATACAACAAAATAGATTATCAACTATCTTCTGGAAACTCACTGCATAACACGGACAGTGGGATTTATTTACTAAAAAGAGTAGGGGTTCTTTATCTAGCAAAGTGAATGTTCACATTCTGCAGAAAATGCTATTAAATAATGTAAACTTGTGTTCACTTTAAATACCCAACATGTGGAAAGGAAATTAAAACAATACAGGCTTTTTATAAAAAAAAATATACGAAAAAACCTATAGCACAGTGGATAAATATTAACAACAATAATAATGATAATAAAAATATATTAATAATAAATAGAGCAGCTCGTAGTGAGACCAAAGGTCTAAAAATGTGACAAAGAAACATAATAATATTCCATACCGTGCTCATAAATCATGTGTAAATTATACAATAAGTCCATAAATCACCACCAAATCTTCAATCCAAGTGAAAAAGGTAAAATATCAACAAAAAAATAGGTACGAATTGCTGTCTTCCACCAATAATCAAGCAGACATCCTACTCACCAGACCAAAATGACACCCATTACAGGTAGTCAAATAGCGTGATGTAGCAATAAAGATTTGTCCTTAATGGTGGTTTTACGGTTTCCAGTGGTTGAAAATCACTTGAGAAGAGAAACTCCTCATGGTGTAGTATATAAAAATATTTATTTGCTATAAAACAAGTATTACTAACAGTTAGATGAATTAAAATCGGCCCAAACAGGAAAACAACGAGCAGGTACGTCATTTACGTTCCACCTGCTCTCCAGACAAAAGGAAAAAGTGACGTGTCACGCACTAATACAGGATTTTTGCCAGGATAAAATTTGAGATTTAAAGTAAGCACAGCTTCAACTTATTTGCTAATATTTACTTTCCAATGGGAATATTTACTTAGAATAAAAAGTATCTTACTTTAAATCATTATTCCCAGCACAGGAAGTAAGCCACAACAAATGAAAGAGCAAATTAATCAAATGATACCAAGGCATAAATGGTGTATAAATTGGCAACAGCAGAATAATTTCAAAGCTTCAAAAACTAGATGAGTATACACTGGCCTATAACAGGGTGATTTAACTGAACTGCGGCACTATCAAATCAAGTTCAACTGATGTAACCAGTAACTGCCTGGTAGAGTCATAATCAGTTAACACAATAATAGTAATCTTGGGTGCACACTGAGCTTGAGTGAGTGAGTGAGTGAGTGAGTAACTTGTATAGCGCAACAAATGCAAACTTAATCGCCTCAAGGCCCTTGACATCCAGAGTCATACCGGTCCTTCAGAAGATGTGGGTCTTTAGTTTTTTCCTAAAGGCCTGATGGTTTTCCTCCAAGCGGATGGTAGTGGATAGAGCATTCCAGAGCCATGGTCCTTGGACCAAAAATCTGTGTTCTCCCTTCGATTTGTAGTGGGATTTAGGAATTTGGAGAAGGTTTTGGTTGGTTGACCGGAGCACGCACTTTATGACGTAGGGTTTTATTTTCTCGCTTAAGTATTGGGGAGCGTTCCCCAGTATACATTTGTGGGTGAGGCAGAGTGTCTTGAATGTCACCCGGTCCTGTACGGGCAGCCATCCCTTTAATGGGTGGGTTCATAGTGCCTAGTAGGAGGCACCCCAGAAGTTGACTAAAGTACAAGGTGCCTGATTAGTCAATAGGAGCCAGCTGGTGGTGGGGTCCTTCTGACAGTGGTGCACTGACTCTTTAAGAATGTGGGTGATGAGTGTCAGATGAGCTGCTAGGTAAAAGCAGTGATGGCGAACCTTGGCACGGCAGATGTTTTGAAACTACCCTGCAGAGTGCATAAGCATCATGGGAAATGTAGTTCAAAAACATAATTAACCCCTTACTCGCCGCCTAGTGTTAACCCCTTCCCTGCCAGTGGCATTTTTATAGTAATCAATGCATTTTTATAGCACTGATAGCTATAAAAATGCCAATGGTCCCAAAAATGTGTCAAAAGTGTCCGAAGTGTCCGCCATAAGGTCGCAGTACCGATAAAAATTTGCTGATCGCCGCCATTACTAGTAAAAAAAAAATATTAAGAAAAATGCCATAAAACTATCCCCTATTTTGTAGACGCTTTAAATTTTGCGCAAACCAATCAATAAACGCTTATTGCGATATTTTTTTACGAAAAATATGTAGAAGAATACATATCGGCCTAAACTGAGGAAAATTTTTTTTTTTTTTATATTTTTGTTGATATTTATTACAGCAAAAAGTTAAAAATATTATTTTTTTAAAAAAATTGTTGCTCTATTTTTGTTTATAGCGCAAAAAATAAAAACCGCAGAGGTGATCAAATACCACCAAACGAAAGCTCTATTTGTGGGAAAAAAAGGAGACCAATTTTGTTTGGGAGCCACTTCGCACGACCGCGCATTGTCAGTTAAAGCGGCGCAGTGCCGAATCGCAAAAAGTGGCCTGGTCATTGACCAGCAATATGGTCCGGGGCTGAAGTGGTTAAACGCTGGTGCTAGAATTACTGCCCATGATCTGACGTCCACAGTGATACCTCACATGTTGTCAGGAAGAGCATGCCAACATCCAAGATGGCCGCCGTACGTCCGGTGACTTGAGTTCCTGTTAGAGCACCATTGGCGCGCATGCGAGCACCCGTGCACGTGCACAAGCGTGCCACGACGTGCACCCCATGACATTTTTAGCGCCAGACAGGCCATTTAAACTGGGTCAGTACCCAGACTCAGGAGCTGTCGGTTCTACAGCGTTTCTGTGTCCTGATTCCAGTATCTGATTCCTGTTCCTGTTATCCGACCCGGCTTGTTCCTGATGCTCCTGCTTTCTACCTGCACCTGATCCGGCTTGTTTGACCTTGCATCTGCCTGCCTCTCCTGCTACCTCGCTGCCAGACAAATACCGACCCGGCCTGTACCTTGACTCTGCTCCAGCCTACGCTTCTGTTCCTGACGTGTCTGCTAGTGTATGACCCGGCCTGCCTGCACCTGCTATCTCTCCAGTCCTTCTGAGTCCTGTTGAGCACCCATCCATCCGCAGCTTCACCTGCTCTCCTGTCTGTGGTGTTCCTGCATTAAGCCTGCTCCTGCTATCTGCTGACAGCAGCTCCTGGTCTTCTCCTGTACCGGTGTTCCTCCGCGGTCTCTTCAGAGGTTCCAGCCCAGCGACATTATCAGCGATCCTGCCAGGCACTCGTGCGACTCTGCACTCTTGCGCTTCCTGTCTGCTCTAGCAGGGGCTCGGAGTCAGAGCTGTAAGAGAGGCCGTCCTCTGCATATCAGGCTCTACCGCCAGGTACGTGACACATGTGTTGACCGATCGCTGTTTGTGTGCGCATGGGACCGGAGCATACGCTTGTCTTTGTGTGCGAGCATGGGTGGGGCACTTTAATTTTTATTTTTATTTTTTACGGAATTACCTTCATTGCTGTCACAAGGAATGAATATATGCATGTAACAGGCACACTTTATTGATAGATCTAGGGTCTATAAGACCCCAAATCTCTTCAGTGTTTTCAAATGCTTTTGCTTTTTGAAAATGGTGCCGTTGACATCCGGGTAAACAGGAAGTGATGTCAGGTCATTGCTTACCATAGCAGATCCGGGCTTTGTGCAGCTCTCCGATCAGCCGGCATAAGCACTGGCTGGTCGATCAGGTCTCCTGCTGGGACAGGGAAGCCAGAGAAAGACACGAAAGGCAGTGGGACATCCCCTCCCACTGCTTGTAAAAGCAATCCAGTGGCTAATTAGCCACTAGGATTGCTTTTACAAGAGAGCCGACTGCAGTCTGCTCTAAAAAATGGTACTGGGATGGCAGCCATAATCCTGGTATAACCACTTGAAGTCGGGTATGTCGCCAATCGACAAGTAGATATAAAGATTTGAATGCCCAGAACTTAGCTCTGGTTTACTTTAAGCAGCCATTAGTTTTAAAATAACAGGTCTGATGACATCGTATGTACTTGGTTGCTGATAGATGCATATCAGCTAAGATTTCTCAGTGGAAACATCAATTTTGAAAATTAAACATGTGAAGCCTGCTATTGTTCTCCCCTTAGAGCAATGTTCTCTATCTCCTCATTTGTCTGCACTACTCATTTCCTTTGCCCTTTAAAATGTGTATCCATGCTTTAATAGTTCCTGCTCGATTTTGTGGTTTCATTTTTTATACAATGCTATGCTTGAGTTATTTGTATTGTATTTTAGTGGATACATGACAACCATTTTGTACAATTATAATTCATACATGTTCTATTTTGTGGTTGGGATAGCTTCCTGTAAAAGTAATTTATCTATAACATCTTTCGTAGAAGGGATATATTTAAGAGAAAAACTGTTTATTGTTGAGTGAAGATAAGAAAACATCAGGAGAAACAGAATGCAATTTTACAGATTATATCATTGTGAAACAAAAGCCAAAAATATATTTTCCAAGCTTAAAGCTAAACTCCAGATTTCTATTTGCTATAACTGAATGGAATGATCAATCACAGCATAGATCATACCTCTGTACCATGTTGCTCTGTTGTCTGCAAATCTTCTGATATTTTGGGTTTAGTTGTGGCTTTGTATCATGTGACACACAGTATATCCTGCTAATAGACTATGTCCCTTCCACAGCCACTTCTTGCAGCAGCTAGAGTCTGTAACACTCCCCTTTGTAGTCTTTCAGATTCTGCAAATGATGCAACTTGAATACATCCTATTTAGCATTCAATCCTGTCCAGTAACACAGAGGCCCCGTACACACGGCCGAGAAACTCACCTCTCCGTAATTTTCCTTTCCTGGTGCATCTTCATGGCAGAATACAGATGCCCACCCAAATGGTGAGAGTTACAGAGAATGCTGTGAGCCAGGTCTGTCTTTGATTTATAGTAAACCAGTCCTATCAGGTTGTGGGGGTGGAGTCACAACCCATGTGTATGCTACCATGAAGATGCACCAGGAAAGGAAAATTACGGAAAGGTGAGTATACAATTTTCCACTTTCCTAAACTTCGAAACCAGGCCTTCTCTCAGGTATCTAAATCTAAAGGCAAATCAATCTGTAGTCCTAGATAAGAATTAGGAGAGCTTTATGGGGCACATTAAGGGGCAGATCCACAGAGAGAGTACGCCGGCGTATCTACTGATACGCCGGCGTACTTTCAAATTTCCCACGTCGTATCGTTGTTTTGAATCCTCAAAACAAGATACGACGGCATCTGGGTTAGATCCGACAGGCGTACGTCTTCGTACGCCTTCGGATCTAAGATGCAATTCTTCGGCGTCCGCTGGGTGGTGTTCCCTTCGTTTTCCACGTCGAGTATGCAAATTAGCTATTTCCGATGATCCACGAACGTACGAGCGGCCGGCGCATTCCTTTACGTCGTCTCTAGTCGGCTTTTTTCGGCGTATAGTTAAAGCTGCTATTTCGTGGCGTACTCAATGTTAAGTATGGCCGTCGTTCCCACGTATAATTTTCATTTTTTGTTTTGTTTTTGCGTAAGTCGTTCGTGAATCGGGATGGACGTAATTTACGTCCAGGTCAAAACCAATGACGTCCTTGCGACGTCATTTAGCGCAATGCACGGTGGAAAATTTAGGGACGGCGCATGCGCAGTATGTTCGATGCGGGGACACGCTTCATTTAAATGAAACACGCCCCCCTACTCACCGATTTGAATTAGGCCCTGTTACGCCACGAGAGATACACTACGCCGCCGTAACTTACGGCGCAAATTCTTTCTGTATTCGAAGCATCAAAAAGTAAGTTACAGCGGCGTAGCGTATCTCCCATACGCTGCGCCCATGCAATTCTACGTGGATCTGCCCCTAAGTCTTCAGAGGACACAGGACAGCTCTGATCTTCTACCAATTGTTTTCACTTATCAACTAGATATAACAAAATGCTTCCAATGGTATATTAAATAGACCAAAGCTGAGCAAATATGAAAAATTCATTGTTAGGGATTACAGTTTTAACTCCATTGATTTTTGGCCTGTTTTATAGAAATGTTGATGACTAAAACAGATCTATCTGAATAATGTGTGTTAAATAAAATGTGTATACATTTGGAAGAATGGAACTCTGAAAGTATTGACCAAAAGCTAACGAGTCTTGACTTCCAACTCTATTTTCCAGTATAGGGTATCTGAATATAAATATATGTAGGTACATGTGTGTATGTATAGACATTTCTTTCTTAAACACAGTTTTCCATTCATGTCCTCTCAGCAAAAATATGACTGCATGTATACTTGCCAGAGTGAACATATGCCAGTTTCAAGTGAACACTCAGGCCAATGGTCCAATTAAAAACACATGTGCACAAGAAAGCCAATTTTAGGGTATAGTGATGAAAATTCTACACAATATGAATTAAACACTTATGAAAAATTATGAAAATGTTGGGAAACTATTTTTCATATAGAAAACAAATAGAACATCTAAAATATTTATATATGTGAAAAACAGTGCTGTGCCACTCCTTTTCAATAATGCTCATACATATACATCCATGATTAACCACTTAGTGACCGCATGCCCACAATGTACCACGGACAGGCGGCCACTGTAGGCAAAGCGACGTACTACAACGTCGCTGTCTACTTGCGGGGTTTGGGCATGTGCATGCGCTCCCCCCACCCAGCACCCAACCATTCCAACAAGTCCCAGCCAATGATTCACGCCCTGGACCTGCTGATCGGCTTTGTGCAATCACAACCCAGAACTCCTATGTAGGTGAACAACTCAGAGCTCTGTACAGAGGGAGCAATCTGTCTCTCATCCCTGCAAAGCAAAAGCAGCACACTGTACATGCATTACACATAGTTAGGCACATATGTAACCCTTAAAATTTCCCTAGATGTTAACCCCTTCCCAGCCAGTATCATTAGTACTGTGACAGTGTATAGTATTATCTCTGATCACTGTATTATTGTCCCTGGTGATGTCAGTGGCATTTAGTCTGTCAGATTGTCTGCCACACTATCGCAGTCCCATTATATGTTGTTGATCGCTGACATTAATAGTATAAAAAAAATACAAATTCCAGTATACAGTATATAACATAGTTTGTAGGCGCTGCAACTTAAATGCAAACCAATTAATATACACTAATTGGGATTTGTTTTCATCAAAAACATGTAATAGATTTATTTTAGCTAAAGGTTATGAAAAAAAATGTATATATATTTATTATTATTATTGGATATGTTTTACAGCAGAAAGTAAAAAGATATTGTATTGTTTTTTTTTTCAAACTGTTCAGTCTTTTCTTTTATATATATTGAAAAAAACCTGGTGATCAAATACCACCAAAAGAAAGCTCTATTTGAGTGAAAAAATTATATAGATTTCCTTTGGGTAAAGTGTTGCATGACCGTGTAAATTAGTGTAGCACCAAAAAGCAATAAATGGCCTGGTCATGAATGGGGTCATATCTTCTAGAGCTGAAGTGGTTAATAACACAATATAATATTACAATATGATAATAAAAAGCATATATCATAAAAAATTAAAATGAAACAATATCTCAAGTATACATGCAGTCAGGGCTTTTTTTCTCAGAGAATAGGTGCAGGAATTCCTCCCTTCCAAGTCCCCCTTGAATCCACCCCCTACCCACCTCTGACCACTATTCCTTGGTTCCACCCCTTATCCACCTCCGAGTACCACCCCTTTTAGAGAATGCCGAAACAAGTTTTATTTTGTGGTGCTAAGTATTTTGTATAGAATTTGTTAATGATAACAAGAAAGGCAGTCAAATAGCAACAATAGCTTCCCCAGTAGCCATCATTATTGACCCTCCGGCAGCCAGCAGATCCCTCCCAGCAAATATTGACCCTCTGCAACATAAGACACACCCCAGCAACAATAGATTCCCCACCAGCAACAATAGACCCCCCCTGCAAAAATAGATTCCCTCCAGCAACAATAGATTCCCCAGTAGCCAGCATCAATATACCCTCCAGCAGCAAGCAACAAAGACCCCTCCCTCAACAGTACATCCCTCATAGCAATGACTGACCCCCTGCCCCAGCAACAGATTCCCCACAAGCAACAGAAGAACTCCCCAGCAACAATAGACCCCCTTATTTTGCAAAATAGATCCCCTCCAGCAACAGTAGATACCCCAGCAACCAGCATCAATAGGCTCTCCAGCACACCCCAGAACCTCTTTCCATTACATAAATTCAGTTTGGGAGGTGCCGGAACTGCGTTGCCCCGCATTCCTGCTGAAAAAATGCCCTGCATGCGGTTATATTTTTGCTGAGAGAACATGAATGGAAGACTGTGTATAAGAAGGAATGTCTATACATACATACATACATACATACATATACCTCATCTACAAGGTTGTATACAATGAATTTCACTTAAGTTATGACTGATTGTTTTTTTTAAAAAATGGGAAGGGAATGCAGCCTATGGCTGTAGGTTTTCCCCACTGCAGCTATGCCTCCAGCTTAGGTGATCATTGTACCATAACAATATGTGGCAAAGAGGGTTCCCTCTATGATGACGACAGTAAATCCCCAAGATTTCCCCCTTGTATTAGGGAGGGATGAAATGTTCTCCCATTAATTTCCTCCTTCTCACTGCCAGTACCCCAGTTCTCCTCTGCATGGTCAGAACTTAGATTAGAAGGCCCCAAAAATAGCAGCTAGGTGCCTTTGAGGAGGAGGAAAAGATCCATTGAACTTCCACTAAATTCTATGGGAGGGGCTGTAATGATAACTGAGAAATAAGAGGAAGAAAAGGAAGCATAAGCAGCACTTGCATGCAAGTGACTGTTCTGTGCCACTTGCCAGCTACTTCATTACACACTTCCTGGGCAAAAAAGCCACACTGCCTTTTTGATTTGTGTGGCAGTCATAGAAGTATCTAAGAAAAGGCAGAAAGCCTATGGTTGTAGGATTCTATGCTCATTTTTTTGCTGCTGCCTGGCCTTCCTGCTGGGAAGGGGGTAAAAAAGGGGGGAATGTTTAATATTCAAAGAAGAAGTATGGCAGAATTAAAGAAAATAGAGGAGGGGAGGAAAAGGACACAATAGCAGCAGTTAAAAAAATTGATTAGTGTGCACCCTTGAGAAGGAGGAGGAGAAGAAAAAAATGCATTAGTAGGCCAGGACTTTACTGGATTATATGGGAGGGGTTGAAGTTCAAAGAACTGATGTGAATATAAAAAAGCAGCTGCTCTATACCCTTGCAAAAAAGGAGGAGGAAATGGGAGCATAAGCACACTGCACCACTTGCCACTTTCCAGCTGTTTCACTACCACCTGTGCTATTTATCATTGGTGGGGGTGAAAAAAAAACAGCCTCTAAAGCAGTGAAGGGGGGGGGGGGGTGGCAAACACGCTCCCCATCCAGTCGGTTGGACGATTCCCAGCCTGACACTTACCCCATCTTTGGCACGGGCCATGGGTGGCGGCTTTCCCTTAGTTCTGCTCCTCTGTATCACGGCGTCTCCTCCCTCCTCCTCCTAGGCCAATTGGAATGCTTCTACTTTCAGCCAATCTGAAAAAGGGTCTTCCGGGAGGAGAATCATTGTGACAATAGCGAATATTCATTTGCTATTGTCACACAACTGGGTGGACCATTCTCCCCATGTTGAGGGCATGTGGCCTGGTACAGTTCAGGAGGGGGGCTCTCTCATCCCCCCTCTTTTCCTGTGGCCTGCCAGGTTGTGTGCTCAGATAAGGGTCTGGTATGGATTTTTGGGGGGAGCTCCACATATTTTTTTTTTATTTTGGCGTGGGGTTCCCCTTAGAATCCTTTCCAGACATGAAGGGTCTGGTATGGAATTTAAGGGGGACCTCTACGCCATTTAAAAAAAAATTGGCGCAGGGTTCCCCTTAATATCCATACCAGACCTGAAGGGCCTGATGTGGAATTTGGGGGGAACCCAACACATTTTTTTTTTATTTTGGTTCAGGGTTCCCCTGGTAATGGACCAAGGGGGGGACCCATGCCGTTTTTTTTTTCAATTACTTTTATCTGTATTAGTTTTAAAATACTTTTTTTCCTTTAGAAATGTCATTTTGTGCAGAGACTGTTATAAACACGGGAAACATGCGCTATTTTACAGGCATACTATAGACACCCCCCCCCCAGGTATGACATTTAAAGGAATATTTAACTTTTATTGTTTCACTTTAAGCATTATTAAAATCACTGCTCCCAAAAAAAAACATTGTTTTTTAAAACTTTTTTTGCATTCATACATGTCCCCTGGGGCAGGACCCAGGTCCCGAAACACATTTTATGACAATAACTTGCATATTAAGCTTTAAAATTAGCACTTTTGATTTCTCCCATAGACTTTTAGCGGCTTTCGAATTTGCTGCGAACACCCCAAATTGTTCGCTATTCGGCAAACGGGCGAACAGCCAATGTTCGAGCCGAACTCATGTTCGACACGAAAAATAAAGCTCATCCCTACTCTTAAATGAAGGAAAGTGGAAAAGACTAAGGAGGATGTAATTTGCACAGCAGGAGAACACTGTTATGCCGCGTACACACGATCGGTCAAACCGATGAGAACGGTCTGATGGACCGTTTTCATTGGTTAACCGATGAAGCTGACTGATGGTCAGTCGTGCCTACACACCATCGGTTAAAAAAACGATTGTGTCAGATCGCAGTGATGTAAAACACAACGACGTGCTGAAAAAAAATAAGTTCAATGCTTCCAAGCATGCGTCGACTTGATTCTGAGCATGCCTGGATTTTTAACCGATGGACGTGCCTACAAACGATCGGTTTTGTTCTATCGGTTAGGTATCCATCGGTTAAATTTAAAACAAGATTGCTTTTTTTTAAAGAGAAGAAAAAGAGAGGCGCACCAGCCTAGTGTATTACCGTTTGACAGTTTAATAAATAAATAAATAAGGAAAAATAAAACTACTCACAAACGAGATAGTGTAAAAGGCTTGTCAACAACGGTATAATGATGAATACTCCTCGAGCCACAATCCTGGATGGGGGGAAGAGGTGTGTCACTGCCGGCTGACACGTTTCAAGGCTACAGAGGCCTCTTCATCAGAGCTCAGCAGCTCGACTGCTGAGCTCTGATGAAGAGGCCTCTGTAGCCTTGAAACGCGTCAGCCGGCAGTGACACACCTCTTCCCCCCCATCCGAGATTGTGGCTCGAGGGGTATTCATCATTATACCGTTGTTGACAAGCCTTTTACACTATCTCGTTTGTGAGTAGTTTTTTATTTTTCCTTATTTATTTATTAAACTGTCGAACGGTAATACACTAGGCTGGTGCGCCTTTCTTTTTCTTCTCTTTGTTCTCTGCTAGGATGTTCCCCGTCCCTGAAGGGCTGCAAGGCCTTTGTTACCAGTTTTGATTTTTGTAGAAATTCCCATGTGGAATATTGACTAACAGTCGGACAATCCACCCGTGCGCAGGAGTTTGTGTGTCTTTTTTGTATTGCTTTTTTTTAACCTATGTATAAATAACCGATGGGGCCCACACACGATCAGTTTGGTCAGAAGAAAACGGTCCATCAGACCATTCTCTTCGGTTTGACCGATCGTGTGTATGGGGCATTATATTTTTTATCCCCAACCCACTGCCTATACCTTTGCCTGGTTTGGTGCAGAAATTATCATTAAGGATAACAATTACCAGAAGCGCTACTAGACCCACTGGGTCTTTATTTGAGGTGAGAGGTCGGGGCACACTATTGGTGGATTGCAGATGGTGGAAGCAAGTGTGACTACACATTATAAGAATTGATGTCTTTCCTGCACTTGATTGTTGCACATCTACCATCAACATTTTAATCCTTTGATTGCACAAGCACCTTTTTTGAATCTTTGATTCAAGGAATTTTACTTGTTTTGCACATGCACTTCTTTGCACATAAATGAATGTTGGACTGTTATTTCACTTATTGGACTTCAGTTATGACTTGATTGATTTATTGATTATGTGAATTATTGTTTTTTAGCACCACATTTATTATTTATAAAAAAAATGATCTGGTCATTATTGTTATGGGCACTAGTCCCCTCTTCACCCCAATTAATTATCTTGCCTCTGGAGCCTAAGACAGAGGACCTGGTTGCTAGAAGTGTTGTCTCCACCAATAGGACGTGTCAAGCAGGAAGTCATGTGGATACCCGAATAAGGACCCTAGAAAGTAAAGAGAATAAGAGATAAGAATCATCAAGTGATCGTAGCTTAATTTAATTAAAATGGGCATTTGGACAGATGGAAGATGGAGAACTCATCATTACACCTAATGCAATTCAAAATGTTACAAACAGATTATGCAACTTCATTTACCCTTTCAGCTTTCAGCATAAAATAAGATTTACAGAAATGTAACTTTCTGTAGTGTAACTCGGCATTGATTTGGGTAATGTAGACCACCTACAGTTGTATTTTGAAAAAGTAGAATGAAGATGTTTTTTTATGTGTATTAAGCCAATCCAAAATAGGCATAATGCAAAATGACATGTCTACATCTTTCAGGTCGTAAAAACAAAATGAATGGAATACCTTACTTTGTTACCTAAAGTGGAACTGATCTAAAAAAAAGTGGAGATTTGCTATGATATACAGTGCCGTGAAAAAGTATTCATATCCCTTGAAATTGTTCGCATTTTGTCATGTTACAACCAAAAACATAAATGTATTTTATTGGGATTGCATGTACAAGGTGGCACATAATTGTGAAGTGGAAGGAAAATGATGAATGGTTTTACATTTTTTTTTACGAATAAATATTTGAAAAGTGTGGCATGCATTTGTATTCAGCCCCCTGAATCAATACTTTGTAGAATACCTTTTGCTGTAATTACTGTATGTTTCTACCAGCTTTGCACATCTAGAATGTGAAATTTAGGGTGACAGTTTTGCCCATTCTTCTTTGCAAAGTAGACCAAGCTCTGAAGAATTTAATGGAGAGCGTCTGTGAACAGCAATTTTCAAGTTTTGCCACAGATTCTACAATGGATTTAGGTCTTGACTTTGACTGGGCCATTCTATTACATGAATATGCTTTGATCTAAACCATTTCATTGTAGCTCTGGCTTTATGTTTAGGTTCGTTGTACTGCTGGAAGGCGAACCTCCGCCCCAGTTATAAGTCTTTTGCAGACTTCTAAGATTGCCCTGTGTAACGGTCACCACCGTTTACGATATTCCCATTCCATCAACCACGACAGCTTATCTGACACTCCACAATCTAGCAGACATCATCCATACCAATTCCCCAGAAATAAAGAGACAAGATCCGTTCTCTGAGTCAAAATGTATGAACACTTTTAATGGTAACTCTGTCTTATATACAGTACAACATATTACAGTAATCAAAGGAACAAAGAACACTCCACCCACACATCACTTCAATACACACTCTCTTAAACAATGACATCCCGTTGAGCTAATTATTCCCCAGACATTCCATCTCCGTCAATAAGTGATTCACCTGCAGAATAGACATTTCTATGTCAGACGTTGGCACCAATTTAACATGACCTAATTACTACAGCTGAGAAGTCACATTCCACACATAAAACAGTATTAGCATACTTAATGAAAGGTCTTTGAGGAGCCAGGCTGTCTACCAAGCTCAAATCCACCTCACCCCAGTACAGACTCAATTAGCATATCAACAGCCTATGTTACACAGAGGAATGAGTCACTATTGACCGGTTGTGGGTCAGCATGAGATTCAAACTGTAGTATTCCAAGATCCTGCAAAACATGAATTATCAGTAATGTCCCATCTCATGTAATTTCTAATTAATATTTCTCAGTCACCCTATGCCCAAAAGGGACACAGGGTGATCATAGACCCAAGAGTTATTAGTGACGCTGGCACAGGAGTACCCCTCATCCTTCAAAAGTCTCTGTTTGTTACGGGTCATTCCGTTACATCTCTCCCCTTTCGGTGGGAGACTGACACAGGAGGGAACCCCAAACGGGTTGACTCCGAAGTTAGTCAATAGTTCCAGTCCTCCAATGCTGGTATCCATACCGTACCCCAAATAAATTGCTCCAAACAGAGCATTACTCACCCAGCCAACCTCTGCCTCTCTCAGAGAACCTGCCTGCCGCTGGGGAGAGGCCTGGACTGGCCCTTCTCCCTGGAGTCCTTTCAGCCGCAGGAGAGAAGACAGGGTGACTGGGCTCAGTCCATCATGCTGTTGGGGATCTGGGCCAACTGGCCCCCATCCCTGGGGTATACCAGTGGAGACTGAAGTCCCATCCACTACCCCAGGAACTCCCTCTTCCTTTAGTTGAGAGCAGAGGCTTGTGGCACTCTGCTCTGTTGCCAGCTCTTCTGCTGGGTTGCTTTGAGTGGAGACCACAGTCCCATCCACTTCCACAGGAACTCCCTCTCCTGCTAGTTGAGAGCAGAGGCTTGTGGCACTCTGCTCTGTTGCCAGCTCTTCTGCTGGGGTGCTTTGAGTGGAGATCACAGTCCCATCCCCCGATATCAGCTCAAGCTGCAGTGGTGTGCAGCGGTCAGCAGCATCCTGCCCCGCTGCCAGTGATTCCGCTGGGAGTAAAAGCTTTACCACCTTAGCTTGTTGCTGGAGAGAGGGGCCAACTGCCCCGGCTCCCTGGAACTCCACTTCCACGGCGACTGGCATCTGTACCTCTCCTCTCTCTTCAATTGGTGCTGCTGTGACTTCTGCTGCTGTAGCACCTCTTTATTGTAGCCAAGTTGCATCCACAGCCGATATAACCCGGTCTATGATCGGGTTATCATTAATTGTATCATTAATTGTGCCTAAGCAGTACCCTTAAAAATGTATATTTTTTCTGAAATACCTCCTAAAAAAAAATAGAAGGGTATATCCTGGGGTATGAGTGTCTATAGGCATTGCTGTGCCCACAGCCCCATAGCTGTATATCTGTAGTGTGAGATTAAGGCACTGATGCCTCTGACTGCTAGGCTCATGAGATTTTAAATTATTTCTGATGATGTCGCTACTGTTCTGAATACTTTTGGAGTCTCTGATGTAAGGATGCAAAGCCCTGCTTCTACCAATATCGCTGTACAGAGCAACACAAGGTAAATCCGTAAAGAGGAATGGTCAGCTGGAGAAAGAATGCTGCATTACTGCTGAATTATTAATTAATACTTGGCCCTCTGCCTGCCATTTTTTTTTCGGAAACACTTTCCAGGGTTCAGTTTCTCATACAAGTGAAGAAAGAAAAAAAAATTGGATATGAGACTTCAAGAAATTATATATTGTTTTAAAAGTTTATTTGTTGTGCTATAGAAAATAGTGGCTCCTATTAACTAAATAAACAAACATAAGAAGTACTGTATATATGCCTAGTTAGTTATGTACTATTATTTTGAAAACAGTTCACATATAATTCTAGTGAGAAAAGAGTATACAGAAAACACATACACTCAATAGGTGGCACAAAACTGAAAAGCTTTAATGGCCAAACATACTTGTATTGTTCTATTAATCAATTAAACATGCTCTAAAAGTGTATTTTGGCTTTAGTTCAGAGAAATTCCTACACTTCTCATATTTTCCCTAGAACGACATAAGATGGATGTCTGCTGCTGCCATTCCACGACATACCACGTGCTCATCCATTTAATTTGTTTAAATTCCAGATGCTGCTGCATCTTATTAAATCAATCAACCGCTTTTTCATCAATATACTGTACGTAATAGTGAAAACATATACTGCGCTCCCCTTCCCAAAATATATAACATACTACACCCTTACCTATAATATCATCTAAAGTAGCAAAAATATATATATATATATATATATATATATATATATATATATATATATATATATATATATATATATATATATATATATATATATAAAATATATATTGTATAATATTGATATAAATCTCAAAAACTATTAAATAAATACAATTATCAAACCATTTAATATGTTAATCAATTGCAAATGTGTCTGTATCAAAGTGCATTAGTGATTGTCCATGTCAAATCCACATAAAGTTCATTTGTGCATATACACAGGTGACACATCTTCAATAAAGTGCTGTAAATATATAGGTGACATAACTAACATTAACCACTTAAGACCCGGGCCTTTAGGCAGCTAAAAGACCTGGCCAGTTTTTGCGATTCGGCACTGCGTTGCTTTAACTGACAATTGCGTGGTCGTGCGACGTGGCTCCCAAACAAAATTGGCGTTCTTTTTTTCCCCACAAATAGAGCTTTCTTTTGGTGGTATGTGATCACCTCTGTGGTTTTTATTTTTTGCGTTATAAACAAAAATATAGCAATTTTGAAAAAAAATGCAATATTTTTTACTTTTTGCTATAATAAATATCCCCCCAAAAATATATATATATAAAAAAAAATGTCCTCAGTTTAGGCCGATACGTATTCTTCTACCTATTTTTGGTAAAAAAAAATCGCAATAAGCGTTTATCAAAATTTATAGCGTTTACAAAATAGGGGATAGTTTTATTGGCGTTTTATAAACTCTTTTTTTTTTGTTCTTTCGTTATTGCTGTTCTCCCAACGCCAGCGGTATACATACTATATATGCAGTATCTCAAAAACACTGAAGAAACTACACTTTACTACAATGTAAAGTAGTGAATGTAAAGCTTGTATAACATTGTAAATTTGCTGCCCCCTCAAAATAACTCAACACACCATTATTGTCTAAACCAAAAATGTGAGGGGTGTACTCACTTTTGTGAGATACTGTAGGTATTATATAACAAATAATGGGGAGACCATTATAGTGCTAGTTGCGTTAATATATTAATAAAAAGTCATACATAAAAGTGCACGCCGCACCCTCCCAGATAGCAAATATAATTTGCCACAAATTTGTGGCAATGTTGGATTGTGATGCCGCTCAAACACGGTCGTTTTTTGTGATAAAAAAACACGACATTTTTAAAAATGTCATTTAAAATGACCATGTGTGGGGAAAACGTAGTTTTATGTCTTCTGAAAAACAATAAAAAAAAAATTCGAGCATGCTTCAAATTTTTATGTCGTTTTTCAAAACGTCGTTTTTTGTGTCATTGTGTGTGGGTAAAACGACGTTTAAAACAACGTTTTTAAACCTGCGCATGCTCAGAAGCAAGTTATGACGCGAGCTTGAATGGAACAGAGTGCCGTCGTACGTGCTGAACGTAACCGCGCTTTGCTAGAGCATTTTGAAAAAACGATGGTGTGTAGGCAACGTCGTTTTTTAAAATGAAGTTTGAAAAACGTTGTTTTGTTTCATGATTTAAAACATCGTTTTATTTCATCACAAAAAACGACCGTGTGTACGCGGCATAAGTCTTTTAACTTGCTGCACATTTTCACTGGCAAGTTGTACACTTGCAAAGCACTTGAAGCACAAGTTCTAGTTGACACTTTTCCAATTTGTAGCAAATTTGCTTGGCAAGTCTCTAATGCCGCGTACACACCATCACTTTATGTGATGAAAAAAAATGACGTTTTTAAAAACGTCACTTTAATTGACTGTGTGTGGGGGAAAACTTAGTTTTATGTCTTGTAAAAAACGACCAAAAAAAATTGAAGCATGCTTCAATTTTATGTGTCGTTTTTCAAAAGTGCACTTTTTACTTCACAGAAATTGACCGTGTGTAGCAAAAAACTTCGTTTTCTAAGACGATTTTTCATCCACGCATGCCCAGAAGCTACTTATGAAGCAAGCTTCAATGGTAAAACGTGGTGGAACGTAACCTCACTTTGCAAGATCATTGTGAGAAAACGATGGTGTGTAGGCAACTTCGTCTTTGAAAATTGAAGTTTCAAAAACGTCATTTTTTACTTCACAGAAAGTGTCGTTTTTTTTCATCACATAAAGTGATGGTGTGTACGCGGCATTAGAAGAGCAAAGTTGCAGTGGTCTACAGGAAGAGCTCTGCACGTCTACAGCATGAAAATTCAGCCACAGTGACCCCTGTGGTGGAATGACTATTGCACAACACAACTGAACCAGACCTTTGCACCAGAATTGCAGCATGTTTGCAAAGAAAGTTGATCTAAAGTCATGCAATGTGGATTTGCTGCAATTGTGCAACACATTTGTAAAGCCTAGCAATAGTTTAGCAAGTCATTTTCAAATTTGCAGCACAAATGCTTGCTATCTGGTAGACAGGTAAAGGATAATGTTGTGAAGAAGTTTAAAGCAGGGTTAGGTTATAAAAAAAAAATCCCAAGCTTTAAACATCTCACGGAGCACTGTTCAATCCGTCATCCGAAAATGGAAAGAGTATGGGATAACTGCAAACCTAATGCCGCGTACACACGGTCGTTTTTTGTGATGAAATAAAACGACGTTTTTCATCATGAAAAAAAACGACGTTTTTCTAACTTCATCATAAAAAACGACGTTGCTCACACACCATCGTTTTCTGAAAACGTCATTTAAAATGATTGTGTGTGGGCTTCACATCGTTTTTTGTCTTCTAAAAAACGACCCAAAAAAAATTCGAACATGCTTCAATTTTTTATGTCACTTTTCAAAATGTCGTTTTTTGTGTCATAAAAAATGATCGTGTGTGGGCTAAAACGACGTTTTAAACAACGTTTTAAACTCGCGCATGCTCAGAAGCAAGTTATGAGATGGGAGCTTGAATGGAAGAGAGTGCCATCGTACGTGTTGTACGCAACCGCGCTTTGCTAGAGCATTTTCAGAAAACGATGGTGTGTGGGCAATGTCGTTTTTATGATGAAGTTAGAAAAACGTTGTTTTATTTCATCACAAAAAACGACCGTGTGTACGCGGCATTAGACATGATCGTCCACCTAAACTGACAGACCAGGCAAGGAGAGCATTCATCAGAGAAGTGGCCAAGAGGCCCATGGTAATGCTGGAGGAGCTGCAGAGATCCACAGCTCAGGTGGGAGAATCTGTCCACATGACAACTATTATGCCCCGTACACATGACCGGTTTTCCCGTTGGAAAAAACACAATGGTTTTCCAGACGGAATTCCTCTCAAGCCTGCCTTGTATACAAACGGTCACACAAAAGTCCGGTGAACTTTTGACTGCCAAGAATGTGGTGACGTAAAAGACTACGATGAGCCGACAAAATTGTTTCTGAGCTAGACATGTGCACACTGAAATATTTTATCTCGTAATTTCGTTTTCGTCCAAAAAATTCATTTATTTAGTTACTCCCGAAATTAGTTTTTATTTATTTCGCTTTTCGTTAAAAAAAAATGCATTCGTCCGAAAATCCAAATTAAGGTCAAATCTGTCATTGAAGGCTTATGGTGTCTGTCGAATGTTCTAAGGAAAAAAAAAAAGATTCAACAGAATCTTTAAAAAAAAAAAAAATTAGACTCTTCGGGGCAGATCCTCGTACAGCGGCGCATCTAAGATACACTACGCCTCCGTAACTTATTTATTTTGAATCCACAAAGAATTTGCGCCATAAGTTACGGCGGCGTAGTGTATCTCTGGCGGCGTAAGGGCACGGAATTCAAATGGATGAATTGGGGCCGTGTTTTATGTAAATATGTTGTGACCCGACGTAAACAACGTTTTTTTTAACTGCGCAGGCGCCGTCCCTGGGGATATCCCAGTGCGCATGCGTGAAATTTGACCGGAAGAAGCTAATGCTTACGACGGTGACGTCATTCTTAGCAAATTCCTATTCGCGAACGACTTATGCAAACAACGTAAAAAATTCAAAATTGTACGCGGGAATGACGGCCATACTTAACATTGAGTACGCCACCATATAGCGGCTTTAACTATATGCCGGAAAAAGCCGAACGCAAACGACGTAAAAAAATTCGCCGGCTGGACGTACGTTCGTGGATCACCGTAAATAGCTAATTTGCATACTCGCCGCGGATTTCGACGGAAACGCCACCTAGCGGCCGCCGAAAAATTGCATCTAAGATCCGACGGCGTACTAAGACGTATGCCTGTCGGATCGATCCCA
The DNA here is from genome assembly GCF_905171775.1 of Rana temporaria. NCBI lineage: Eukaryota > Metazoa > Chordata > Amphibia > Anura > Ranidae > Rana > Rana temporaria. The sequence continues at coordinate 229,843,915 of NC_053492.1, forward strand.
GAAGACGTCGTATCTTGTTTTGTGGATACAAAAAAAGGATACGACGCGGGAATTTTGAAATTACGCCGGCATATCAATAGATACGCCGGCGTAATCCTTTTGTGGATCTTTATGTCTCTCTATGTCGAATCTTTATGTCTCTCTATGTCGAATCTTCATGTCGCTCTATGTCGAATCTTTTCTCTCTATGTCGACTCTTCTTCATGTCTCTATAATGTCAAATCTTTTCTCTCTATGTCGAATCTTTTCTCTTTATGTAGAATAATATTGGACTAATAGAGTTAAGGTTAGGCACATTCGACCGTAACGAAAACGAAAATAAAGCATTTGTTTATGTCGGATCTTTTGGTTTTCGTTTTCTGTGCTAACGAAAATATCTGAAATTCGGACGAAAATGCATTTGTCTATTCTGAGCATGCGTGTTTTTTTCCCCGTCAGAAAAGCATACAGAAGAACGGTTTTCCCACTAGGATTTTTTCCTGGAGGGGGAAAAAAGAGATCCCGCGCTCTTTTTTTTTCCCGGCAGTTTTCCTGTGGGAAAAAGTCAGATGGAGCATACACACGGTCGGGATTCCTGACGAAAAGATCTCGTCTCAGTTTTTCCAACGGGAAAACTGGTCGTGTGTACGGGGCATCAGTCGTGCACTCCACAAATCTGGCCTTTATAGAAGAGTGGCAAGAAGAAAGACATTGTTGAAAGAAAGCCATAAGAAGTTTGTAGTTTGCAAGAAGCCATGTGGTGGACACAGCAAACAATATCTTTATAAATGATGTTGGGTCTGGGATCAAAAGTAACATTTCTGTCTTTGCAGATGACACCAAGCTATGCAGTGGAATAAAGTCCTTACAGGATGTCTCCAATTTACAAGCCGACCTCAATGCTCTGTCTAATTGGGTGACTATGTGACAGATGAGGCTTAATGTTGATAAATGTAAAGTTATGCACTTGGGGACTAATAATATGCATGCATCATACATACTAGGGGGAGTACACCTCGTGGAATCCGTAGTGGAGAAGGATCTGGGGGTTTTGGTAGATCATAAGCTCAATAATGGCATGCAATGCCAAGCTGCGGTTTCCAAAGCGAGCAAAGTCCTTTTTTTTGTATTAAGAGAGGTATGGACTCCAGAGAGAGAGAGATATCATTTTGCCCCTGTTCAAATCATTAGTAAGACCTCATCTGGAATATGCAGGTCAGTTTTGGGCCCCAGTTCTCAAAAAGGATATTGGGGAACTGGACAAAGTGCAGAGAAGGGCAACCAAACTGTCCATATAATAGGGAGCACAATCTAGTCCAGGACTCAGAGAGATCAGGAACAGCAGCTGATGACATATATGTTCCCAGGCTGTGGTACTATAACAGCCTGCGTCTTCTGTCAGACCAGACTGAACCCAGGCCATCATTTTCTTGTCTTGTCTTCCACACTTTCCTCCAGGCTTGCTTCCAGGCTGTGGTGCTAGTGGTGGAGTTGTAGCAGTAGGTGGAGGCGAAGGAGGAGGAGGAGGAGTAGGAGGATGGTCGAGCTCACAAATGTGGCTTTATCGTGTGAGTTCGCCCCTCAACCCCTTATTTAGGGCCATTTAAATGACTTCCTCACAGATGAGGAATTAGCCCTCCTCCATTTCCTGCATTTTACATGCTGCCATGCAGGCATAGGCCTCTTGAAGGTTGTGGGGGTTTGGTTCTGAGAGCCGCATTAGCCTCCCGAATAAGGCTGAGTGCTGCCTCCTCCACGTTCCTCCCCCTCCTGGGCCTTTTGTGTGGAGGGGAGGCACCTGTGATTCTGTCAGGCTACTGGGCCTGGCCACCTCCTGGCTGCCACTTGCCCCGCCACCTCCTAGCTGCCACTTTCCACAGCCTCCACCTGGCTGAAGCTTTTTTGTGTATAAAAAAGGGACCTAGTTATAGTTTTTGGTTCATCAATCACACACAATTGTCCATATAATGACTGTTGCAAATTGAATGTTAATAAATAGAAAAGACTCTCATGGGACTGTAGACATAAATGATAACCTATAACTACCAACAAACAATACAGTGGAGTAAACTTGGCCGCTGGCCTTTATTATTGGTGTTAAATGTTATTTATTAAACATGTAACAATTCATAGTTAGCAAATGAATTCACAAACAACTTATTTACTAAGAAAACAACATTACAGTAAGCAACCCAGCCACTACGACTCAGGTTGGCATAAAGTATAAATCAATTTATATAAACTATCCCCCTTTTACTATGAAAAAGGGGGTAAAAACACCTAATATTATAAGGCCGCGACAAGGGCGGAGGAACTCATGAGTAGGGGACTGGAGGAACTGGCAAAAAGTGGGCTTGTTGCACTGCCTTAAATAGCCTGTGTCAGCGATTTTATTCATGACTGCGACATTATGGCGGACACTTCGGACAATTTTGACACATTTTTGGGACCATTCTCATTTTCACAGCAAAAAATGCATTTAAAATGCATTGTTTACTGTGAAAATGACAATTGCAGTTTGGGAGTTAACCACAAGGGGGCGCTGATGGGGTTATGTGTGACCTCATGTCTGTTTCTAACTGTAGGGGGGTGTGGCTGTAGGTGTGACGTCATCTATTGTGATTCCCTATATAAGGGAACACACGATCGATCACGGCGCCACATTAAAGGGCGGGGAAGCTGTGTTTACACACAGCTCTCCCCGTTCTTCAGCTCCGGGGACCGATCGCAGGACTCCAGCGGCGACTGGGTCCGTGAGTCCCGCGCCTGTGGTCACGGAGCTTCGGACCGGGTCGCGTGCATGCGCCCGCGGCACGCGCGCGACCCGACGGCTGGGCTTAAAGGGCAACGTACATATACGTTGTTGTGCCCAGCCGTTCCATACCGCCGACGTAAATCGGCGTGAAGGGGTCCTTAAGTGGTTAAGTGACTAGGCTAGACCGAACTAACAGAACACACTGAAAAACAGAAAGGCCTGAGAAGAATGAGCTGAAAATCAGAAATGAGTGAACAAGAACACACTGAAAACCAGATACGAACTGACTACATGCACTGAAAAACAGATACAAACCCACAACATTTGTGTGACCGTGTGTATGCAACACAAATTTGAGCCAACATTCAGTCGGAAAAAAATCCCTGGTTTTGTTGTCGGAATGTCTGATCGTGTGTACGCAGATTAAAGTGGTATTAAACCCAAAATTAAAAATGTATTGCAGTTACCATCCCTTAGATGTGAAGCCTGCAGTTATTTTTTTTTTCAGTTTTTAAGTTAAAGTGACCCTAAAGTTTTAAAACAAATCTATTCAAGTATATGTTCTTAGCTCAAAAAGTGCCTGGCCACCATGCCAGGGCAGGTGTGAACTGAGCAAAGCATACAAGTACATCTATGACAGTCGAAGTAAAAGGCAGGCTGAGTTCAGGGAATAGTCCAATATCTGGTCCAAGGTCATACATAGAGGGGGCTTGATCAGGAATTACACACTTATCACTCTCTATCACAAATATGCAAGTGAGTGTTTGGCTGGCTTATAATGGGTTTGTTTTTCACCCAGAGACTTGCCACATTAATCACCTTGCAGGTGGCCAAAGATACGGAGAATGCCATAGCCAAAAGCAGGATGCTAGAATGAGGAGCATGAGCGCTAGATGCTCCTGACAGGCGATCAGCCTGTGACACTGCTGAGGTGTTATGGAAGCCCAGGTTGCTTTGATTGTGGCATTAAGCTTGTCTGCATTGTTGAGTCTGGTGTTCCTTATCTTCCTCTTGACAATACCCCACAGATTGTTTATGGGGTTAGGTCAGACGAGTTTGCTGGCCAATCAAGCACAGTGATATCATAATCATTAAACCAGGTATTGGCACTTTTGGCAGTGTGGGCAGGGGCCAAGTCCTGCTGGAAAATGAAATCAGCATCTCCATAAAGCTGTTTAGAAGAGGGAAGCATGAAGGGCTCTAGAATTTTCTGCTAGAGGGCTGCACTTACTTTGGACTGGATAAAAGTCATTGGACCAACATCAGCAAATGACATGCCCCCCCCCCCACCCCCAAATCTTCACAGACTTGGGGGTGGGGCTGAGAAACTTTTGCATTTAATTTGTAAATCGTGGCCCCCGAGTCTGGATGAAGGGTGGAGAGGCACAGAACCCACAGTGCATGAGGTCCAGTTTGAAGTTTCCACAGTCAGTGATGATTTGGGGAGCCATGTCATCTGCTGGTGTTGGTCCACTGTGTTTTATCAAGTCCAAAGTCAGCACATCCCTCTACCAGGAAATTCTAGAGCACTTCATGCTTCTCTCTGCTGACCAGCTTTAGAGAGATGCTGATTTAATTTTCCAACAGTACTTGGCACCTGCCCACACTGCCAAAACGACCAATACCTGCTTTAATGATCAGTGCTTGATTGGCCAGCAAATTCACCAGACCTAAACCCCATACCTGTGGGGTATTGTCAAGAGGAAGATGAGACACCAGACCCAACAATGCAGATGAGCCGAAGGTCGCTATTAAAGTAACCTGGGCTTCCATAACACCTCAGCAGTGCCACATGCTGATCGCCTTTATGCCACGCCACATTGATGCAAAAATTCATGAAAAAGGGGCCCTGACCAAGTATTGAGTGCATACATGCACGTCATTTTCAGTATTCTGTATTGTATCACTGTGTGTAAACAAAAAACGGGGGAGACTCCTGTGAACTTAGCCTTACACTGCCCTTTTCTTCCTTAAATAGAAAGTTACAATAGCAAGTCTACCTTTTACAGCATGTTTCTCCACCATACGAGTCACAGTGTTGAGCTAGTTGATATTTTTTAAGTATTCCGCATCAAGATAAATATGGAGTTGGAAGATGAAAGGAATTCTCATCTGACATTTTATTCTCTTTAGTATGCTCTGGTATTAAGCAGCAACAGAAAAACTGCAGAATCGGGCAACAAAACAAAGCAGCATTTTTTACTATAAGAAGAATGGCTTTATTTTCCTGTTTCCAATTTTCATGAGTCTGTAAAATAATGGCAAATACTGAGAAATGGAAAATACAAGACTAAAAGTATGAAAAATAAGTCTGCAACTCATAGAAACTCGTTATTCGATTTGGATGTGCTTCCCATCCAAGTCATTTGTTTTTATTTATCATTATGAAATTATACAAAAATAGCCTGTTGCAAATTTATACTAGACAAAGCAATCTTAATAAACCTAGTATATAAACTGTTCATTTTTAGAAAAAAATAAATACAAAATAAATATATATATATATATATATATATATATATATATATATATATATATATACACACACACACACAACATTAGAAATTACCATGTGTCAGGTAGAGGATACTGTTATGTATGTGTAAGCAATTAAAGCATTACAATTAAGGCTCTATTCACACCTACACAGATGTGACAGCATGTCTGTGTTTTTGTATGTTTAGATGTGGTGTATTTAGGACAGTCCATTCATTGCAATGGGCTGCCTTACACATGACAATCGCATAAAAGAAGTGCGAACGCCTCTATTTTAAGTAGTGCCAAGCAAAAACACATGATACTTTGTACCACAGTGCAAAAATAATACACAGTAGCATTCCAGGTAGGTCCCTTATCTGCTCAAGTATCTGGTGCTAGTCCAGTTCTTGACTAAATAAATAATAAGGAAATAGGTAGATGTCTGTATTGCACTATTTTCTTATTGTAAAGGGATGGGTGTTTTTTTGCTTCACGGCAATTAGAACAATTCTGCTTTTATTCTTGGAATACACAAGTGTCAACGAAGCCTAAAATCAAACTAATAACTTCTGAGTTGAGTTGAGTTGAGAGGTATCTTGATATAGCGCGGTCTTACCCCGAGGGGTCCCGATGTGCAGCCCAGAACTATTATGAAAGAACAGGTGGAAACGAAGGCTTGTTTTTGGCAAATGTATTTACAAACCAAAATTATTCGAAATTTCGTGAAAAAGGTATGTTAAGGATAACCCCTATTGTCAAATCAGTGCAACATTGATTACTACAGTAGATGTACAGTATAAACCATAGAACTTTATTTTTCTATTTTACCAACATATGGCAGTTTAAACCAGCTTGCAGGCAGTTTTAGATATGCCAGCTGAGAAATTCCAAAGTTGCCAGACTGTAATGTCGCGTACACACAATAATTTTTCAGCATGAAAGAAAACGTAGTTTTTCAGCATGTCTAAAAATTGTTGTTTTCCCAACTTCATCATTAAAACGATGTTGCCTACACACCATCGTTTTAAAAAAATGATCTAGCAAAGCGCGGTGACGTACAACACGTACGACGGCACTTTAAAGGGGAAGTTTCATTCGCCTTTGGGCTGCTTTAGCTGATTCCGTGTTAGTAAAAGACGATTTGCGCATTGTTGTCTGTTACAGCGTGATGAATGTGCTTTCTCCATTACCAGAACGAGCGCTCCCGTCTCATAACTTGCTTCTGAGCATGCGCAGGTTTTTTTCGTCGTTTTAGCCCACACACGATCATTTTTTACAACCCGAAAAATGACATAGATTAAAACGACGTTAAAAAATGTAGCATTGTCGTTTTTCAGAACCTGAAAAATGATGTGAAGCCCACACACGATCATTTTAAATGACGTTTTTGAAAAACAACGTTTTTTTCATGCTGAAAAATGATCAGGTGTACGCGGCATCAGTCTATGTTGTGTTCACAAAGGTGTTCAATATTTATGATTTCCCAGGAAGTGTCCTTACTTATTTAAAGTAGATGTAAAACCGATTAATACATTTTGAGCTGGGCACATATATCTGCAGTATTTTGTTATCTATTTTCAATGAGCCAAGTCTTATAGCTCTCTTCTGAATGGTTTCTCTGGTTTTATCAGCTTGAGAACTCCTGACATATTTTTTTACTTTTTAGACAAAAGCAGCCAGAATCTTTTGTCAAACGAGGTTGCTGAAATAGAGTAGCAGAGAGCAGCTCCTATTACAAAACAGCTCTGAGAGTCACTGCCTATGAGAAGAGGGGGCGTGTGCCTTTCCTCTAATCAGCAATTTTAGCTATCTTGGCTGTATGCCCAGACATCACACTCTGTGTTAACCAGGAAGAGAAAATCTCCTAACAAAATCTAAACTTTCCTGACGCATTCATGGCAGCACACACTGGGTTGTGACTCCGCCCCCACAACCTGACAGGATTGGTTAGCTATAAATTTGAAGAGGAGACACCCGGCATTATTCTCTTTTTTTATCCTCACCTGACAGGACGTGGACGTACAGCTTGTCTCCTACCGCTATCGCCCCAGCAGGTTCAGCCTCTCCTGTTTTGGAAGTCCCCCTTGTACAGTCTCTAATAGAGCTTTTATAGGGGGAGCCCCGCTCTGGTGGTCTCAGGGGTTAATCCCGGCAAGTTCCTGGCATATATACAAGCTTTAAATAAGCTTAGACAGGCAGTGTGGCTCTCTAACTATTTTTCTCTTTCTCTCCCTATACCTTGTTAGGTGTTTTGTTTACTGGTGCTTCCCTTTCCCTCTTCTGGGTATGCTCCTCACTTTGTATGACAAGGCTTTCCCTGCTATTGTGCCCCAGAAGGTTCCCATTCATTGCTGTGTCTACTGTGTGCGTTTGTACCTTCTTTTCCAGCAGGCTCTCTGAGCCATGTAGTCCCTCGCACCGCCGCGCTCCTCGGGCGTACTGCGCATGCGCGCAGCACAATGATGACGCCGGACACCTCCCTCGCCCTCATCCAAGATGGCGCCGGGACGCGCGGGACGCTACTGCGCATGCGCGTACGCGTCATCAGCGCCGCGACGGCGGCGCCAAATTTAAAAAACCTGAAAATTTCTTTTTTTCCCTGAGGCTGCTGCTTTGCTGGAATTCCACAGGGATTTCTCCCAGGGTATGCAGGTGCTTCCCTTTCCCTTTGCCTATGCCTTATTATGTGTTTTATTTATTTATTTTTTAACCACCTGTTGCTTCTTCCAGTACATCCTTCTGCTGCTTCCCTGTGTTTTTCATGGAGCCCACTGCCCTCGCAGACCACTACCAACAAACGAGGTATGGAGACCATCACTTTCGGGTAAGTAGAGAAGAGACAAAAAAGAGAGCCGGCCACTAAACACTGCCTTTCTGTTGCAGTCCCATCAGGCCAAGAGACGCAAGCCCACGGCGCAGGGAGAGGTCCAGGCATGCATCAAGCAGGAGGTCCCGTAAAAGTCGGTCAAGATCCTCCTCCCGCTACCATCGATCAAGGCACAGCCGATCACGCCACAGCCGCTCCCGTCATAGCCGGTCTCATCGCAGACGGTCTCCCTCATCCCACCGCGAGCATTATCATACCCGTCCTGCAGCTAATGCTTGCTGGGTGTGCGGTGCTCCTGCTTTGCCAGGAAAGCTAGCATGTCAGACTTGCTTTAATGAAGCAACTAGAGAAAAGGAGACGAGCGCCAGGATGACTACAGATTTCTCCTCCCAACAGCTCGTGGGGGAGTCAGCGCAAGAATCAATGTGGACTTCAGTTCCTTTGGTCTGTGATGAGCCCACTCCGGGCACTTCATCCGCCTCCGGCCCATATGCCCAACTAATAGAGGCTCATTCTGATCATGAGGATCGAGAACTTGTGTCTGGATTTGACTTCTGTCTAGTCGAACCTTTTGCCCGCTCGGTCAAAGCGACAATAGGTTGGGAAGAACACCGTGACGGAACCACCCAAGGTTGGGAAATATTTCCCCGAGTTAAGGAGGGATCCCGAACTGTTTCCCTTCATCGAAGAACTGGAGGACCTCATTAAGGAGGAGTGGGAGAAACCGGACAAGCGTCCCGGTCTGTCCAACAAACTCTCTAAACTATACCCTTTGAAAGACTCTAAAGTCGCTTCCCTCATTAACGCTCCCGTGGTGGATGCTTCTCTTATGCGACTCGCCAGGCATGTCACTCTGCCAATAGAAGACGCAGTATCATTCCGGGATGTTCTCGACCGGAAGATCAACCTAGAATTAAAGAAGGCTTACTCCACCTCTGGGGGCGCATGTAGACCAGCTATTGCTACAGCAGCGGTCGCCAAGGCCATTTCCGCATGGGCAGCCAATGCTGAGAAGGTTCTCCTAGAAGGTGCTGATCGAGGGGATGTCATATCCTCCTTGCAGGAGATCAGGCTAGCCGGTGACTTTATGGCGGGGGCCTCGGTGGATATCATTCGTTCCTCGGCCAGGTCCATGTTAGCCTCAGTTATGGCCCGCAGAGCCTTATGGTTAAAGCCTTGGGTCGCTGACGCGGCTTCAAAAGCCAACTGGTGCAGGATACCATATGATGGCACGAACCTGTTCGGCACAAAATTGGATTCGGCAATCTCCAAGGTCACGGGTGGAAAATCGGGGCTTATTCCCTCCGACAGAAGACCCAAGCCTCAGAAAGGTCCTACCTTCAGGCGTAATCTGCCTGAGAGGTACAGGGAGGCCAGATCCTATCGTCCCGGTAAGGAGTTCAGGAGAGAATGGAGACCTAATCGCCCACCCTTTACGAGGGGGCAGAAGCCCAAGGTCACTACTGCAGGGGACCAGCAGAAGTCTTTTTGAAGTCTTGCCTGCCCACCCAGCTCAGGTGGGCGCCAGGCTCAGCAGTTTTGCGCAAATATGGTCGAACCACATAGAGGACCCATGGACTCTTTCTACAATAAAGCATGGCCACAGATGGAACTTTATAGGGGTATTGCCTCACGCTACCTTTCAGCCCACCAAAATACCGTCTTCCCTAGACAAAAGGAAACTGCTCATTCAATACATTTTAGAACTATTGCAGAAAAGAGCTATCGTGGAAGTTCCTTCGCACCAAAGAGGCAGGGGATTTTATTCCCCTCTCTTTCTGGTTCGAAAGAAATCAGGGGACCTACGGCCCGTGCTGGACCTCAAGCGGCTCAACAGAAGGATTCAAATAGAGGCCTTCAAAATGGAGAGTCTTCAGTCCATCCTCCTGGCAGTAAATCTCGGAGACTGGATGCTGTCGATCGACCTGTCAGACGCCTACCTCCATGTGCCAATACATCCCGCATACCAGAAGTTTCTGCGCTTTTCCATCGGCCAACATCACTACCAATTCCGATGTCTACCATTCGGGATCTCCTCGGCTCCCAGGACGTTCACGAAGGTTATGCTTCCCCTCATAGCATTCCTCAGAGAGAAGGGGCTGCGGGTGCATCATTACCTGGACGATATCTTGCTCTTGGCTACAAATCGGGAGACTCTACTCCTCCAGCGGGAGATCCTAATCTCGACCCTCCAAAAGTTTGGCTGGTTAATCAACTGGCGAAAGAGCAGCCTTCAGCCATCACAGTCCATGGTTTACCTGGGGGCAGAATTGGACACGAAGCAGAACAGGGTACAACTGCCCTTAGAGAAGGTGAATCCCTTAGTCCGGAAGGTGCGGAATCTATTGTCCTCCAGTCTCACGTCTTCCAGAACCTGCCTCAGTATGCTGGGCTCGATGTCATCCACCATACCCATGGTACAATGGTCCCAATGGCGCATGAGAACCCTGCAGAACGCTTTTCTCAGGCATTGGGACGGAGCATCAATGCACCAACCCATCAGCATCCCCAGTCATGTAAGACACTCCCTTCTGTGGTGGACTTGCCCTTCCAACCTCAGAAGATTCAGGCCCATAGCTCCTCCGGAACCGGAGATAGTAACATCCGATGCCAGCGAGAGAGGTTGGGGGGCTCACTACCTGGATCAGACAGCCCAGGGTCACTGGCACTTCCCTGCTCGGGGGACAGTCTCAAATATACTGGAGCTCCGAGCGGCATTCCAGGCCCTCTTAGCCTTTGCGCCTCTTCTACAGGGGAAGAGCGTCCTAATTCGGTTGGACAACAGGGTGGCGGTAGCCTACATCCAGAGGCAAGGCGGTACCCGAAGCCTCACTCTTCTGGAGGAAGTTCGCCCCATAATGGAGTGGTCCCAGATACATCTTCTGGACCTGAGAGCAGTCTATGTCCCAGCAGCACAGAATACGCTTGCCGACTTTCTGAGCAGAGAACTTCTATCCAACAACGAGTGGTCCTTGAATCCCCGGGTGTTCACCGTTCTAACGGAAACCTGGGGGGTTCCGGAGATAGACCTGGCAGCAACACCAGCGAATGCCAAGTGTTCGAGATTCCTTTCCAGGGTACCCTTTCCAACAGCAGAGGGGACAGATTGCCTCCTTCACCCATGGGACTTCAATTTGGGGTACATCTTCCCCCCAACTCCTCTAATAGCGAGGTTTCTATCGCGACTCCGAAGGTCGTCGGCCACATTAATCACAGTGGTACCATTCTGGCCGAGGAGACCGTGGTTTACGACGCTCCTACAGCTCAATACCCGACCTCCAATCCACCTTCCAGTTACGGCGGATCTCCTACTCCAAGGTCGGTCTCCCCATCCAGCCCCAGACAGGCTCCACCTGACAGCCTGGAGGTTGAGAGGGCTAGACTAAGGGAACAAGGATGTTCCCAAGCGGTTATAGCAACCTTAATGCAAGCCAGGAAATCCTCCACGAACTCCATTTATACCAGGATTTGGGAAAAATTCGCCCAGTTGGCGCAACTCAAAGGTTGGAACCCCGTCTCACCCGATCCTTACCAGATCCTGGAGTTCCTGCAAACGGGAATTGACAAGGGACTAAATTCAAGCACCCTAAAGGTACAGATCTCCGCCAAAACTGGCACCAGGTGGGCCTTGCATCCTTTGATCATCCAGTTCATGAAGGCATGCGTAAAGATCAGACCACCCAGAAGACCGTCCTTCCCGTTCTGGGATGTTTCGGTGGTCCTCGAGGCGTTCTCCAATCCACCCTTCTTCCCACTCAACTCGATTTCTCTATGGGATCTGACCTTAAAGTTATCCTTCCTCATTGCCATTGCCTCGGCGAGGAGAGTGTCGGAGTTGCAAGCTCTCATGTCTAAAGAGCCATACCTGATTTTTCATCCCGACAGGGTGATTCTGAGACCGTCGGACCGTTTCCTACCCAAAGTTACTTCGGCCTTCCATTACAGCCAGGACATCGTCTTACCATGCCTTTCTAACGAGAATGGCGAACCTCATGCCTTGGACATTAAATCTACAATTTCCAAATATCTGTCGGCTACTACTCATCTTAGATCAACAGACGCTCTCTTGATTATACCTCACGGGGCCAGGCGAGGCCAGGCGGCCACTTCCCGCACCATCGCCTCTTGGCTGGTCAGGGCTATTGGAAAAGCGTATTCCACTCAGCAGATGGAGATCCCGGAAGGCGTCAGGGCACACTCAACCAGGGCAGTGGCAACCTCTTGGGCAGCATATTGTGGTGTTTCTGCGGAAACTATATGCAGAGCAGCAACCTGGTCTTCCAGGCATACCTTTATCTCCCACTACAGGGTGGACGCCGCTCTCTTGGCTACGGCCGAATTTGGCAGATCTGTCATCAGGGCCAATTCTTCTGCTCTCTAGGGAATAAAATACTTTTGCATTGAACCCTCCCGACTGGCGAGTTATTTCCCAGTGTGTGCTGCCATGAATGCGTCAGGAAAACGGAAAATTGTATACTTACCTTTCCGTAATTTTCCTTTCCTGACGCATCTTCATGGCAGCACACAGCTGCCCACCCTACTGTTCAATGATGATATTTACGGAGAATAATGCCGGGTGTCTCCTCTTCAAATTTATAGCTAACCAATCCTGTCAGGTTGTGGGGGCGGAGTCACAACCCAGTGTGTGCTGCCATGAAGATGCGTCAGGAAAGGAAAATTACGGAAAGGTAAGTATACAATTTTCCGTTTTCTAAACAGTATATAAATGTGAAGACAGCAGATATACATAAAAAAACGTAGGAAGATTTGGTTAATATCTGTGTATCATCTAAGGCTGTTCACTTCACTGGGTGTATGGAGGGTTTACATCCACTTTAAGTAACACCTAAAGTGTAGAGTATAGTAGCATAGATTACAGTGTTTTTCATTTTTCTGAAATGATGAAAGCTACATTTTTGCTTGGTTGCTAAGATTAACCACTTCCATACAGGGCATTTTCACCCCCTTCCTGCCCAGACCAATTTTTAGTTTTCAGCGCTGTTGCACTTTGAATTACAATTGCACAGCCATGAAACACTGTACCCAAATGAAATCTTTGTGCCAGATTCAGGTAGGAGATACAACGGTGTATCTCCAGATATGCTGTTGTATCTCTGAGGCCTCGTACTCACGACCAAACATGTCTGCTGAAACTGGTCCGCGGACCAGTTTCAGCGGACATGTTCGTTCGTGTGTAGGCAGTAACGGACAGAATTCCAGCAAACAATCGTCGGCCAGACCGTTTTCCAACGAACAACTGTTTCCTGGTCTTGCTTTAAAACAGTCTGCTGGAATCGTGTCCGTCAGACATGTTCGGTCGTCTGTACACAAAAGCAGCGTACAAAAACCCCGCGCATGCTCAGTCCAAATAAGGAGACGGGAGCGCTCGTTCAGGTAAAACTCGCGTTTCTTTGGGATATGGCACATTCGTCATTAGAAACCTTTTATTCTAGCAAGAGAACAATGTCTTAAAAAGGCGCACTAAACCACATTTTAAAGCCTCGTTTTATTAATTCTTCTCTTGCTAGAATAACCCCGTTCTCTTGCTGATGCAATTTCATTAGAGTTGTCCCATACTAAAATGTCACATTTCTTGCTTGTGATGTAATCCTTTAATAATGTTTTCTATGCCAGACGTGTGTTTTGGTTGGTGGTCCTCCATAATTTAGAGTAGTCATTTTTGTAAAGGAATGTGCATTTTTAAATTTTTTTTTTTTGTTTCTAGTTATGTCACCATTTAAACTATTTTGTTTTTACATGTTTTTTTTTTTTTTTTTTTGGTGTTTCATTAGAGAATATTAAACCATGTTGGCACACCAAATGTCCCCCCCCCCCAAGGAGTGTGTCCTTTGTAAATTACCCATTGTATATTTATTAAAGGTTTGCTGCCTAATAATCCCCACAGTATATCAAACAATAGACATGTTTTCAAATGAAAGCAAAAAGCCTTTTATTCAGGCAAATGTCATCACAAAAAATAAAAAGAACGGCAGCACTAGAATAGCTAGCAAACTATATGCAAACTTGCATTTCCAACATGGTGAAGGATAAACTTCCAAGCCTCAGGAGGCAAACCCAAAAATATGAAGCAGCAGCACAGAAACAAAGGAACCCAAACTGTGGTAGTCCAAACAAGATGTCCTTTGTGTGGAAGGAAATGGAAGGCAGAGAATCAACGTTTCCTCCTCTTTCCAGCCTTCCCTCCAGGCAGCCTTCCAGCGGATCTTACACGGGCTCTTGCAGGTGGGGTCGATGTGGCAGCAGGAGGATGGTGTTCCGCAAGCCGGGCCGGGTCACATAGCCCAGTGTCTGGGGTCAGCAGGCCCTTCTGCATCCACCAAAGGACCTGGTTCATCAGGGCCTTTGCCAGTCTTCTCTGGTCCTCCTCCCCTTCATTTAAATCATGGGCCAATGAGGCACTGAAGGCCTCTGTGGGGTTGAGGGGGGCCCTCATGATGGCGCTTGCCTCCTGGATCATGCGGAGGCTTGCCTCCTCCACAGGCCTCAACTGCCTCCTTCGGCCTGATGGCCTCACCTGGGGGGGAGAAGACTGGCTGGTGGTGCTTCTCCTGGCCGGGTGGACCTGCTGCAGGCCACTGGGCCCAGCCTCCTCCTGGCTGCCACTGACCCCGGCCTCCTCCTGGCTGCCACTGACCCCGGCCTCCTCCTGGCTGACAGACACCTGAGGATCTGCCACCTCCTGGCTGATCTCTTCTTCCTGTGTGGAAAAAAAAGGAATTTTTTTACAATTTCGCTAAATAAAACCACACTCATTTTCATGTTTTTCGTTCAGTATTTTCTGTTCATTATTACTTGAATACACTCTACTTCTGACCCCTGCAGTTGTCATCCCTGACACCTATTTGTCTGTACACCTTTTTGTTTGCTTTTTCCCAGCTTGGTTATTTTTTTACAATATCTAATCATTAATCCACCAAGAATTCTTTACGCCATAAATATAGAGGAAACTACTATACCTCCTCATCGAAGGGTGGCAGATCTGCATCTCTGTCAGCCAGGCCCTCTTCCTCCGACTCTGCAGGGCTGTGGTCATCTGGGGAAGGTCCGCTGGAAGGTAGCATGGAGGAAAGGTTGGAAGAAAGACTCGACATCGTTTTCCTGCCTTCCATTTCGTCCCGCAAAAAAGCCATCTGTTTATAATACCACAGTTTGGGTTCCTTTGCTTGTCTTGCTGCTGCTCCTGATTTTTTGCTTTTATTAGCTTTGTATGCTCTCCTGTATGTGCTTCTGAGGTTGGCAAGTTTATCCTTCACCATGTTGGCAGTGCATCCTGGCACCCAAGTTTGCATATAGTTTGCTAGCTCTTCTAGTGCTGCCGCTCGTACCTCTTTATTGCAATATAATGCGTGTTTGGAATTCCACAGGATGGGCGTCTCCTGATATTTTTGGAGTAAGGCCTCTATAGCTTCCTTGGTTTGTAGGAGGTCCATTGAATTTTTTGAAAAATTATATTTCTTTTTGAGTCTAGATTCCAAAAACATAAACCACAGAAAAATAAATATTCAAAAGGATCAGCGTTGACCTTGATCTAATATGTGTCTTCAAATTTATTACCTATATCTAATTACAAACACAGTCTCTCTTGTTTAAACAATGATTGGCAGCTCGGCCGCATTGCTTGTACCAAACATTGATTTGCTAGATGCAGAGCCATTGTTCACATTGCAGTAAATATTTTAAATATATAAAATTAAACAATGCTTACAAATGACAGTTTTCATCTAGGCACTCTTTCATGTGTAAATCTCATGCCCCTGACAATGGATGACATAAAAGACACTTCCTAATGACCTCTGTACAACCAACACTTGAACAATACTTTGCCTGATCTGAATACACCATTCAAAAACTTGTCAATGAGGTACAGCATTGTTCACATCTCTATTTTGTGAGGTGTCCAAAAGCATTTGGATACCAAAATAACATTGTGGTACCCCATAGACAGAATAGCTTAAAAAGGGTGCAACCAACAGCCCAAACCCCCATCCCATGTGTCTACATTTTCAAGGCCTCTGCTGCTCACATTTTTAATTTCCTTACCTTCCTGTCTCTCGCTCCTCGTTTCTCACGCTCGCCTAATTACCGCGTAAGATGCGTAATGACGGCGTAAACCTTTTAAACACTCCGCGTATTTATGAAACCCCGCCCTCGTCACCTTTGCAAGGCCCCTAATCAATGAGTTTAGGAAATATGGCGTTAACTGTGTATGTTCTGGATGCGCTCGAAGATTCTCCGCGTAACGGACGTAAACACGTTGTTTGCATTCTCTACACTCCGCGTATGTATTAAACGCCGCCCTCTTCTCCGCCCATGGCGTAAGAATTCATCTTTTCCACGCCCATAATCTCTGTGGGAAAGGAAAGATGGTGATGTCACACGAGCGGGCACGATGCTCTCATGCCACAAGTGAAGGGACAGAGGCAGGGACGTCCCGATCAAGGAAAAGAAGATATAAAGCCACTAATATGCGGTTCCAGGAAATGGTGGAGTTAGTTTACATCATGCGAAAGAAGGACTATGATGGTGAATTAGGGCCATACAAGACCCCTAACCGCCGAAAGGCACATATTATGGACAAGGTGGCGAGGAGAATGCAGAGGATGTTTGGGATCACCAGGTCCAAGGAACAGCTGAGGAAACGATGGTCAGACTTAAAATTGAGGGAGCCACATCAGATGAAGAAAATACTTAAAATTCTGCGTAAAAGTAAGTAAATATATATTGGGGTTGGGGGGGGGGGGGGTGATTGTCTGCAATAATGTGTTGCCATGTATATTTCACCATCTGCCTCCTTGGCCTGCTTGTAATTTTAAAGACATGTTGTCATTTATTTTTTAGGACATAAATAACTACATATTTACAAACAGTGTTCTTAGTAAACAACGTAACATCACATAGTTTATCAGAAAGGCTCGGTTATTCCAGGAACAACACACCTGGACATGGCTCACTCGCCAAAAACTTTGTTTGTAAACATTGTGTAAAAGCTAGTTCTAAAAAATAAAATTAGGAGAATGGGAAAGGCAAACAGGATTCATTCTAAAAACAGTGGTAATAAAGCAGATGTTTTCACATCTGCAATGCAGAGCACCTGTGTCTCCACAAATCAAAAATGGGTTTTGGTAGGGTCTCCCAGAAATACAGTTTAGGGGGGACATCCATGTGTGTCACTTTGCTAAAAAGGGGCAGGATCAGAGCTTGCCATATAGAAGTAATTGCAAAATGTAGGTTTGGTGAAAGATAAAAGTAACTAAATGAAAGCATCTTCTAAGCAATGTGTGCGATTTATGCTCTCCAATATCTGTGTGCTGATGAGTCTACATTTTTTTTGGTTTATTTCAGGGGAAAGAAGTCGCCAGCATTTGGAGGAGGCAGAGAGGGCCAGACAAGGCCAAAATCTGCCATCTCAACATGTGGAGGAGGAGGAGGATGTGGAAGGAGAAGAGGATGTGGAAGGAGAAGAGGATGTGGAAGGAGAGGAGGATGTGGAAGGAGAGGAGGATGTGGAAGGAGAGGAGGATGTGGAAGGAGAGGAGGAAGGAAGAAAGGAGGAAGGAAGAGAGGAGGAAGAAGTAATTTTGGACTTAGAAGTCATAGCAGATGAAGGGCAAGTGGCGGAAGAACAATTTGGCGAATTGAAAGAAGGTGGATTGATGGATGAAGGAGGAGTCCAAGATGATGGGGAAGTGGTGGAAGAAGGAGGAGTGATCGAAGATGATGGGGAGGTGGTGGAAGAAGGAGGAGTGATAGAAGATGTCGAAGAGGTGGAAAGGAGAAGCCCATCAGGTCAGTGTCACCCTAGCTTGATTCAAAAAAACATATGTAGATAGGCCTCATCGAAAAAGAATGTTGTAAATGCCTTTTTTTTTGTTGGTTTTAGGGGAGGAGGATGGTGTGCCAATATTTTCACGTGCAAGTGCTGCTATAATTATTCAGCAGGTAATGGAGTGCAGCACTGAAATGCACAATATGCGTGAAAGGATGTTTCTCATGGAACAGAATGTAACCAATGTGCTTTTGGAATGCAGCACGGAAATGGACAATATGCGGCAAAGAATGATGGTCATCGAATCTAATTTTAAGAACATTATTGACATGATGGGCCGTGTCAAAGACTGAAACACCCCCCGCCCATCCCCCGCCCCCACAAACATTTTTACAGTTTTAATAAGGAATACGCCAAAATTTGAAGATACACACACACTGTGCCAACATGTGCTATCTGCCATCACAGAATATCTAATGTCTGTGCTTTGTGGGTCCAACCCCCTCCTCCATCCTCAAGTAGTTGAGAGGAAGGGTTTGCTCCCCCAAAACACAGACATTGATCACCCATGATGTCAGATAGCACATGTGGCCATTTGTCTGTTGAACCAATGACATTTGGCGAGTTTGCACTGAATGTGTGTATCTTCAAAATTTGGCGTGTTCCAGTGTGAAAGCACACCATGACTGACTGCTGTTGTGAGTTTTTATATTTTTGGAATTGGATTTTGTTACTTTTTGACCATGTTGAACATTTTGGGATACTATAAAGTTTAGACCATAAAGAATAAACAACGGTAAAATTTTTTAAAAATATATATATAGAATTATAAATCTCTATAATCACTGAATTTAGTGAAGTAGAGATTTGACTCCAAATTCTCACCTAAAAATTTAGTTGGAGAAAAACACACCAAAAAAAAAAAAAATGTTAAAAAAATTATTGTTTTTTGTGCCTAAAAAATATGCCCAAAAAAAACATTAAGGCGCTAAACACCCCACCAAATATAATCTATATATATATATATATATATATGTAAACAATAAATCTAACTATATTTGATAAAAAAAAAATTGAACTTGTTAATAAATGTATAATCTGCATAATATTTTTGGTTGAATTACCTGAAAAAAAAAAAAAAAAATTAAAAACATTTTTTGGACTCCTAAGTACAAAAGCAGGGAGTAATGAAAAATATATAAACTAATTTTGGGGGTCATGAACAACCAAAAATTAAAATACTTGACCTCAAAATTTAAATATGGAGTTGCTTCTTATTTCTAGACTCAATACCCTGTTTGTAGATGAGTGAATACTGTGCAAAATGTGGTTAGTTACTAAAAGTGGAGAAATCAATTATGCATTACAATTGAAGAAGTTAGTTAGAGAACCAGGAAGACAGAGAAAAAGAGAAAAAGCATTAATGACAAACAACTGTATAAAGTCCAATGGTCTAATTATTTATTATTTTTGAGAATATTCCTTTCTTTGGGGGCCGAATTAGAAAGAAATATGATCTGGCATAGCAATGGCCCCCCGACCCATGAAGTACTCAACATATTTGTCGCGTACCTCACGAGCTGATTGGGGGGCCAAGCCAGCGCGACCAGTGTCCAGCCCGGGAAGGGGATCTGAGGGTAGTCCTGCCTCAGAACCGATGTCGGGTAGGTACGTCTGGGAGTGCCTGCGTAAAAAGTTGTGCAAAATGCAGCAGGCAAATACAACGGTGTCCAATTTATATTCCGCCAGATGTATCGATGTCCTGAACAGGCGGAACCGGTTGGTGAGTATCCCAAAGGCATTCTCGACTACCCTCCGAGCCCTGGCCAACCGAAAATTAAACACACTCCTCTCTGAGGTGAGGGTCCTCTGGGGAAAAGGCCGCATGAGGTGAGGACCAAGCCCGAAAGCCTCGTCCGCTAGGAACACAAACGGAAGTCCTTCCACATTCTCTTCATCTGGTGGCAATGCCAGACCACCAGCTTGGAGACGATCATAGAAATCAGTCCGTGCGAACACTCCCCCATCAGACATCCGGCCATTCTTCCCCACGTCCACATATAGAAACTCATACTGTGCCGACACCACCGCCATCAACACAATACTATGATAACCCTTGTAATTATAATAGTAGGACCCCGAGCGGGGTGGGGGCACAATGCGGACGTGTTTCCCATCTATTGCTCCACCGCAGTTTGGAAAATCACACCGCTGGGCAAATTGGGAAGCCACAGACTGCCATTCCTGTGGTGTGGAGGGTAGCTGTGGGGACAAACAAAAAAAGAGATTTAGTACTTTGTAACAAAAACATCCTACAAGCATCCTTGTGACAGTTCACAGTATTAAAATTGCATTAGAAAAATGTGCATGGAGAATTTGGGAAATGAAATATATAGGGCCACTTCATTTAGAGACTCCACAGCCCTCTGATGGGGACAATAAAAGTTTGAAGGGGGGGGGGGGACACAAAAACCTAAAAGTCCTGTTTTAAAAAATGGCAAGGTGGGTTTGTCCCTAGGATAGCATGCTGGACAGGTTAATATTGGGTAAGGGACAAATATGCAGGTAGGCCAAGAATAAAACATGTAAAGCTGATATCAACATGCATAGGGAGAAAAGGGAACGTTAGTTAAACACACAGCATATCTGGGAAAATAAAAAAAAAGTTAGTTGCCCACATTATTAGAGCCAGGAAACTTACCTTAATATACTCCTCATGCAGAACTTTGATGATGGCAGCACACGTGTCCGGTATGATGACCCCAAGCGCCTGCGGAGAGATGCCTGTCGAGAACTTGAGGTCCTGCAGGCTCCTCCCAGTCGCCAGGTACCGCAACGTGGCAATAAGCCTCTGCTCGGCCGTGATGGCTTGGCGCATCACAGTGTCCTGCCTCGTGATATAGGGGGACAGAAGATCCAGCAGACGGTTGAATACGGGGTCCGTCATGCAGAGAAAATTCCTAAAGTCATTAGGATTATTCTCCTGGAGTTCCCTAAGCAGAGGCATATGTGAGAACTGGTCACGCTGGCGCAACCAATTCTTGGTCCAGAAACGCCTCCGCCCCCTGTTTCTGGCCAAAGTACTGGACAAATGAACATATCCAGCAGCCATCCCATAAACAGCACCAACTCGCGAAAATTGACGCTGCTGCTCCATCATGGCTTCAAACCGGCCGGCTGGTCAGTCAAGAACACACTGAAACAGAAAGCACTCGCAAATCCAGCACTACCTGCGACAAACGCGTGACAAACAGATACGAGCGCACAGGATGCAACTGCTAAAGCAGAAACAACCTGCTTGCCTATAGCCGAATGACAACTACGTTACCGCAAGCACACGCACTGAACCTGTGAATACACGCTGTCAAAGCCTGGAGACCGAGAAGCGCGAATCAGCTCTAACCAAACCTTCACTAACACGAGCAAACCCGTAACTAGCAAAAGAGGAACAGAGGGCGGCGCCATTAAGTTTGGTCTTCCCCTTTATAGTGACGTCGTACGTAGTTTACGTGCACGCGTTCCGGTACGACGGGAATTTGGTCCGCTGGTGTGTACACGCCAGCGGAACAAAACACAAATCAGCCTTGTACGCCGGAAACTGTCGGGCAGACAGTTTCCAGCGCACAGATCCGGTCGTGAGTACAAGGCCTCAGTGTGAGGCGTCGTATTAAAGAATCAGATACGCCAGAATTTGTCTAAGATACGACCAGCGTAAGTCTCCTACGCCGTTGTATCTTAACTGCATATTTACGCTGGCCGCTAGGGGCGTGTACGCTGATTTACGCCTAGAATATGTAAATCAGCTAGATACGCCTATTCACGAACGTACGCCGGCCGTCGCAGTACAGATACGCCGTTTACGTAAGGCTTTTTCCGGCGTAAAGTTACCCCTGCTATATGAGGCGCAGCCAATGTTAAGTATGGACATCGGGCCAGCGTCAAATTTGCCGTTGATTACGTCGTTTGCGTAAGTCGTTCGCGAATAGGGCTGGGCGTAATTTACGTTCACGTCGAAAGCATTGGCTTTTTGCGGGTTAATTTGTAGCATGCGCATGCGCCATTCGTAAAAAGCGTCATTTACGTGGGGTCACGATAATTTTGCATAAAACACGCCCACATCTTACAGATTTAAATTAGGTGGGCCTGCGCCAGCCAATTTACGCTACGCCGCCGCAACTTACGGAGCAAGTGCTTTGTGAATAATGCACTTGCCTGTCAAAGTTGCAGAGGCGTAGCATAAATAGGATAGGCTACGCCCGCACAGAGTTACGCGCTCCCTACCTGAATCTGGCCCTTTATTTTTTCCCCCCTACAAATAGAGCTTGAGTTTGGTGGTATTTGATAATCTCTGCGGTTTTTATTTTTTGCGCTATAAACAAAAGAAGAGCGACAATTTAAAAAAAAACACAATATTTTTACTTTTTGATTTAATAAATATCACAATTTAAAAAAATAAAAATACATTTCCTCAGTTTAGACCGATACGTATTCTTCTACATATTTTTGGTAAATATAATCGCAATTAGCGTATATTGATTGGTTTGCGCAAAAGTTATATCGTCAACAAAATAGGGGATAGATTTATGTCATTTTTATTTATTATTTTCTTTTACTAGTAATGGCCGCGATCTGTGATTTTTATTGTGACTATGACATTGCGGCGGACATATCGGGCACTTTTGTCATGTTTTTGGGACCATTCACATTTATACAGCGATTAGTGCTATAAAACTGCACTAATTACTGTGTAAATGTGACTGTCAGGGAAGGGGTTAACACTAGGGGGCGCTGAAGGGGTTAATATGTTCCCTGGGAGTGATTCTTACTGTAGGGGGGAGGGGACTCACAAGGAGAGGAGACCGATGTGAGTTTCTCTGTACTGGGAACACACATCGGTCTCCTCACCTCTGACAGGAGGTGGATCTGTGTGTTCATTGTGGTCATTCAGGTGCTTATTTCACCACTTAACCCCCGGACCATATTGCTGGTAAAAAACCAGAGCACTTTTTGCGATTCGGCACTGTGTCGCTTTAACTGACAATTGCGCGGTCATGTGACGTGGCTCCCAAACAAAATTGGCGTCCTTTTTTCCCCCCACAAATAGAGCTTTCTTTTGGTGGTATTTGATCACCTCTGCGCATTTTAGTTTTTGCGATATAAACAAAAATAGAGCGACAATTTTGAATTTTTTTTATATTTTTTACTTTTTGCTATAATAAATATCCCCCAAAAATATATAAAAAAACATTGTTTTTCCTCACTTTAGGCTGATACGTATTCTTCTACATATTTTTCATTAAAAAAATCGCAATAAGCGTTTATTGATTGGTTTGCGCAAAAGTTATAGCGTTTACAAAATAGGGGGTATTTTTATGGCATTTTTATTAATATATTTTTTTTACTAGTAATGGCAGCGATCAGCGATTTTTTTTCTGTACTGCGACATTATGGCGGACACTTCGGACACTTTTGACATATTTTTGGAACCATTGGCATTTTTATAGCGATCGGTGCTATAAAAATGCATTGGATTACTATAAAAATGCCACTGGCAGTGAAGGGGTTAACACTAGGGGGCGGGGAAGTAGTTAAGTATGTTCCCTGAGTGTGTTCTTTTTTTTTTTTTTTTTTTTTTTTTTTTTTTTTTTTTTTTTTTTCCACCTCAGCTTTTACCAAATTCTAGAGACCAGCTCATGATTTGATGCTTCTTACGTCTCAGTTTGTGGTTTGCATCATGTGTGGTATATATTCATTGCGTATATTTTTTTTTTTTTTTTCCACCTTTAAATTATTAGTGTACTTGGCAATATATGTATCAGCCACCCGATGGGGCTGTGAAATCCTGGCCCCACTTCCTTAGCCCTCCACGTCCCAGCTGGACTAAGCGGGACACGTTACCATATAGCCAACTTTATAAATTATTTGCACCCTCCCCCTCATGGCTCCCAGGAATCTCATAGCTTTTCACTCGAGTACAAGAACAGTCTCAAACATTCATCCGAGAGTAAAAGAAAAAAGAAAACAAGAAAAAACATATGAATCGCTTTATGAAATGACCATAGAAGAGAATGATATAGTTTCTACTATAAAACTACTTACATACAACTCGTTAGTAGCATATCCTGACTCTCTCGGCATAACTCCATGTTTTTTTATATTCCCTCCATTTTTCCCATTTCGCCCTGTGATCCCCGATCGTCTCTAGGTGACTATCCTTTAACTCTTCCAACCTATACGTTTCCTCCACTTCGTCTATCCAATTCCAGACGTGAGGGCATTCCATCTCCTGCCACTTTTTGGGTATAAGTTTCTTAGCAGCGTTTAAAAGGTGAGGAAGTAAGGACTGCTTGTATTTTTTTACTCCCTCTGGGCTGCAATGAAAGAGCACCACCCAGGGGTCTTTCTTTAATTCTTCGCCCGTGATAGTTTTAATTTGACTCAGAATTTTGTCCCAATAAGTTTGTATTTTTGGGCATAACCACCAAAGGTGGGCCATTGTGCCTCTCTCTGAGCAACCCCGCCAGCACTCTGCGGTCTGACCCGCTTTAAATTTGTTTGCTTTCTCCGGGGTGATATACCACCCGGAGATACACTTGTAATTTGTTTCGGCAGTTCGTATATCGATTGCTGAAGAATGGGTTAAGTGCATAATCCTATTATAACTATTTGTCCCTCTTGTGATTCCTAACTCTCTTTCCCATTTATCTATGAAAGGTGCTTCACTCCGTGAACCTATCTTTACCAATATCCCGTATAATTTAGTGATAGTGCCCTTTGAATTTTTAGATTTGCATATCTTCTCCAATGGAGTTAGCTCCGCCTCCATCCGTAATGGGCGGGGGAGGTGCCGCACGAAGTGATGCAACTGGGAATAATGCCACCTATCCAGATTCCATAAATCCGTTTTGGATCTCAAATCTTCATAGGACATTATCTCTCCATCTTTAATAATATCCCCTAAGTGAACAGTGTCTACCTTAATCCAGTTCCCTCCAATTTTATTTTCGCCTGGAGCAAAGTACGGGTTTTCTTTTAGATTCATTAATGGGGAATTAAATTTCCCTTCTAATTGTGTCAAAGTCCTGTCCCACATTCTTAAAGTGTCCCGTGTTAAATCATGTATTTTGTGATCTAGTGCTCTGTGTTGTGCAGGGATCCAGATAATATTTTTCAAATATTTACTTGTTAGTGCTTTCTCAATTTGCACCCACCTTTTATCAGTCCTATCCCGTGCCCATTCTACCGCGCGCGCTAAAACCGCCGCCTTATAGTAACTTTTAATGTCCGGGACTGCCAGACCGCCGAGTGGCTTACCCTGTTTTAGGGTGGAGAGGGATATTCTGTGCTTCTTATTTTTCCAGACATAGTTTAGTAGCAAGGTGTTAAGGATTCTCAAAAATTGCTGAGGGAGGGCTATGGGAACTAATAGGAATTTATAAAGAATTTTTGGGACTACGGCCATCTTCAGCATATTGATGCGTCCGATCCATGATATGGGTTTATTAATCGTTCTTTTTAATTCGCTCTTGATCTCATTTAGTAAGGGAACATAATTTATTTTATACATCTTCTGCTCTGTGTTGGCCAATTTGATACCTAGGTACTTTAGTTCTTTGGTCCAGGGGAATGCGCAGATTTCCTTGACACGACACACCTCCTGTTTGTTTAAATTAATATTCAAAATTTCAGATTTAGTTACATTGATTTTAAAGTTTGAGATCGCACCATATTGTTGCAAAACTTTAAAGAGCTTTGGAATAGAGTGGGCCGGATTGGTTAAAAAAAACAAAATATCGTCGGCAAAAGCCGATAATTTATGTTCCTCCCCTTCTACTCTAACTCCGTTAATGTCAGGGTCGTTACGTATGGTAGACAACAGCGGCTCTAAAGATAGAATGAAAAGGAGAGGGGAGAGGGGACACCCCTGTCTTGTCCCGTTTTTTATCTCGAATGGATCAGATAGTGTACCATAAATTTTTATTTTTGCAGTGGGATGGTGATAGAGTGCTTTTATCCACCGGGACATCCTATTTCCTAATCCCATAACATTAAGAGTCTCCATCATGCCCTGAGTGTGTTCTAACTGTAGGGGCGGGTGGACTGACATGGGGAAATGACTGATCTTCTGTTCATACATTGACACACACAGCTCCCGGTCCTCGCTCTGTAACGAGCGATCACATGTGCCCGGCGGCGATCGCGCCTTCTGGGCACGCGCACGGGAGTCAGGGGCAAGCGGGGGGCGCGCACGTGCCCCTAGTGGCCTGCGCGAGAGCCGATGTATAGCTACGGGCTCTCCCGCAGGGTAGCCGACCTGCCGCCGTAAAACGACGGCGGCTGGTCGGCAACCAGTTAATATTTTATTTAAACTATCGATGCTCCCCACTGAGACCACTGCCTGTGGAAGAGAATTCCACAGCCTTGCTGCTCTTATGCCCCATACACACGAGTGGAAAGTCTGATGTGAGCGTTTTATTGGAAATTGTGTGTATGCTCCATCAGACTTTTGAGAGTTTGAGAGCAGGTTCTCAATTTTTCAGACGGAAAAAAATCTGTTCATCTGTATAGAATTCCGACGGGGAAAAAAGACACGCATGCTCTGAAGCAATTGGCGCATGCTCGGAAGCATTGAACTTATTTTTCCTGCCTTGTTGTAGTGTTGTACATCACCGCAATCTTAATGCTCGAAAGTTCAGAGAACTTTTGTTTGACCGTGTGTATGCATGCCAAGCTTGAGCGGAATTCCTTCGGAAAAACCATCCAACTTTTTTCAGATGGAAATTCCGCTCATGTGTACAGGGCATTACAGTAAAAATATGCATCCAACGAAAATATCTGGTAAAAAGTTTGGACTTTTGTCTTAAAAATAGCTACTTCTGGTATGGCGGCAATTACTTTTTCCAGAAAACCGGCGTAGCCATGGGGGCAAAATTTGCCCCTAGTGTAGCTGGGCTTTTTATGGCCCAATGGGAAGAAGGGAAAATCTTCTCTGAACCTCCTGATGATCTGTACATATATAAAAGATATATTGATGATATCTTCATACTGTGGAGGGGCGAGAAAGAAACGCTAGCAGATTTTCTACAAGATTTAAATACCAATGACAGAAACATTGAACTTTCTTGGGAAATCAGCAACAAAAAGATCACATTCCTAGACCTAGAGGTGGAACAAGAAAATAATGAACTCCGGTCTAAAACTCATTTTAAAAATGTGGATCGTAATAGCTACTTGCCGCTTGAAAGTTGTCATCACAGAAACTGGCTTTTTAACATTCCAAAAGGGCAATTAATGCGCCTAAGACGAAATTGTACAGACAAAGATACTTTTCTCACCCAAGCAAAAGACATGGGAGAAAGGTTTAAACAAAAAGGATACGACAATTCCTTTATTAACCAGAAGATTGCAGAAGTGGCAACAATGGATAGACAGACTCTTATGAGTGATAAGCCTAAACAAAAAATGCATAAAGACTTGATGCCTATCATCTTCGATTACAGTATACAACATAAATGCATTGAAAAAGTCATTAGATGCCATTGGAATATACTACTGGCTGACAAAGAACTGGGGGGTGTCCTTCCACCGATTCCAAAGTTCGTATATAAAAGGGCACCTACTATTAGGGACAAAATTGTTAAAAATGTGCCTGATCCGCCTAAAAATAAAAACAACTTCCTCTCTTTTTTCACTGGTAAAGGTTTTTTTCCATGCAAAAGATGCTACGCATGTTTGAGAACTCACAAACCGAACCAGAAGAGGAAAGATTTTACTGCAACTAGTACAGGAGATGTATACGAAATAAAAGAATTTATCTGCTGTAACACAGAGGGAGTTGTATACGCACTCGAATGCAGTTGCGGTCTACAATACATAGGCCGGACAAAAAGAGCATTACGAGTGCGTATAAAAGAACATGTCCAAAACATCCTTAAAGGTTTCGATAAACATAGTGTATCAAGACACTTCCTTACCCACCACAATAAAGATCCGACACATCTTAAATTTTGGGGCATAGAGCCCTATGTGAGACACTGGCGAGGCGGGCATAAAGTTAGAACATTGAGCCAGTTAGAATCTCGCTGGATATTTACTCTGGATACTTTTGCTCCCCGAGGTCTTAACATAGATTTTGATCTTAATTGTTTTTTAAGTGACCGATAAGACTTTATTTTTTGATTTATTTCTTGCTTCACTTACCCTCTCTGTTCTCTCCTTTTCGCTATCTAATATTGATGACGTAGATTGTTTTTAATCTGTATATGTGGATCTGTTCGCACACGTCATCTACGTCTTTTAACCTTATGTGGCATATCCATTCAATGAAATTAAATATGTCGACATACATTCATTTAAATTTTTTATACTTTTTAACATATATATATTTTTTAACAAATTATTCTGGCTCTCAATATTTTTTAATATACCAATTGAGCCTCAATCTTCTCGGTGCATTATGAGTGTGTATATACACATAAATTCCTGCTCCCCTGTGTTTTTAATTGTTTCCCTCGAGTGCTCCCTTGTGAGGATGCCGTGTGTCACCATTTAACAAGCATTGGCTTCAAAAAAATGGCCGCGGCTCCACTTCCGGTGGCTGCAAGGTGGCTGCAGCTCCACTTCCGGCGGCGCTCGTTTTGATAGACGCCGCCGATACGTGATGGAAGCCTATTTGTGATGCTGGCCGAGGTCGGGGGGCCCCATGCAGGCCCCCGACCAGACATCAGACAGAATGGCTCACTTTTGTAAGACGTATCCCCAGCGCTCTGTGAGATGCTGGGGACGCCTTTTGAGCTACAACAAAATGGCGGCTGCCAGACTTCCTGTAGAACGCTGTGTACTGTCAGCACAGAATGTTATGATGGTACTTTTGAGCTACAACAAAATGGCGGCTGCCAGACTTCCTGTAGAATGCTGTGTACTGTCAACACAGAATGTTATGATGGTACAATGGGACTTCTGTGTTTGCCCCCCCCCATGGTCTCCGTCCCCTGGCTGAAGCTTTTAAGTTTTTTCAATTTTTTTCATTGTTAACCATATAAATGAGATGTCATATCTGTCACCCACCATCTGAATGCTACTAATTTAAATATTTTATATGCTGGGCGAAATTTTTTGATTTTACTATTAAATGCCTAGCAGACTACGGGAAAATGGCTGCAGCTGCATTATTTACATGGCAAACAGCTGAGTTTACTTACAGCCTACTAAACAAGTCACCTTATAAAAAGGATCCCATTTATGCCTCTCACTACTCCTGAGGAAGTCACATGATAGTGACGAATGCGCATGAGTCCACTGAGAGGTATCGGAGGTGACGTTGGCGACAGATTGCCCCTCTTTTTTACATGCTCAATTGTATTTTGGATTATGTGAGTACCCCTGTCTATTTTCTTTGAGAATTAAAATTTTTAAAACGGTATCACACCATCGATGCTTTATTTCTTTGGGGCGAGAAACTGACCAATCTGGGACGAGAACTCCAAGGAGGACCTGCCGTTGTTGGATCAGAGCCCATCGAGTGAACCATCTAATGTGGTTGGATCTATATGCTGTTACCTTACAGCAGTAAGGTAAGGGGACATCCTTACTTACCCTAAAAGGATCACTGGATACCCATTTTCCTCTCACTCCATATTGCGGACCCACACTTGCACTTTTGCTTTCTTGGACTTTTGAAATTTTACTTATATTTTTTGCTAATATTTTTCAAACTCTGTTGATGGACTGTTTATCACCAGTATAGGAGTGTCACTTAGCACAGTTACCTGGAATTTTTTTTTTGCACCATTACTTATAGTGTATTTCATCACATTAAGAGGAACTTGTGTAGTTATATGATTTGCACCATTACTGTTATTGTTCACTGATCATTTATATTTATTTTTATGCTGATGCCATTTGGGCTATATTGCTCCTCATTTCAATTACACCTACTTTCATTCCCCTCCCCCACCTGTTTATTCACTTATCCATTCACCACTGATTAGCGCAGCACTACCCTCCCCATTTTCAATTGCTTAT